>NC_084738.1:14525224-14530224 GCF_033978785.1 Entelurus aequoreus
TCATTGGAAACTCAGAATGGAAAGTTTTTGTGATAACTTACACACAATTAGTCCAACAGTTCCATTCTTCTTCTGTCGTGTGTCTTTAGACGTTCAGCTCTATTGAGGCGAGCCAGGTCAACGTGTCATCGTCCAGGTCAATCAGACCTTGTGCGCCATTCGGTGGCCGGTGTTTGGGGCAACTAGTGACTATGTGCTCTACTGTCTGGTAGGGATGATACTCAAAACCGGTTTTCCCGGTTGTTTGATAAGAAAAGAACCGAGTCCTCGTACTTGAATCCCTTTTTGAGAACCGGTACCCGTTATCGAGACCACTATAGTAAAGGAAAAGAGCTGATTCTTTATTCGAATCCCGTCCCGACCAGAAATGCTCCGTGGGACATCACAAGAAACGACGTCACGTAGCTCAGTCATTAGGCGCAGATAGCGAAAGCAGGAAAACAATGGACGGGAAAAAGCGCTCCAAGGTGTAATAAAGTTCAAAACAAAAGCTATAATCCATCGAATAACTTTACTGAGAGATTTTAGCAGGGTAAAACACATGACGAACACTTTTACGACCAACCGGAAACATAGCAACCAGGCTAGCAACGCACCTCCTTTACGGCAGCTGTCGCAACGTTCTTAAAACAACCGCAGCACATACATATATATATGACATATCTCCCTTTTTTAACTTTTGTTTTTCTTTCCTTGTAAACAAAACAAAATCACACTGTAGATGTGTTGTTTGTCTAATTATAAATAATGCAGACGAGGCGTGTTGGCTGAGTTCTTGACGTTTACTTTCACAGCGTGGCAACATGCAACAACACTTTTCGGGGCTACCGCGCATGCTCGTAACTTCCGTTGCATGCTGGGTAGTGTAGTTGTTATATTCTCTAGCTCATAACATTTTTCCCCCTATAAAGAAAACATGTTAACTCAATAAAGTGTATTTCTTTTTTTAGCTTTAACTTTTCATTTTTTAGCATTGTAACCACATTTGCAAACAACTTTTCTCTTCATAGAATTTTCTTTCAATAAAGAAATAAAGTGCAAAAATGTCAAAGCATCATAACAAACAGTTATGTTCCAATAGCAGCAGAAGTGCACTTTTTGGAGAGCTGTATTATTTTCAGTTTTGTGCCCAAGGGACTGATTTTATTTAACACTATATTATTATTTATACACCTATAGTGATCACAGAGACAGGTTGTTTTTGTGTTACTGTCTATATTTGTTTCTCTGAAAAATCCCACTTAATATACTTTGGGTAACAGTCAATATTTATTTATTTTATTTTATTTTTTTAGGTGGGTAACAGTCAATATTTATTTATTTATTAGATTTTATTTTTTATTATATAATAAAAGTGAGCTTTTGTTAAACCAAATATTGTGTTTTTTTTCCATATACAACAACCTATCTGGACTCGATAAGAGAACCGATAAGGAATCGGTTCGATAAGAGGATTCGATAATAGGCTCGAACTCGATAATTCCTTATCAAACATCATCCCTACTGTCTGGACTGGGTCCCCACACTCGCAGGAGGGAGACAAAGACAGCCTCTACGCGGCCTCCCCCACGAGTAGCTTACAGGTTCAAAAAGCCTACAAAAGCGAAACTAATGTCTTTACCACGTCTGCAGACCGCAAAAAGCCTAGTTGGTTTAGGCGTTACTGCAGCTCAACATTGAAGGCCTTAATACCGCTAAACTCAACGTCATCGAACAGATCGCCATTAAAAACAAGGCGACTATAGTTCTACTGCAGGAAATGTTCCATTGAGAATATAAAACATTACACACAACTCTCAAAATTAAGTCAAAATGTTTCAGTATGACTTCGGTAAGCTATGAAGCCACACTGCTTGATGGATTGTCAGCGCATTAAACCTATAAGTATTATTATGGTGTGTGTGTATAAGGACCGCAAAATGGCACCTATTATCAGACATATTATCTGGAGTTTTGTTTCGCAAAACCAACTTTTCTTACCTTCTGGTACCTGCTGATGTGTATTTGGCATCTCCCAAGTCCTCAAGTTTGCGCTCGTCCGTCATTGTAGTCTGTGACGACACTGTAGACCAGGGGTCGGCAACCTTTACCACTCAAAGATCCATTTTGGCAAGTTTCACAAATTAAAGAAAGTAATGGGAGCCACAAAAAATTTTTTAAAATTTAAAATGAAAAACACCGCATACAAAGCTTAAACGCTTTGTGCTATGTTAACTAGGGGTCTCCGACACACGCACCGGCACGCACTTTAATGTGGAAATGTGATGTTAGTGCAGCCCGCGAGTTTTGAATGAATGGCGCTTGATAGCGTCATACTTGCCAACCCTCTCATTTTTCCCGGGAGAGTCCCGAATATCAGAGCGTGATGACACTGCATATGGCGCCCTCTACAGTCTGCCCTAACAGTGTACCTGCTCGACCACACGTAGAATGCAATTTCAGCTTGCTCACGTAAGTGACAGCAAGGCGTACTACCTCAGCAGCCACACATCTTACACTGACGGTACCAATACCCAGAATCCCATGCAGCCCTAACTCTTCCGCTCAACCAACGCACGGAGAGGGGGGGGGGGGGGGGGGGGGTTGATGTGTGGGGGGATTTGGTGGTAGCGGGGGTGTATAATGTAGACCGGAAGAGTTAGGGCTGCATGGGATTCTGGGTAATGGTTGTGTTGTGTTTATGTTGTGTTACGGTGGGATGTTCTCCAGAAATGTGTTTTTCATTCTTTTTTGGTGTGGGTTCACAGTGTGGCGCATATTTGTAACGTAACAATGTTAAAGTTGTTTGATACGGCTACCGTCAGTGTAAGCTGTGTGGCTGATGAGTAAGTATGCTTTGCTGTCTCCTTTGTGTGCAAGTAATAACAACATGCAACATGTGGCTGGACTGGCACGCTGTATGTAAATGCTAAAGAGGACATTTACTGCAGTGCAATTAGGGCACGCCCTTTATTTAGTAATTAGAGTGTAGATAGGATTATTTTTTCCCTGGGAGTAATCTATGAGGGACACTGAGATCCATAAGTCTCCTGGGAAAATCGGGGGGGTCGGCATGTATGTAGCTGAGCCGCATCAGAGTGGTCAAGGAGCCGCATGCAGCTCCGGAGCCGCGGGTTGCAGACCCCTGCTGTAGTCGATAAGCTTCTTCTTTTTCTCCATCTTCTTGTTATGGGACATTCAGCTGTTGCCATGTATAAAATAAATATAAAGTAGCGTAACGTTCTAACTTATAACTGTCATTAGACTCGCTATGAAAGCGCTAAAAACCACCCGTGTAGTGAGTTTACATTATTCACCCAAGGAACTTCAGTTATCAAAGAGTTTCGGTCGGACGACTTTTCACGGGACACATTTCCGGCGTTGATGTTGCACTAGTAATCCACGGATGAGGAGATGCTGCTCCGTTATTGATTGAAGTAAAGTCTGAATGTCATTAAAACAGTTAGCTCCATCTTTTGACACTTCTTTCACTCCCGTCCTTGCACGCTACACCGCTACCACAAAGATGACAAGGAGAAGACGCTGCCGAAGGTGAGCCACGTAAATAAGACCGCCCACAAAACGGCACATCTGGAAGCGACTGTCAGAAAGCGACTTGAAGATGGTCTGTAAAACATAATCTATGCAACATTTTGACCAAAGAACCACCATCCATCCATCCATCCATCCATCTTCTTCCGCTTATCCGAGGTCGGGTCGTGAGGGCAGCAGCCTAAGCAGGAAAGCCCAGACTTTCCTCTCCCCAGCCACTTCGTCCAGCTCCTCTCGGGGGATCTCAAGGCGTTCCCAGGCCAGCCGGGAGACATAGTCTTCCCAACGTGTCCTGGGTCTTCCCCGTGGCCTCCTACCGGTTGGACATGCCCTAAACAACTCCCTAGGGTGGCATCCTGACCAGATGCCCGAACCACCTCATCTGGCTCCTCTCGATGTGGAGGAGCAGCGGCTTTACTTTGAGCTCCTCCCGAATGACAGAGCTTCTCACCCTATCTCTAAGGGAGAGCCCCGCCACCCGGCGGAGGAAACTCATTTCGGCCGCTTGTACCCGTGATCTTGTCCTTTCGGTCATAACCCAAAGCTCATGACCATAGGCGAGGATGGGAACGTAGATCGATCGGTAAATTGAGAGCTTTGCCTTCCGGCTCAGCTCCTTCTTCCCCACAACGGATCGATACAGTGTCCGCATTACTGAAGATGCCGCACCGATCCACCTGTCGATCTCATGATCCACTCTTCCCTCACTCGTGAACAAGACTCCGAGGTACTTGAACTCCTCCACTTGGGGCAGGGTGTCCTCCCCAACCCGGAGATGGCATTCCACCCTTTTCCGGGCGAGAACCATGGACTCTGACTTGGAGGTGCTGATTCTCATCCCAGTCGCTTCACACTCGGCTGCGAACCGATCCAGTGAGAGCTGAAGATCCTGGCCAGATGAAGCAGAGACCTAATCCTGCAGCCACCAAACCGGATCCCCTCAACGCCTTGACTGCGCCTAGAAATTCTGTCCATAAAAGTTATGAACAGAATCTGTGACAAAGGGCAGCCTTGGCGGAGTCCAACCCTCACTGGAAACGTGTCCGACTTACTGCCGGTAATGCGGACCAAGCTCTGACACTGATCATACAGGGAGTGGACCACCACAATCAGACAGTCCGATACCCCATACTCTCTGAGCACTCTCCACAGGACTTCCCAAGGGACACGGTCAAATGCCTTTTCCAAGTCCACAAAGCACATGTAGACTGGTTGGGCAAACTCCCATGCACCTTCAAGGACCCTGCTGAGAGTATAGAGCTGGTCCACAGTTCCACGACCAGGACGGAAACCACCATTACATGTTATGTAGACCACAAGGAAGTGTTTTCCATTTAGAAACAAATCATAATATGACCACTTTAATGCGCCTTTTAATCCAGTGCGCCTTTTGTATGAAAAAAGACCTGAATAGACCCGCTCATCGGCCGTGCGCCTTATTAATCCGGTGTGCCCTTTGGGCCGGAAAA
>NC_084738.1:14535224-14550224 GCF_033978785.1 Entelurus aequoreus
TTAGAAATATAGCTTAGTCCAATTTGTTATATATTCTAACAAAGTATAGATTGGATTTTAACCTATTTAAAACATGTCATCAAAATTCTAAAATTAATCTTAATCTGGAAAAATTACTAATGATGTTCCATAAAATCTTTTTTTAAGTTTTTCTCTTCTTTTTTTCGGTTGAATTTTGAATTTTAAAGAGTCGAAATTGAAGATAAAATATGTTTCAAAATTTAATTGTCATTTTTTTCGTGTTTTCTCCTCTTTTAAACCGTTCAATTAAGTGTAAATATCATTAATTATTAATAATGACATAGAGTTAAAGGTAAATTGAGCAAATTGGCTATTTCTGGCAATTTATTTAAGTGTGTATCAAACTGGTAGCCCTTCGCATTAATCAGTACCCAAGAAGTAGCTCTTGGTTTCAAAAAGGTTGGTGACCCCTGGTCTAAACGATACCGTTTGATCAGCTGCTCGTCATCAAACAAAGCCAGGACATCCTTCCGCTCCCTGAACGTTCGCGCACGTCTATCTCGCCTCAGTGCCATCCCCCGCTGGCAACTCCTAACCCCTTAGGACACCTCTGAAGGTCTCTTAAATATCGTGGAGAGTAGGAGTGATTCTTAGACTTAAGAAAGTTGATAAATAGCTTTTATTCTAGGACTAAATTTCGCAAATTCTCAGGACTTAAGTGTAAAATGGCGCTCTAAGACGCTTGATAAATACGGCCCCTGCACTGCATCATACAGAGAGATGCTTCTATTATTTTGAATCTAATATAAGGAGAAACTGGAGAAATGTCAAAAACGTAATTATAGGTATTGTTTATAACAGGGGTCACCAACGCGGTGTCCGCGGGCACCAGGTCGCCCGTAAGGACCAAATGAGTCGCCCACTGGCCTGTTCTAAAAATAGCTCAAATAGCAGCACTTACCAAGGAGCTGCCTCTATTTTTTAAATTGTAATTATTTACTAGTGTGATGACAGTCCTAACTGTCGTGCGGGTTCTCAGGACCATCCAGGGAAGACATTGTCGTGAGACGGTTTAGACTTCTTTATTATTTCAATAACAGAGTCTTTTGCGTGCTTTTCAGCAGCTGCCTTTTTTCTCACCTGAGCACTCGAATGGTTTCCTCGCGTCCGCCGTCTGCTTTTCAGCAGCACGTCGCCGTCGTTTGCGAGGCAGCAGAGGATGGTTTCCTCCCGTCCGCCGTCTTTCGCCGTCTCCTCCCTTGATGTTCACGTCCCTCACCCTTTTATACGGTCCGAGAGGGTGATTGCACTGTCCACAGCTGCGCGCTCCACGCACCTTATGCTGATTGCGGCATCGCTCCCAGCGCGCCCCGCCTTGTCGCTCGCTCGTCCACGCCTCCTCGCCGCCATCTTGGAGCGGGCGCCGTCAGTCCGCCGGCCCCGCCTCCCCACAACTAGCAAGCTGGTCTCGCTTTGCTCGACATTTTTAATTCTAAGAGAGACAAAACTCAAATAGAATTTGAAAATCCAAGAAAATATTTTAAAGACTTGGTCTTCACTTGTTTAAATAAATTCATTTGTTTTTTTACTTTGCTTCTTATAACTTTCAGAAAGACAATTTTAGAGAAAAAATACAACCTTAAAAATGATTTTAGGATTTTTAAACACATATACCTTTTTACCTTTTAAATTCCTTCCTCTTCTTTATCTTAATCAGGAAAAATTACTAATGATGTTCCATAAATTATTTTAAATTTTTTTTTAAATTTTACATGAGTTATTATTTGTACAAACATGGTGCAAAGTAATTCATGATTTGTTAAAAAATGTTAGTGGCTAGCTAGTTAAAATGGGGTATTGTGATTTATTGTGAGGGGTTAGTGCGTCTGCCTCACAATACGAAGGTCCTGAGTAGTCGTGAGTTCAATCCCGGCCTCTGGATCTTTCTGTGTGGAGTTTGCATGTTCTCCCCGTGACTGCGTGGGTTCCCTCCGGGTACTCCGGCTTCCTCCCACCTCCAAAGACATGCACCTGGGGATAGGTTGATTGGCAACACTAAAATTGGCCCTAGTGTGTGAATGTGAATGTGAATGTTGTCTGTCTATCTGTGTTGGCCTTGCAATGAGGTGGCGACTTGTCCAGGGTGTACCCCGCCTTCCGCCCGATTGTAGCTGAGATAGGCTCCAGCGCCCCCCACGACCCCGAAGGGAATAAGCGGTAGGAAATGGATGGATGGATGTCTTAGAAGTGATCATTTGAAAATGTTCAATTTGAAAAGTGTGCACTTAGAGAAAATATAAAAATAAAGTGTTGCATATGGATATTTATCTGTTTCTATATTGATTTTTTGTGAGAAATCATTAAGATGATCAGTGTTTCCACAAAGATAAATATCATTAATTATTAATAGTAACATAGAGTTGAAGGTAAATTGAGCAAATTGGCTATTTCTGGCAATTTATTTAAGTGTGTATCAAACTGGTAGCCCTTCGCATTAATCAGTACCCAAGAAGTAGCTCTTGGTTTCAAAAAGGTTGGTGACCCCTGTTTTATAATTTTCTTTACCATTTCCCTTATCACCACTGGTGTACTTCTGCACTCCATCCCCATCCACTTCTGTCTCAATAATTAACCACACTGGTAGTTGGTTCTTAAAACATTTTAATTTAAAGATTTAGATTGATAGAGAAAAAAAAATCAACATACTAAAATGTGTCGAATGTCTTTTTAAGCACTGGTTAACACACAAAAAAAATATTTAATTCTGTTGGAACATTGTGCTTAAGTATTCTAGTTTGAAATAGTTCAATACTGTTACAACCTACAACCACTATAGGTGTTTTTAATTGATGTCTTTCTCACATTTGAGAGGGATTGTTAGATTTGAAGAGTTCGAATGTAGACCTTGTATTGGACGTGATGAGATCGTCTCTTTGTAGGTGCACACCTTTCTCAAATTTGCATATTCCATATAAACGCCACACAGTGATTTAGATAGTCCTGTTTACTCTCACACAGCAAGTATTGGGTCCCAGAAGCAACATACATCACTTTTTGTGTTCCATCTGATCTCTCATCATCTCTCGGGCCTTACATCACGAGCCCCAGATTGATCGATCAATGGCCATAAACAAAACACAGATTGAACGAGACACTGGGGCGCAACAAACAGATTACTGTGTTTTTATTTCGCCACGAGTGATCGTTGGCGAGAGCATCTGTCGAGAGGCGGCCAGCGGCCAACGCGCGAGGCAGCGTGGCCGCTCAAATGCGTGCCAGATGATCGGCGCGGGCGCGGAATGGCAATTAGGAAAAATATCGGTGCCTGGAATGTTGAATACGGCGCTCAGACGAATGATATAAACCGATGAAAAGGAGAATGTGTAATCCAATTGTGATGTCTAGGTATTGCAAAGTAATACCAGTCAATCCAATTTGCAGCGTGTGCATCTGCATCCGCTAGCATGTAGCTAAATGAGCTAACTCACCGTAATGATGCTGGCCTGGCAGCTGTGCACGTATCACTAAGAGCGGCTCTCTGCATTGCAGTGCTGAGGGATGTCATGATGTTGTAAGAGGCGCTCAGGGTCAAACCACACCAGGGAATTAAGTACACATCACAAGGCCCGTCGCCGTGTTGTTTATGAGATACGGTTTCAACATATTGCTGCTTCACCTGCTTGACATTTTGATGTCTTACTGTTTTGGTATTGGTGATTGAAAGGCAGCAAGTCAAGAATGCATACAGTATTGTATGGGCCTGATCTACTAAAGTTCTGCGCCTATTAAATCCCACGCAAACTTGATAGCACACCCTAGCTCAGTGGTTCTTAACCTGGGTTCGATCGAACCCTAGGGGTTCGGTGAGTCTGCCTCAGGGGTTCGGCGGAGCCGCCGCCACGGAGGTAAAGACACATCCAACTTATCGTGTAAATAAAAACTTCTTCCTATCAGCGTATAATGCATACCCCCAAACAACGTTCCCTCTAATTTTCCATCTGATTTGCAGGTTTTTTGATTGATCGATTGAAACTTTTACAAGTAGATTGCAAAGGAAGAGAATACATTATATCAGGGGTCACCAACCTTTTTGAAAGCAAGAGCTACTTCTTGGGTAGTGATTAATGCGAAGGGCTACCAGTTTGATACACACTTGAATAAATTGCCAGAAATAGCCAATTTTGCTTAATTTACCTTTAACTCTATGTTATTATTAATAATTAATGATATTTACACTTAATTGAACGGTTTAAAAGAGGAGAAAACACGAAAAAAAAATGACAATTGAATTTTGAAACATAGTTTATCTTCAATTTAACTCTTTAAAATTCAAAATTCAACCGAAAAAAAGAAGAGAAAAACTAGCTAATTCGAATCTTTTTGAAAAAATTAAAAAAATAATTTATGGAACATCATTAGTAATTTTTCCTGTTTAAGATTCATTTTAGAATTTTGATGACATGTTTTAAATAGGTTAAAATCCAATCTGCACTTTGTTAGAATATATAACAAATTGGACCAAGCTATATTTCTAACAAAGACAAATCATTATTTCTTCTAGATTTTCCAGAACAAAAATTTTAAAAGAAATTCAAAAGACTTTGAAATAAGATTTCAATTTGATTCTACAGATTTTCTAGATTTGCCAGAATAATTTTTTTGAAATTTAATCATGATAGGTTTGAAGAAATATTTCACAAATATTCTTTGTCGAAAAAACAGAAGCTAAAATGAAGAATTAAATTAAAATGTATTTATTATTCTTTACAATAAAAAAAATAAATGTACTTGAACATTGATTTAAATTGTCAGGAAAGAAGAGGAAGGAATTTAAAAGGTAAAAAGGTATATGTGTTTAAAAATCCTAAAATCATTTTTAAGGTGGTATTTTTCTCTAAAATTGTCTTTCTGAAAGTTATAAGAAGCAAAATAAAAAAATGTGTGAATTTATTTAAACAAGTGAAGACCAAGTCTTTAAAATATTTTCTTGGATTTTCAAATTCTATTTGAGTTTTGTCTCTCTTAGAATTAAAAATGTCGGGCAAAGCGAGACCAGCTTGCTAGTAAATAAATAAAATTTAAAAAATAGAGGCAGCTCACTGGTAAGTGCTGCTATTTGAGCTATTTTTAGAACAGGCCAGCGGGCTACTCATCTGGTCCTTACGGGCTACCTGGTGCCCGCGGGCACCGCGTTGGTGACCCCTGCATTATATGAAACAGTACAGTTTACACAGTACATTACATATTCCGTACCATTGACCACTAAATGGTAACACCCGAATACGTTTTTCAACATGTTTAAGTTGGGGTCCACGTTAATCAATTCATGGTAATGTGTGTAAGGAGTGTAATTTGTGTTGGTTTTGTTCTTTCATGCATGGTTCATTTTGTGCACCAGTAAAAAAACATATAACTTTTTCTTGAATTTGAAATTTTTTATTTTTTATTTTTCACTAAAGAAGGGTTTGGTGAATGCGCATATGAAACTGGTGGGGTTCGGTACCTCCAACAAGGTTAAGAACCACTGCCCTAGCTAATAGTGTTGTCCCGATACCAATTTTTTGGTACCAGTATTTGTACCAAAATTATTTTGATACTTTTCGGTACATTTCTAAAAAAAAGGGGACCACAAAAAAATTGCATTATTGGCTTTATTTTAACAAAAAATCTTAGGGTACATTAAACATATGTTTATTATTGCAATTTAGTCCTTAAATAAAATAGTGAACATACGAGACAACTTGTCTTTTAATAGTAAGTAAGCAAAAAAAGGCTCCTAATTTAGCTGCTGACGTATGCAGTAACATATTGTGTCATTTTTCATTCTATTATTTTGTCAAAATTATGAAGGACAAGTGGTAGAAAATGAAATTTTAATCTACTTGTTCATTTACGGTTAATATCTGCTTACTTTCTCTTTTAACGTGTTCTATCTGCACTTCTGTTAAAATGTAATAATCACTTATTCGTCTGTTGTTTGGATGCTTTACGTTAGTTTTGGATGATACCACAAATTTAGGTATCGATCCGATACCAAGTCGTTACAGGATCATACATAGGTCATATTCAAAGTCAGGGACATATTTCTTGAGTTCATAAACATAAGATACATTTAAAAAAAACAAAGAAGTTGTTGTGATGCGAAAAAATATCGACATAATTGTAGTAGTATCGACTAGATACGCTATTGTACATGGTATCATTACAGAGGATGTTAGGTGTAGATCCACCAATGGCGTTTGTTTACATTTTAATGCCGGTGAGCTACGGTGTGTAGTGAAGCATGTTTAGCTATTCCTTGTCCTGCAGGGATGATACTTGTAAGAAACTTACTTTATTTGTCGCCATGGAGGCGAGGATTAGGGATTTAGAAGTAGTTAAAACACTGCCGACGGCGGATGGACGTTAGCCGCTAGCTAGCTAGCCATGTCTTAAAGCACCTCTTCCTGAGGGCGTTTCAGTGTTATAGCTTCACCTTTATCGTTAGTTTTTAAGCCAAAATGCGTATGTTCTCCCTTTTCTGTCTACTCACTGTGTCTGCTTGTAAGTACTCTGTGTGTGTGCACTGCCGAACATGCTCCTCTGCTCGTAAACTAGCAATGTCACGACGTGATGTCGACGCGGGGGCGGAGGGGGTGCGGGACTGGTACTTTTTAGAGGCGGTATAGTGTACCGACTATGATTTGTCAGTATCGCGGTACTATACTAATACCGATATACCGTACAACCCTACTAGCTAATCTACTGAGATTGTGCACCAAGGATTGCGCCTCTTAAATGAACAAAACACCCAACACAATTCATGTAACGTGTTTGCCTTCATGCATATGCAGAATTGATGCGGATTATCAGCGCTCCCACAAGGAGGAGGTGAAAGTGAAATCATTTGGAGCACACAAAGTGATTTATGAAACCTGCCGCTGCTGTTTTTGAGGCAGTATTTATGACGTTTAAAAGGTAGGTGCAAACTGGCGCGTTACGAACAAACGGCTGTGCCGTGGTCATTGCGGCGAGAAGGAGGCCATCGGTGTACTGACGATGGAGTGAGGGACAATCCTCCATACGCGTGTCGACATACTGTCAGAAAACACATTTGTAGGACCATAACGCCTATCCAGCAATTGCAATTTTTAAGCTACTGGATGACTTAACGGCTGATTTGGAGTCAGACACCAAACGGAACATGGCATGATATCTCTTTCTTGCATCTGGATCATCCTAGTACACCATCGCAGTAACTGCCAGTGTCTCCCAGAGCGCAACTATGGCTTGTTAAAAAGAGGGTTTTGTTGTATAGATTAGGGTTCTTAATATTTCTGACCTCAGGGCCCAACTTTTCCAGTAGAGAGAGGCCCGGCCTACTGAAATATTAACACTCAGTCTTTTTTTTTTTTCACGCTTGATTTTACTCGAATTCAAAATTGTATCTAACCTACTTTCAGTTGAACAGGTCTAAACCTTGTCAAAGGATATCAAAAAGTGTTAGTCACAAATAATAGCACACAAGTATTAGAGCAGGGGTGTCCAAAACCCGGCTCGGGGGCCAAATGCGGCCCGCCGGCATCTTATATATATATATATATATATATATATATATATATATATATATATATATATATATATATATATATATATATATATATATATATATATATATATATATATATATATATATATATATATATATATATATATATATATATATATATATATACATATATATATATATATATATATATATATATATATATATATATATACATATGTGTACATATGTATATGTATATATATGTGTATATATATATGTGTATATATATATATATATATATATATATATATATATATATATATATATATATATATATATATATACATATGTGTATATATATATATATGTGTATATATATATATACATATACATATGTGTGTGTATATATATGTATATATACATATGTGTACATATGTATATGTATATATATACATGTGTATATATGTGTGTATATATATACATATATATATATATATATATATATATATATATATATATATATATATATATATATATATATATATAAATATATATATATATATATATATATATATATACATATGTGTATATATATATATATATATATATATATATATATATATATGTATACATATGTATATATATATATATATATATATATATATATATATATATATATATATATATATATATATATATATATATATATATATATATATATATATATACATATGTGTATATATATATATATATATACATATGTGTATATATATATGTGTGTATATATATATATATACATATACATATGTGTGTGTATATATATGTATATATATACATATATATATATATATATATACATATGTGTATATATATATATATATATATATATATATACATATGTGTATATATATATATATATATATATATATATATATATATATATATATATATATACATATGTGTATATATATATATATATATATATATATATATATATATATATATATATATATATATATATATATATATATATATACACATATGTATATATATATATATATATGTATATATATACATATATATACACACACATATGTATATGTATATATATATATATATATATATATATATATATATATATATATATATATATATATATATATATATATATATATATATATATATATATATATATATATATATATATATATATATATATATATCAAATCAACTTTATTTATAAAGCACATTTAAAATTTACCACAGGAGTAGCCAAAGTGCTATACAATGGGCAGGTTAAAAATAATACGAGAACCGAGCAAACACAACACAACACAAACAGAACACGATAAAAAATAAATAAATAAAATATAAAAACATAAAAACAGGTTCACAGCAGGTGTATTATGGGGCGCCATTGCAGGATGGATATCACTCAGTGTTAAAAGCCATGGAATAAAAGTATGTTTTTAAGAGAGATTTAAAAACAGGAAGAGAGGAGGCTTGTCCAACACTCAGAGGTAGGTCATTCCAGAGCTTGGGAGCAGCAGCAGCGAAAGCTCTGTCACCTCTAAGCTTCAGCCTTGTGTCAGGGACCGTCAGTAGCAGTTGATCGGCTGATCTTAGGGATCGGGTGGGGCAGTAAGGCTGAAGGAGGTCGGAGAGATATGTTGGCGCGAGGTTGTTTAGACATTTAAAAACAAATAAAAGGAGTTTAAAATTGATTCTGTAACACACAGGGAGCCAGTGAAGGGACGCTAATATAAGGGTGATGTGCTCACGTCTGCGGGTCTGTGTTAGCAGACGAGCAGCAGAGTTCTGCACGAGCTGCAGGCGGGCGAGGGAGGACTGGCTAATGCCTACATACAGGGCATTGCAGTAGTCTAAACGAGTCGAGATAAAGGCATGGATTAATTTCTCGAGATCATGTCCTGATAGAAGCGGTTTCACTTTCGCTATTTGGCGTAGTTGATAAAAGCTTTTTTGTACGACGCTGCTGATTTGTTTTTCGAATTTAAAATCTGAGTCGAACTTTACCCCCAGGTTTGTGACACAGTCGCTGAGATACGGGGTTAGAGTGCCGAGGTCAACGTTGGGGGAGGGGGAGCGACTTGGACCGAACAACATAACTTCTGTTTTGTCTTCATTTAGGCTCAGGAAGTTAGCTGAAAGCCAGGCTTTGATGTCGTGCAGGCAGTCAATAAGACGTTGAACCGTGTTATTTTGTGCCATGGGAAAATAAATCTGGCAATCATCGGCATAAAAATGAAATGCAATATCGTACTTCCTAAAAATAGAACCAAGGGGGAGAAGGTAAAGCGCAAATAAGATTGGGGCAAGGATTGAGCCCTGGGGAACCCCATGTGGTAAAGGAGCTGTGGAAGACATAAAACTGTCTATTTTTACACAAAAACTCCTGTCGGTTAAGTACGACCGGAACCAGTCGAGGGCGGCGCCCTTAATGCCCACACAGTTCTCAAGACGAGTGATTAAGGTGGCGTGGTCGACGGTGTCGAAAGCAGCAGACAGATCCAAAAGCACCAGGACAACATATTTACCAGAATCAGTTGACAGGAGGATATCGTTAAAAACTTTTAGAAGCGCTGACTCTGTGCTGTGGAGGGCTTTAAAACCGGACTGGAACAACTCAGTGATACCATTATCCTCTAAGAAGGGCAGCAATTGACTGTAGACAACCTTCTCTAATATTTTAGAAATGTATGGAAGATTAGAGATAGGTCTAAGGTTAGAGAGGAGAGAGGGGTCGAGGCTTGGTTTTTTAAGTAGAGGTCGTACCACTGCATGTTTAAACTCTACTGGAACTATTCCAGAAGAGAGGCTACTATCGATAATGTTAAGGACACTTGATCCAATAGTAGCAAGTACCTCCTTAAACAGGCGAGGTGGGAGGGAGTCTGCAGGAGAACCAGACTAACTGTGTCATTTAAAAAAGAAAAGGACACCGGCTCAAACTGATGGAAAACAGAAGAGAAATGCAGAGGAACAGAAGGGTCATATGAAGGCTGAGATAAACTGGCTCTAGTTGACACAATTTTGTCAGTGAAAAAATGGAGACAATTTTCACAGAATTCAAAAGAAGCATCAAAACCAACAGATTTGGGAGCATCAATGACAGTGTTAATAGTTTTAAACAGAACTCTGGGGTTGTTATAGTTAGAAGATATAATCTGAGACAGATATATATTCATCTCTGCCTTTACAGTCATCTGAAAGGATAACAAGCTTTCTTTCAAAATGGCAAAGGACACATGCAGCCTGTCTTTTTTCCATGTTCTCTCTGCCATTCTACACTTGCGCCTGGCGGCCCGAGTGACGTCATTCAACCAGGGCGGAGGCGTGGCTTTAGAGCGGCGGCACTTGAAAGGAGCGATCGTGTCCAGTGTTTGCAAACAAATAGAGTTGAAACCAGAAACCAACTCTTCAGTATTCAAACATACAGAGGCTGCAGAATTATCCTCACAGAGAGTCGAAAAAATTGAGGAGAACAGAGCAGGAGACGAAGAATTAAACACGCGAGAGCGTTGAGGCGGAGCGCACAATTTAACCGGGCATTGAGTGGGAATATCAAACAGGGTCGGCATATGATTGATTGATTGATTGAGACTTTTATTAGTAGGTTGCACAGTGAAGTACATATTCCGTACAATTGACCACTAAATGGTAACACCCGAATAAGTTTTTCAACTTGTTTAAGTCGGGGTCCACTTAAATTGATTCCTGATACAGATATATACTATCATATATACTATCATCATAATACAGTCATCACACAAGATAATCACATTGAATTATTTACATTATTTACAATCAGGGGTGTGGAGGGGCGGGGGGGGGGGGGGGATATGGACATCAAGTAGTGGACATAGAGAGAGAGAGAGAGAGATCAGAAGGCATGAGAAAAAGAAAAAGTATCTGCATTTGATTGTTTACATTTGATTATTAGCAATCCGGGGAGGGTGTTAGTTTAGGGTTGTAGCTGCCTGGAGGTGAACTTTTATTGCAGTTTTGAAGGAGGATAGAGATGCCCTTTCTTTTATACCTGTTGGGAGCGCATTCCACATTGATGTGGCATAGAAAGAGAATGAGTTAAGACCTTTGTTAGTTCGGAATCTGGGTTTAACGTGGTTAGTGGAGCACCCCCTGGTGTTGTGGTTATGGCGGTCATTTACATTAAGGAAGTAGTTTGACATGTACTTCGGTATCAGGGAGGTGTAGCGGATTTTATAGACTAGGCTCAGTGCAAGTTGTTTAACTCTGTCCTCCACCTTGAGCCAGCCCACTTTAGAGAAGTGGGTAGGAGTGAGGTGGGATCTGGGGTGGAGGTCTAGAAGTAACCTGACTAGCTTGTTCTGAGATGTTTGGAGTTTAGATTTGAGGGTTTTGGAGGTGCTAGGGTACCAGGAGGTGCATGCATAATCGAAAAAGGAGGGTTGAACGAGAGTTCCCGCCAGAATCCTCAAGGTGCTTTTGTTGACCAGAGAGGAAATTCTGTAGAGGAAATTCTGTAGAGAAATCTCGTTCGTTGGTTAACCTTTTTGATTACCTTGGTTGCCATTTTTTCACAGGAAAGGTTAGCCTCTAGAATGGAACCTAGGTAGGTGACCTCATCTTTCCTGGTGATGACACTGTCACCTACTTTTATGTTGAAGTCATTGACTCTCTTAAGTTTGATGTGGGACCCAATGATCAGAGAACACAGCGTCGCAAATGTCCAAATTAAAAACACATAAACCATACGAGAGCACTAAATCGAGTGTATGCCCGCGTTCGTGTGTGGAACCACAGACAGATTGTACGAAGTTAAAAGAGTCAATTACATTCAGGAAGCTCCTGGGAAGCGACTCGTCTGGACAGCAGGTGTGAATATTAAAATCACCCACAATAATCATATTTGGGCAGGATTTCAGCCAGAAATTCAGAAAAGTCAGTTATAAAGTCTTTGTGGTACTTGGGTGGTCGATAAACGACACCACACAGGACGACATCAGAAAGACCCAGTTCAAACATGCACAGTTCGAAGCTTGAAAAGAAGGATTGCATGCGGATCTGACGGCATTTAAAGTCATTTTTAAAAACGACTGATAATCTTCCTCCTTTTCGGCCGGATGACCGCGGAGAATTAAAGTAGGAACACACCGGAGGCAGAAGTTCATTAAGAGGGGCGGACTCACCGGCTCTCAGCCATGTTTCCGTCACACACAGGAAGTGAAGAAATCCTTCAGGATAAAAGTTTTGTTTGTCAAGGATCTTGCGTTCACAAGACCGAACCTGGCGGGGGCCAGCACGTCCAAGGCCGCAGCTAATCCAGGTGGGGCCCGACACACAGCCCGCAGGTGGCGGGAATCCACCCCGCGCCTCCGGGGGCGGGGACAGCAGGAGCGACGGCGGCAAGCCTCTTCCTCCAAACCAACGATAGGAACAAGCCAGGAACCGATGGGATCCAGCGAGCGTGGGTGCAGGAGGAGACCGGATACCACACCATTCCTCCTTCGGGAAGCCACGGAAAGCCGGGCCAGGAGTGCCCTAACTTTCACCAGCTGGCCGCCACGTTTACCGCGGCGCCGGAGACGCTTCCGCCGGGGGAGAGGAGCCAGGGGGCGGGAAAGGAAGGCAGGAATCCGGCCAGGTGAAAAAGATGACTGGGACGTCAAAAAACCAACGTCGAAGTTCATCATATCAGTGGGAGAGGGGCAAAGATCCGACAGTGTTTGGCGGTCATACACAAGCAGTGAACTGACAGAGACCAAAATAGACGCAAACAACACAAAAACGAACAGAGCTGACAGCGAGAGACGGCGGGCCAAAGCACATACTGGCGCCATCTTGCAATATATATATATACATGTGTATATATGTGTATATATGTATACATATGTGTATATATATATGTGTGTATATATATATATATATATATATATATATATATATATATATATATATATATATATATGTATGTATGTATGTATGTATGTATGTATGTATGTATGTATGTATGTATGTATGTATGTATGTATGTATGTATGTATGTATGTGTGTGTGCGTGTGTGTGTGTGTATATATATATATATATATATATATATATATATATATATATATATATATATATATATATATATATATATATATATATATGTGTATATATATATATATACATATGTGTATATATATATACATATCAGTGGAGGCTGGTGACTTCCAGAATTGAGGAGGCCATTTTTTTCCGCTTGCTCACTTCACTCGCGATGGAATGTTCCCTGTTCTCTTATCTGTCTTTGTGCTGGCCAAAGGCATACTATTTGGAGTGTAAGCTACAGTCAGAAAGTTCTTGCTGATGCAATTCATTGTGCAGAGCTTAGCCTTGTGCCTTCCTGAAGAAATTACATTGCTGTAAGTCTATGAGCCTGCCTGATAATTAGGCTGAGAAATGACATTTGGATGTTATATAAACGCCAAGTGAACATGTGTAAAAGGCAGGAATTTTAATTATGTAGTTAAAAACAATTTTGTTTAGCTTACATTTTTCATTCTTCTACAGCTTCAACATGTAATCACCAATTTAATCAAGTTTAGCATATAAAAAAGATAAGATAACACTTTCTTTATCATATGTAGTTTTATTCAATATATTTAATATAAAATATGTGGCTTCATTTACTGAGAAATACAGGACATGAAATTTTGTGTTATTACTACTGAGAACTAGTGGTGTAACACTGCTATTACTACTGAGAACTAGTGGTATAACACTGGTAGAGATTTCAACCCACCTCTGGTTTAGCTGAGGGGCGAGGGGCTCTCTCCACGACTCCACTCTACGGGTTGCAGCTGGCTTCATCTACTGAGAGACATGAAATGGAGTGTTATTACTACTGAGAACTAGTGGTGTAACACTGGTAGACACCCAGTTCATCCAAAAAGTAATTCAGATTGTACTGCAATTTCTTGAGAGCAAAGTAGTGAGAATACTCACAGGTCGTGTGGATCCAGAACGTGTCCAACTCAGCCATCCATCCCCAGATTAAAAAAAAACTGTAACGTTGATTGCAAAAACGGTCTTGTCTCTGCTTTTTGTTTCCCTCTCACATCCATTTTGCCTGGCTAATCTAGGCTTGCTCGAACACACACAGCTAACTGGATGGAAAACAATGAGCTAAACTTCAACTGTAAAAATGTCCAAACTACAGAGATAAATGTCAATGAGCGATTAGCAGCAGCAGCTTTTGCTTTCGAAATCTGTCTCAGAGATGTTGTCAACTCAAGGAGAAATGCCTAGAGTGAAGGGTTTAACGTTAACGCATATCTATCTCCAGCCCAAGATCTCAAATTGCGCCAGAATCTCGCCGATTTCCGAGGTCGTTTTAAGCAAAAGTATTTGGCTATATGAGCTATAAACTTCACGGATGATAGCCAGGGGTGTTCTCTAAATTTCCTGAAAAGCACAAGTTGATAGGACACTCGTAGCCACTATGGCGAGTGTTTGTTTGACTGAA
>NC_084738.1:14555224-14600224 GCF_033978785.1 Entelurus aequoreus
GTCGATTTTACGTTTGAACTATTATTTTGTTTGTTTTATGCTCTTTTGTCAAATAAAATGTTGATGTTTTTGTATGGCAACCACACAATATATGCAATATTTCCCACATAAAACATTTTAAAGTGAAATATTTGAAATAATTGGAGCCTTGAACAGGTCAATAATTCATTATAACTTTTTTTTTTTTTTTTGGAGCAATGGCAAAAAAAGAAAAAAGAAAGATAGACAAAAGAAAAAAAAGCCTGCATGGTAGCTTTGTGTCAACATTGCAACTTTTTCTAGCTAGATTTCACCTCATTCCACTTTTTAAAATGTTTTTTTAATTTTTGCAATAGCATTTCCAGAAGGTGTGGCGGGCCGGTAAAAAATTAGCTGCGGGCCACGAATGGCGCCCGGGCCGCACTTTGGACACCCCTGATGTAGAGTCTCTCAAATTAGCCTAAATAACCCATAATTATGCACTGAAGGAGAATATAGAATGTGGCCTCCCAGCAACCGTTACTAAACATACCCATCAAGCAGGGTTATTTGCTGTCAAAAATGGAATATTTACAGCTGTTTAGCAGTTAAAAGATGTATCAAAACAAGCTAAAAAAAAAAAATTGCATGAATTAACTTCTGCCAGTCCTGCCTCCTCCAAAGTTCACTTTGAGCATTATTGCCAGAAATAAGCAAGTTGAATATGCCGCCTACAGATGTGAGATGCATGCAGGAAATCTATATATTTACACTCTTTTAATGAGCGGATACAAGTTGCTGCTTTGGACCGTCTCTGCATATCCACTCCATCTGAAGGCGACCTAATTAACCAATGCTTCCATCAGGCATGGTCTCCATCTTTAAAAATGCGTCACTTCAAAAACACAAGATTAGAAGTTGAAGGAAGGGAAGAAGTGTGCTTAATAGTGGAATAGTGGAAACCTCTCATAATACTTAAAGGCCTACTGAAATGAAATGTTTTTATTCAAACGGGGATAGCAGATCCATTCTATGTGTCATACTTGATCATTTCGCGATATTGCCATATTTTTGCTGAAAGGATTTAGTAGAGAACATCGACGATAGAGTTCGCAACTTTTGGTCGCTGATAAAAAAAAGCCTTGCCTATACCGGAAGTAGTGTGACGTCACAGGAGGAAGGGCTCCTCACATTTCCCCATTGTTTACACCAGCAGCGAGAGCGATTCGGACCGAGAAAGCGACGATTACCCCATTAATTTGAGCCAGGATGAAAGATTCGTGGATGAGGAACGTGAGAGTGAAGGACTAGCGTGCAGTGCAGGACTTTCTTTTTTCGCTCTGACCGTAACTTAGGTACAAGGTCTCATTGGATTCCACACTTTCTCCTTTTTCTATTGTGGATCACGGATTTGTATTTTAAACCACCTCAGAAACTATATCCTCCTGAAAATGAGAGTTGAGAACGCGAAATGGACATTCACAGTGACTTTTATCTCCACGACAATACATCGGCAAAGCACTTTAGCTACGGAGCTAACGTGATAGCCTCGGGCTTAACTGCAGATAGAAACAAAAGAAATAAACCCCTGACTGGAAGTATAGACAGAAAATCAACAATACTATTAAACCATGGACATGTAACTACAAGGTTAATGCTTTCCAGCCTGGCGAAGCTTAACAATGCTGATGCTAACGACGCCATTGAAGCTAACTGAGCAACGGGACCGCACAGAGCTATGCTAAAAACATTAGCTATCCACCTACGCCAGCCAGCCCTCATCTGCTCATCAACACCCGTGCTCACCTGCGTTCCAGCGATTGACGGAGCGACGAAGGACTTCACCTGATCATCCGTGCGGTCGGCGGCTAGCGTCGGATAGCGCGTCTGCTATCCAAGTCAAAGTCCTCCTGTTTGTGTTGCTGCAACCAGCCGCTAATACACCGATCCCCACCTACAGCTTTCTTCTTTGCAGTCTTCATTGTTCATTAAACAAATTGCAAAAGATTCACCAACACAGATGTCCAAAATACTGTGGAATTTTGCGATGAAAACCGAGCTTTTTAAAGAAAGAGAAGCCAGCTATATTAACCTTATAAAGCTTTGCTAAAACATATATCACCACGAGTGGACGTCTTTACCGCAACATACTTTCAGTGCCGTTTCAAATTAAGAAAATAGTAAACAGTAAAACATTTCAAATCTGACAAAAAAACACATTGTATAAATCCTTGAAAAATATTTTAAAAACAATTAGGGTTGTACTTGCCGGCCCCTATATTGAATACATTTGTGGGAAAAATGTAATTGAGAAAATGCACTTTTATGAATAAAGTCATCATTGAATCATTCATTGAAAGCGTAGTCTTGCACACCAAATCTTTGACTTTTCTCATAAAACATGTCCTTTTGCCTTTCTTCTTCTTCTTCCTTATTTTCTCTCTCTTTCTACCTTCTCCTCCTCCGTTCTGCAGGATGTTCATGTTTGCCAATGCTAATAAGGCTCCCAAAATAAACATGCAAATGTGATGTTTAAGACCTACTTCCACATCAGCGCTGTGGCTGGCTCCCTATATTTTTTATTTTTGTAACAACACAAGACAGGGCGGAACTTTTACACGATAATCAAGCAGGTGTTGTGAACATTGCTAACACTTACTCATTCGAGGCCTCATTTTGCATTTTTACGGAATCAAGTGCAACTTTTGGCAGGTGAAACAGCGGCCACTTTCGTCAACAGTCGGAAATTACAGGACAGTCAAATAGATGCCAAAAAAAAAGTTAGCGTAGCGTGTAAGACGGTGAGCTCACTAATTCTTTGTAGTTGTTTTTAATTTTCTGTCATTTTCATGGTTTATTATAATTATTGATTTTAAAATGTTTTATAATTGTATAATGTGATAAATCAATCAATCAATCAATATTTATTTATTCAGCCCTAAATCACAAGTGTCTCAAAGGGCTGCACAAGCCACAACGACATCCTCGGTACAGAGCCCACATAAGGGCAAGGAAAAACTCACCCCAGTGGGACGTCGATGTGAATGACTATGAGAAACCTTGGAGAGGACCGCATATGTGGGTAACCCATATGTTTTTATAAAGACATTTATAATTTCTACTTACAAATAAAACAATAATAATAATTTAGAAGAGTTTTTACATTTTTGAGTACCGTATTTTTCGGACTATAAGGCGCAAGAGGGACGGCGTGGCGAAGTTGGTAGAGTGGCCGTGCCAGCAATCGGAGGGTTGCTGGTTACTGGGGTTCAATCCCCACCTTCTACCATCCTGGTCACGTCCGTTGTGTCCTTGGGCAAGACACTTCACCCTTGCTCCTGATGGCTGCTGGTTAGCGCCTTGCATGGCAGCTCCCGCCATCAGTGTGTGAATGTGTGTGTGAATGGGTGAATGTGGAAATAGTGTCAAAGCGCTTTGAGTACCTTGAAGGTAGAAAAGCGCTATACAAGTATAACCCATTTATCATTATTTATTTATAAGACTACAAAATCCTTCTATTTTCTCAAAAATCGACAGTGCGCCTTATAACCCGGTGCGCCTAATGTACGGCATAATTCTGGTTGTGCTTACGGACCTCGAAGCAATTTAATTTGGTACATGGTGTAATGATAAGTGTGACTAGTAGATGGCAGCCATACATAAGAGATGAGCATAGACTGCAATATGATGGCAGTAAACAACACCAAAACTGTAAATGTTCCATTGAGAATATAGAACATTACACACGGGGCTCAAAAATCTGTCAAAATGTTTTTAGTACGACTTCGGTAAGCTATGAAGCCACACCGCTTGATGGATTGTCGGCACATTATTATTATTATTATTTTTTTTTTTTTTTTTTTTTTTTTATAATGTCCTGCCCAGCTTCTCGGGCAAATCATATAGCAGATGTAGATGCCCATATCGGCTGTTCAGATTTACTTTACAAAAGAGAAGTGTAGGATACTTCTCTTGTTGCCTTACTTGTATTTTGACTTTATTAAATGTATTTATATTATCATTTGGTGCAGCCGGGCCGGAGCAGGAGGGGATAGAAAGAGAGAAAAAGGAAGACAGAGGGGGGAATTGTGGGGACAAGAGGGGGATTAGACAGAGAGACAAAAACAACAACAGCAAACACAACAACAACAACAACAACAACAACAGAGCAACATCAGCAAATACGACATGTACAAATATGATGGTAAAAGTAATAGCAAATAAGCAGTTAGCGAAAATTAAAAAAAAAAAATACAGAAATGACAATGAGCATTATTACACTAAAAATGGAGCAATATGAATACCAATAGAAATAGTGCTATTGATAATAAACAATACCAGTACTTTACCTTTATTATCAACAATACAATTGTTCAAATGCAACAATACATATACGTAATGATAACTTGAGATACGAAAGAATGCAGAAAAATGGAGGGGAAGAAAGAGAAGCAACCTTAACCTTGTAGATTGTTATAGTAACAATAGGTTAAGCTTTGTCAGTGTGCCATGTGTTATACCCAGTTTACCCTAGGGCAACAACGTTAATATATGTTTGATGAAACGTGATTATGTGCATGAGTGTATGTATGTCGGCACATTAAACATACGAGTATTATTATGGTGTGTGTATAAGGACCGCAAAATGGCACCTATTAGCAGACATATTATCTGGTGTTTTGTTTTGCAATATTATGCAAAACCAAATTTTCTTACCTTCTTGTACCTGCTGATCTGTATTTGGGATCTGCATAAGTCGTGAAAATGTGTGCGCGTCCGCAATTGTAGTCCGTGCCGACGCCGTAGTCATAAGAATGTGTGAATGTGGGGTTAAAGAATGAAGGCAGCGCAGGTCTCTGTGTTGAGTGTCTAGAAAAGCGCTATATAAGTCTAATCCATTATTTATTATGATCCTTCTAATATTGATCCAATGGAAACCTTCAAGCAACTCAAGGACATCCACTTGTACTTATTATGTATTATCGACTCTAAAAGGATTCCAGAAGGCATTTATTGTAAATAAAATGTACACTATTTAGTGGTTGTAATTCTGTGTGTGGATCAAAAGCTCAAGGTAGTGTATGGTCTACTATTACCATGGTAACACCTTCCCTCTTTATTGTGAGGACTGAAGCGCGAAAATTTACATCCCGCTATCATCGCCACCATCTTTTAGTGCTGATTGATCGGAGGTTAATAAATGCATTATTGATGGCGGCTGTCGCAATCGATTCAATTACACGTTTGATTGCTGCATCTAAAAGGTATTAAATCGACAAAGAGTAAATTTTAATTGACACTTTCGATCACCTGAAGGCGGATACTCAGAAGACGCCATATTAGGCACCCCTGCACACTTATTAAACATAAGTCATAATATCATTTTCACGACGTGATTATTTGTACCGTATTTTTCGGAGTATAAGTCGCTCCGGAGTATAAGTCGCACCGGCCGAAAATGCATAATAAAGAAGGAAAAAAACATATATAAGTCGCACTGGAGTATAAGCCGCATTTTTTGGGGAAATTTATTTGATAAAACCCAACACCAAGAATAGACATTTGAAAGGCAATTTAAAATAAATAAAGAATAGTGAACAACAGGCTGAATAAGTGTACGTTATATGAGGCATAAATAACCAACTGAGAACGTGCCTGGTGTGTTAACGTAACATATTATGGTAAGAGTCATTCAAATAACTATAACATATAGAACATGCTATACGTTTACCAAACAATCTGTCACTCCTAATCGCTAAATCCCATGAAATCTTATACGTCTAGTCTAGTCGCACCCCCGGCCGAACTATGAAAAAAACTGCGACTTATAGTCCGAAAAATACGGTACATGGTACATGGTAATTGGGATTTGTTTTATATTGAATATATTATATACCAGAGGTCTGCTACCCTTACCTGCTTCCTGGCGCTCCTTCTCCCTCCTTTTCTGTATACTTTCTTTTTTTGGCATTGTGCTACAGGCATAATCAACATGAATCAAGTTTGAATACAGATGTTAATATTCTTAACAGATAACCTACATCTTATATCCCCAGAATGCTGAAATTATTATTATTATTTAATTATTATTATTATCATTATCATTATTCTTCTTATTATTATTGTTATTATTATCATTATTATTACTATTATTTTGTTAACCCACACAGTAATAGCAAAGTCACAATAAACTTTATATCTAAACCTGTACTGTGAGAGAAATGTGATCCGCCGTAAACACAGTGCATTTTATTATGAAAATTAACCCGGTGTTTTATTTTGTATTTTGTACACTACTTCCTGTCCCGCACGATCCGCTCTGCTCTGTGCGGAATTGATGTGCCGTGCTCAATTGATGCGGCGTGCTCCGACGTCCGGCAAAAACCGAAGCTGACACATTGAATAATAGAATAATACAGCGTTTTTCTGAAATATTACCCTTATTAGATGCTGAATAAGTGGACGGCGACTAGACAATAACTCACAGGTTCAAGTTGCTCCACTGTCATGTCTCCTCAGGGGCGCAGTAACTTGGCTCTCTCTCCTCTCACTTACTCACTCACTCGCCCTCTCTCTCTCTGGCGGAAGCGGCAGGCTCAAACAACCCGGTATTACAAGAAAACGTGGAGTTTTTGTACCGCTGTTTTTTTTTTATTTTTTATTTTTTTACATCCCTGACAGTAATTTATTAATGTTGTTTAAAGAAAAAAGAAAAAAACACACACACAGGCAGAGGGCACTTTTTAAGACGAGGCAAAAAAGGGCAGGGGCTCAAGCACCCATTAGGCCCTATGTGTGCACGTGCCTGCACCCGGGCCCCCCTCCCCCTCCGGGGTGTTTTGCTTGAAGCAGCACATATGAAATGTCAATTAATGAATGCCAGACTAATTGTCTTATGACATTTTACCGCCAACGTGACCCTACCCGCTCAGTCATTGCTAAGAATATAATGTCAAATTTCTCCAAAGCAGCCCTACTGTCACCCGTGACACACGGTGTTAGTGCTGGAGTACAGGGTTCAAATCCCATTTGGGCTTGTGCCAGGATCATATGTAACTTCATGTTGTTGTCATGATGTTAAATTTGTTATTTTGTGTCATGATCTCTCATGAAAATTATTATCAGTTTCTGGTATTTTGTTTTATTTTGTGTCCGACGCTCTTATTTTTGTTTCTATTCTCTGTTTGCCTTCCTTTTTGCCATTACTCCTCCTGTCTGAGCGCTGGCTTCCTCACCTGTCCCTGATTGGCAATCAGGACACACCTGTCCGGGGTTACCAATCAGGATGCTTTATATGTTAAGGTACATCATTGTTGTGCTTCGGTGTTTCGGCATCATTGCTTTTTGCTTTGCTTTGTACCTAAACGTGCATAGTTTTCCTCATGCATAGTATGACAGTTATACTGTCAAATTGAGTAAAAAAAACTAACTTGTGTCTTTGCAAACCTTACAAAAGAAAAAGTTGCTAGTAAAACTCACAAAGATACATTTCTTCACGCATTATTAGACATTTTGCATGTTTGGTTTAGGAGTTATGTTGGAATACATTGTTATTGCTTTTTTCGCATTATCTCAGGATTCTAAGAACATTATTGTCATATTGAGTTAAAAACTATTTTTTTGTTTGCAAGCCTTAAAGGCCTACTGAAATGAAATGTTTTTATTTAAACGGGGATAGCAGATCCATTCTATGTGTCATACTTGATCATTTCGCGATATTGCCATATTTTTGCTGAAAGGATTTAGTATAGAACGACGACGATAAAGTTCGCAACTTTTGGTCGCTGATAAAAAAAAGCCTTGCCTATACCGGAAGTAGCGTGACGTCACAGGAGGAAGGATTCCTCACAATTCCCCGTTGTTTACAATGGAGTGAGAGAGATTCGGACCCAGAAAGCAACGATTACCCCATTAATTTGAGCGAGGATGAAAGATTAGTGGATGAGGAATGTTAGAGTGAAGGACTAGAGAGGCAGTGCATGGTGTATCTTTTTTCGCTCTGACCGTAACTTAGGTACAATTCCACACACTCTCCTTTTTCTATTGTGGATCACGGATTTGTATTTTAAACCACCTCGGATACTATATCCTCTTGAAAATGAGAGTCGAGAACGCGAAATGGACATTCACAGTGACTTTTATCTCCACGACAATACATCGTTGACGCACTTTAGCTACGGAGCTAACGTGATAGCATCGGGCTCAAATGCAGATAGAAACAAAATTTTAAAAAAACCCTGACTGGAAGGATAGACAGAAGATCAACAATACTATTAAACCATGGACATGTAACTACACGGTTGATAATTTCCAGCTAGGCGAAGCTTAACAATTGAAGCTAGCTAACTAACTTAGCTACGTAGCTAAAGTGATAGCATCAGGCTCAAATGGAGATAGAAAGAAAATAAAAAAATTGATGCTAACTATGGAGCGGCAGCGGCGGCGGGCGTTGTAGCTTTCGCCGACACCCCGGCCACATAAACTATCAGACTGCGTGGTCGGTAGTAGTGGCTTTCAGTAGGCCTTTAAAAAAGCATAAGTTTCGAGTAAAACTCCCAAGGATGCATTATTTCAGGCATTATTAGACATTTTTCATGTGTGGTTTAGGAAAAGACATGCACCTGGGGATAGGTTGATTGGCAACACTAAATTGGCCCTAGTGTGTGAATGTGAGTGTGAATGTTGTCTGTCTATCTGTGTTGGCCCTGCGATGAGGTGGCGACTTGCATGCACCTCCTGCTACCCCAGCACCTCCAAAACCCTCAAATCTAAACTCCAAACATCTCAGAACAAGCTAGTCAGGTTACTTCTAGACCTCCACCCCAGATCCCACCTCACTCCTACCCACTTCTCTAAAGTGGGCTGGCTCAAGGTGGAGGACAGAGTTAAACAACTTGCACTGAGCCTAGTCTATAAAATCCGCTACACCTCCCTGATACCGAAGTACATGTCAAACTACTTCCTTAACGTAAATGACCGCCATAACCACAACACCAGGGGGAGCTCCACTAACCACGTTAAACCCAGATTCCGAACTAACAAAGGTCTTAACTCATTCTCTTTCTATGCCACATCAATGTGGAATGCGCTCCCAACAGGTATAAAAGAAAGGGCATCTCTATCCTCCTTCAAAACCGCAATAAAAGTTCACCTCCAGGCAGCTACAACCCTAAACTAACACCCTCCCCGGATTGCTAATAATCAAATGTAAACAATCAAATGCAGATACTTTTTCTTTTTCTTATGCCTTCTGATCTCTCTCTCTCTCTCTCTCTCTCTCTCTCTCTCTCTCTCTCTCTCTCTCTCTCTCTCTCTCTCTCTCTCTCTCTCTCTCTCTATGTCCACTACTTGATGTCCATACCCCCCCACCACCCCCCCCCCCCCTCCACACCCCTGATTGTAAATAATGTAAATAATTCAATGTGATTATCTTGTGTGATGACTGTATTATGATGATAGTATATATGATAGTATATATCTGTATCATGAATCAATTTAAGTGGACCCCGACTTAAACAAGTTGAAAAACTTATTCGGGTGTTACCATTTAGTGGTCAATTGTACGGAATATGTACTTCACTGTGCAACCTACTAATAAAAGTCTCAATCAATCAATCAAAAGGGCGTACACCGCCTTCCGCCCGAATGCAGCTGATATAGGCTCCAGCACCCCCCGTGACCCCAAAAGGGACAAGCGGTAGAAAATGGATGGATGGATTGGTTTAGGAGTTATGTTGAAATAACTGTCAAATTGAGTGTGGCAGTTATACTGTCATTATGTGTAAAACCTAATCTTTGTATTTGTAAACCTTACCAAAACACCTGATTCTAGTAAAACTCACATAGATACAATATCACAGGTCTTTTAAGACATAATGCATGTTCGGTTGTGCACTTCTCTGCTGCACTATTTGTTTATTTGTATAAACTAATACATTTCCCCTGCACTTTGCATGCCATCCCTGCACCCTGGGGTTAGCAACAACACAACTGTGACTCGAACCGTAACACTTTTGCACTGAAAACAACAAATATTGAACATTTCTTTCCCATGCATTGCTTTTAGTACAAAACAAGCGGATCATTTTATTTACATTTGATTAAAAAAAGGTTATTAGCTTCCCTTGTGACTACATGAGACTTTTTGATAAATGGGATGAGGCGTTATTGGAGCATGGAGTCACAACACTTTGTTTTTATTTTAGTGGATAAGTTAAAGGGCAGACACTTTCTTAATGAAAAATCCCACTATACAATGACAATATTGCTAAGAGAAACCTGGTGTGTGAGGAGTTGCTGAAACGTTCCAGATATAGATGCAAGTCTATGTATGCAAGCTGCCATGTGGGACATTAAAGTCCAATTATCGGCTGACGTCTTGTTATTAAAAAGACAATGATAGTTTGTTTTACGGCTCAGCATTTAAGGTTTTCTTTTATGAAGCCTTGTACGTAAGCATGTGAACACGCAGTGAAATCTGATGGATATGGACTTTAATTGTTGCTGTAAACCATGACGCTCGCGGGTTAATGCCTGAGGGCTTTTTTTTTGCTGCAGATGATCACATCTAATGGAAATAAGTGTCACAATTGATCGTTCCACATGGATGACTTTGGCTGGGCTTATTTAATATTGATGATATGCTCCGGGGCAAAGAGGCCACATTTTAAAAAATACATGTATTTGTTTTTTGTAAGCTAACTTTTTTTAACGTCTGCACAGAAAAGGGTAAACATGTGCTTGGGACCGAACTACTGTATTTTTCAGGACCATAGGGCGCACCGGATTATGAGGTGCACCGTCTATTCCGGTCTAATTTCACACTAAAGGTGCACCAGATAATGAGGCGCATTAAAGGGGTCTAAATGTAAAACACTTCCTTGTGGTCTACACTGCAAAAAGTCAAAAAATATATAAAAATTAGGGGTATTTTATTTGAACTAAGCAAAATGATCTGCCAATAGAACAAGAAAATTCGGCTTGTCAAGACTTTCCAAAAGAAGTAAAATAACCTCAATGAACCCAAAAATACCTTCAAATAAGTATATTCTCACTAATTACAAGTGCACTTTTCTTGGTAGAAAAAAAAGACCTTTTTGCTCAATATGTTGAAAAATATTCTTAAATAAAGTAAATGCCATTATCTTGACATAATGATATGCGCTCGGCATCATGATTTTTTTTTTCATGCTTGAAGTAAGAAATTAATACTTTAAAAAAGTAGTTTTCTACTTGTGAGTGTTAATGACATGGCTTTGCATCAGTTGATATTCTAGTTTCAAGCATGTTTTACTCAATATAGGTCATAACATCGCAGCAGCAAGCTGTAATATCTTACTGAGATCATTTAGGACCAAAACCCTTAAAACAAGTAAAACACTCTAACATAAAATCTGCTTAGTGAGAAGAATGATCTTATCAGACAGAAAATAAGCAAATATCACCCTTATGTGAGATATTTATTCTTACTTAGATTTCAGTTTTTGCAGTGTACACACTGCAAAAAGTCAGTGTTCAAAAACAAGAAAAAAAAAATACAAAAATTAGGGGTATTTTACTTGAACTAAGCAAAATTATCTGCCAATAGAACAAGAAAATTCCGCTTGTCAAGACTTTCCAAAACAAGTAAAATAACCTCAATGAACCCAAAAATACCTTCAAATAAGTATATTCTCACTAATAACTAGTGCACTTTTATTGGTAAAAAAAAAAAAAAAAGAAACCTTTTTGCTCAATATGTTGAAAAATATTCTTAAATTAAGTAAATGCTAGTGCCATTATCTTGACCATTATCTCGGCATCATGATTTTTTTTTTCATGCTTTAAGCAAGAAATTATTACTATAAAAAAGTAGTTTTCTACTTGTGAGTGTTAATGACACGGCTTTGCAACTGTTGATATTCTAGTTTTAAGCATGTTTTACTCAATATAGGTCATAACATCGCAGCAACAAGCTGTAATATCTTGCTGAGATAATTTAGGACCAAAACCCTTAAAACAAGTAAAACACTCTAACATAAAATCTGCTTAGTGGGAAGAATGATCTTATCAGACAGAAAATAAGCAAATATCACCCTTAAGTGAGATATTTAATCTTACTTAGATTTCAGTTTTTGCAGTGTACACACTGCAAAAAGTCAGTGTTCAAAAACAAGAAAAAAAAAATACAAAAATTAGGGGTATTTTACTTGAACTAAGCAAAATTATCTGCCAATAGAACAAGAAAATTCCGCTTGTCAAGACTTTCCAAAACAAGTACAATAAACTCAATGAACCCAAAAATACCTTCAAATAAGTATATTCTCACTAATAACTAGTGCACTTTTATTGGTAAAAAAAAAAAAAAGAAATCTTTTTGCTCAATATGTTGAAAAATATTCTTAAATTAAGTAAATACTAGTGCCATTATCTTGACATAATGATATGCGCTCGGCATCATGATTTTTTTTTTCATGCTTGAAGTAAGAAATTAATACTTTAAAAAAGTAGTTTTCTACTTGTGAGTGTTGATGACACAGCTTTGCATCAGTTGATATTCTAGTTTCAAGCATGTTTTACTCAATATAGGTCATCAAATCTCAGCAACAAGCTGTAATATCTTACTGAGATCATTTAGGACCAAAACCCTTAAAACAAGTAAAACACTCTAACATAAAATCTGCTTAGTGAGAAGAATGATCTTATCAGACAGAAAATAAGCAAATATCACCCTTATGTGAGATATTTAATCTTACTTAGATTTCAGTTTTTGCAGTGTACACACTACAAAAAGTCAGTGTTCAAAAACAAGAAGAAAAAAAATACAAAAATTAGGAGTATTTTACTTGAACTAAGCAAAATTATCTGCCAATAGAACAAGAAAATTCCACTTGTCAAGACTTTCCAAAACAAGTAAAATAACCTCAATGAACCCAAAAAATACCTTCAAATAAGTATATTCTCACTAATAACTAGTGCACTTTTATTGGTAAAAAAAAAATAAAATAATATTTTTGTTTAATATGTTGAAAAATATTCTTAAATTAAGTAAATGCTACTGCCATTATCTTGACATAATGATATGCGCTCGGCATCATGATTTTTTTTTTCATGCTTGAAGCAAGAAATTATTACTATAAAAAAGTAGTTTTCTACTTGTGAGTGTTAATGACATGGCTTTGCAACTGTTGATATTCTAGTTTCAAGCATGTTTTACTCAATATAGGTCATAACATCGCAGCAACAAGCTGTAATATCTTACTGAGATAATTTAGGACCAAAACCCTTAAAACAAGTAAAACACTCTAACATAAAATCTGCTTAGTGAGAAGAATGATCTTATCAGACAGAAAATAAGCAAATATCACCCTTATGTGAGATATTTAATCTTACTTAGATTTCAGTTTTTGCAGTGTACATAACATGTAATGGTGGTTCTTTGGTCAAAATGTTGCATAGATGATGTTTTACAGATCATCTTCAAGCCGCTTTCTGACAGTCGCTTCAGGATGCGCCGTTTTGTGGGCGGTCTTATTTACGTGGTTCACCTTCGACAGCGTCTTCTCCCCGTCATCTTTGTTGTAGCTGTGTAGCGTGCAAGGACGGGGGTTGAATACGTTTTAAAAGATGGAGCTAACTGTTTTAAAGGCCTACTGAAAGCCACTACTACCGACCACGCATTTGGATAGTTTATATATCAATGATGAAATCTTAACATTGCAACACATGCCAATACGGCCGGGTTAACTTATAAAGTGCAATTTTAAATTTCCCGCCACACTTCCGCTTGAAAACGTTTTATTATGCTGACGTATGCGTGTGACGTCACGACGACAAGGGAAGTATTCGGAGCCCGAAAAATCCAATACACAAAGCTCTGTTTTCATTTCATAATTCCACAGTATTCTGGACATCTGTGTTGGTGAATCTTTTGCAATTTGTTTAATGAACAATGGAGGCTGCAAAGAGGAACGTTGTAGGTGGGATCGATCGGTGTATTAGCCGCTGGCTGTAGCAACACAACAAGGAGGACTTTGTTGGATAGCAGACACTAGCGCCGGCGACCTCACCTTGACTTCCTACGTCTCCGGGCCGCCGACCGCATCGTTGATCGCTGGAACGCAGGTGAGCACGGGTGTTGATGAGCAGAGGAGGGCTGGCTGGCGTAGGTGGAGCGCTAATGTTCTTATCATAGCTCTGACAAGCTCCCGTTGCTAAGTTAGCGTCGTTAGCAACAGCATTGCTAGGCTTCGACAGGCGTCGAATACACATTAACCGTGTATTTACATGTCCAGTGTTTGGTTCGGTGTCTCCTGATAGTAGTATTATTGATCTTCTGTCTATCCTTCCAGTCAGGTATTTATTTATTTAGTTTCTATCTGCATTTGAGACAGATGCTATCACGTTAGCTCATGCTAAAGAGCTTCGTCGATGTATTGTCGTGGAGATAAAAGTCACTGTGAATGTCCATTTCACCTTCTCGACTCTCATTTTCAAGAGGATATAGTATCCGAGGTGGTTTAAAATACAAATCCGTGATCCACAATAGAAAAAGGAGAGAGTGTGGATTCCAATGAGCCAGCTTGTACCTAAGTTACGGTCAGAGCGAAAAAAGATATCTCTTGAACTGCATTCTAGTCCGTCACTCTAACGTACCTCATCCACGAATCTTTCATCCTCGCTCAAATTAATGGGGTAATCGTCGCTTTCTCGCTCCAAATATCTCTCCCTCCATTGTAAACAACGGGGAATTGTGAGCAGCACTACCGCTTGTGACGTCACGCTACTTCCGGTAGGGGCACGGCTTTTTTTTTTTATCAGCGAGCAAAAGTTGCGAACTTTATCGTCGATTTTCTCTACTAAATCCTTTATATGGCAATATCGCGAAATGATCAAGTATGACACATAGAATGGATCTGCTATTCCCGTTTAAATAAAAAATAATAATTTCAGTAGGCCTCTAATGACATTCAGACTTTATTTAAATCAATAACGGAGCAGCATCTCCTCATACGTGGCTCACTAGTGCAATAACAACGCCGGAAATGTGTCCCGTGAAAAAACGTCTGACCGGAACTCTCTAATAACTAAAGTTCCTTGGGTGAATAATATAAACTCACTACACCGGTATGTTTTAGCGCTTTCATAGCGACTCTACTGACAGATATAAGTTAGAACTTTACACTACTTTATATTAGAAATGGCAACAGCGGAGGATGAATGTCACATAGCAAGAAGATAGAGAAAAATAAGAAGCTTATCGACTACGGTGTGGCACGGATTACAAAGGCGGACGCGCACAATTTTTCAGGACTTATGCAGATCCAAATACACACTAGCAGGTACCAGAAGGTAAGAAAAGTTGGTTTTGCGAAACAAAACGCCAGATAATGTCTTACCTTATACACACACCATAATAATACTCGTATGTTGAAGCACAGTACGTCTGACTACGGTAGCCGTAATGCTCCGACAATCCGTCGAGCGGTGCGGCTTCTTAGCTTACCAAAGTCATACTAAAACATTTTGACCGGTTTTTGAGCGCCGTGTGTAATGTTCTATATTCTCAATGGAATATTTAAAGTTTTAGTGTCGTTTACTGGCGTCATATTGCAGTCTACACGTATCACTTATGTGTGTATGCCATCCACTGGTCACACTTATCATTACACCATGTACCAAATAAAATTACTTCGAGGTCGGTAAGCACAACCAGAGTTAATCCGTACATTAGGCGCACCGGGTTATAAGGCGCACTGTTGTGAGCAAATGAAAGGATTTTAAGTGTGTCTTATTGTCCGAAAAATACGGTACTACTTATCAATGTATGCTAGCATGTCTTCCAGCACACATGGGGCGCCACAAATGTAAACAACTACTGTACTATTATGAGCTATGCTGGGAAATATGTAATTTGTACTGTTTGGAGTCTTTTGTGTTGTTATTATAGTGCAAAAATGTTATTTCTTCTTAAATCAAAGCAGTGCTTTGACGCAGCACCGTCATTCAGCTTCCTCCCTTGTGATGATGCAAAGCTGCTGCAAGCTTAACAACATCATCAAAAAAAGGAAATAATACAAATGCAACACAACGCCTCCCTGAAATCATGTATTGTTTGGTGTTTTTAAGTCATTTATTGCACACTCAGACTGAGAGGCTAATTCAAAATAATTATATCACAAGTGAGGAATAATTTGGGTTTTAATCCGAGTCTGATTTGTTTGATGGAAGGAGGTAAACATGATGAAAAGGTTGCCCAGGCAACAAGAAGAAGCCAAGTATTAAGGATGTTCCCTCTTGATGCATTTGTAGACCCCATAAGGACAATGCTTTTCTGCATCATTTCTAATATCCTTCAGTCTTTTTTTTAAAGCTGTTTTACTAATTAAATAGGAGGAACTGAGGGATAGGGATGAAACAAAACAAAAAAAAGCTAAACAATCTGACTTTTTGAGTTTTTGACATTTTGCTTTTTCTTTTCCCCCCCATCTCCAAAACACAAATGAGTCCAATTAGTTGCATTTTTCAGATAAAATAAGGTAGTACCTCAATTTACGAGCTTATTTGGTTCTGTCAACAAAAGTCAGCAAGATGTAAAATTAACTGCTGTGGCTGTAGGCAACCCCCTGCTGTGTTGTTTTGCACACAATTATTTTAATTGTTATTAAAAATCACGATTAATAGAATAGAAAGTACTTTATTGATCCCTGGGGGGAAATTCAGCACCACAGTTCACTCACAATAGACAAGAATAATAATAAATAATATAATATATTAAAAATATATTATTTAAATAATATAAATATATTCTACTAATAAGACAGTTGTTGATTCATTCGAAAACATGAGTATTTATTGCACCACCAAAACTCAACTTTAAATATAATTTGAAAAAAACAACAGATATAAATTAGTAATGAATACACAACAAGTAAAATATTATTAATAGTAACAACAAGTCAAAATAATAGCAATACGCCAATACGACTCTGTTTTTCCGTTTTGTTTTTAATTTACCTTTTACACTCATTTTACCACCATGAAGTGTGTGCTTTTTGTGTCAAACAAGAATGTTTGTTAATTAAAGGCAAAAATAAAGTAAAAGTTAGAGTACCAATGATTGTCACACACACACTTGGTGTGATGAAATGATCCTCTGCATTGACCCATCACCCTTGATCACCCCCTGGGAGGTGAGGGGAGCAGTGAGCAGCAGCGGTGGCCGTGCCCGTGCCAGGGAATCATTTTGGTGATTTAACCCCCAATTCCAACCCTTGATGCTGAGTGCCAAGCAGGGGGGTAATTTTTATAGTCTTTGGTATGACTCGGCCGGGGGTTTGAACTCACGACCTACCGATCTCAGGGCGGACACTCTAACCACAAGGCCACTGAGCATCGTCACTCTTATTGGTGAAATACATCGTTTTTACCAGTATTTTAGATCAAAGCATAATGATTGTGTAACTGTATCGAAAAATAAGGGCTTTAAGTACATTATGCTTGTTTCAAGTCCTTTTTTTAAAACCTTTATTTTGTTGATGCAGTCAGACCGGATGTGGCTCACCACACTTTTATTGTGAATGAAGGAAGTGTGCTGCTGTTCCGAGCTTGACGGGTAAGGAGCGGATTTGAGGCTGTTAAAAAAATAATAATAATGAGGGAGCCTCTCAAGTTGCGCCCACTGTTTGTACATTGATCTTACATTGATGGTGTTGTCTATAACAACACAAGCTGGTGATATGTGTTGTTGTGGGTGTAAGGAGTGTTTTCTTGCTAGCTTTGTAGTTTAGTCAATGTTTCAAGTGGCCATCTTGACATTGTTGAGTTCAGCACTGGGCGGGGATGAATGAGCGGTCCAGGACACATTATTTCCCCAAACAAAGATTACTTTGTCATGATCCGTAGTCCGGATCATGTTTTGTTATGTTCTGTTAGTTTTGGACTCCATAGTTCCTGTTTTTGTGCATCCTTGTTGGTTTTAGTTACCATGGTTACTTATTATTTCCACCTGTCTCTGATTAGTGTTGGCCCGCTCACCTGCACTAATCAGAGGCATTATTTAAGCCTGACTTTGCCGGTCAGTCGGCCTGGCGTCATTATTTGCTTCATGCAACCTGCTACGTAAGTTGTTTGTTTCATGCCAAAGTTACGTGATTATTTCTTGTCCATAGTCCATGCTAAGTGTTAGCTTTAGCTTCGAGTGCGATCAGGCACGTTGTTCTGTCGGTTCGTTTTCTGTTTTTTGTACCTCTTTCAGTTTTGATGATTAAATCATGTTCCTACCTGCACGCCATGTCCGGAGTGGTCCGTCTGCATTTCGGGAGAACGAACCCCGCAGTAAGCTGCGAAAACCTTGTCGTGACATTCTCCTCACAAGTGAAGTGAAGTGAAGTGAAGTGAATTATATTTATATAGCGCTTTTCTCTAGTGACTCAAAGCGCTTTACATAGTGAAACCCAATATCTAAGTTACATTTGAACCAGTGTGGGTGGCACTGGGAGCAGGTGGGTAAAGTGCCTTGCCCAAGGACACAACGGCAGTAACTAGGATGGCGGAAGCGGGGATCGAACCTGGAACCCTCAAGTTGCTGGCACGGCCGCTCTACCAACCGAGCTATACCGCCCACGCCATGTGGGCGGTATAGCACAAGGACTTTTCACTCACATGACTCCATCCGCAATTACGTTAATGCCGAAATCATATACTTTAAAGGACTACTGAAATGATTTTTTTTTATTTAAACGGGAATAGCAGATCCATTCTATGTGTCATACATACTTGATCATTTCGCGATATTGCCATATTTCTGCTGAAAAGATTTAATAGAGAAAATCGACGATAAAGTTCGCAACTTTTGCTCGCTGATAAAAAAAAGCCTTGCCTGTACCGGAAGTAGCGTGACGTCACAGGAGCTAGTATTCCTCACAATTCCCCGTTGTTTACAATGGAGCGAGAGAGATTCGGACCGAGAAAGTGATGATTACCCCATTAATTTGAGCGAGGATGAAAGATTCGTAGATGAGGAACGTTACAGTGAAAGACTTGAGAGACAGTGATGGACGTATCTTTTTTCGCTCTGACCGTAACTTAGGTACAAGCTGGCACATTGGATTCCACACTCTCCTTTTTTTATTGTGGATCACGGATTTGTATGGTAAACCACCTCGGATACTATATCCTCTTGAAAATGAGAGTCGAGAACGCAAAATGGACATTCAGTGCCTTTTATCCCCACGACAATACATCGGCGAAATGCTTTAGCTACGAGCTAACGTGATAGCATCGTGCTTTAACTGCATATAGAAACAAAAAAGTAAACCTCGAAAATGAAATGAAAACAGAGCTTTTTGTATAGGATTCTACGGGTACCATAACTTCCGTTACTCTGACTTCATCACGCGCTTACGTCATCATACCGCGACGTTTCAGCCGGATATTTCCCGGGAAGTTTTAAAAGTCACTTTATAAGTTAACCCGGCCGTATTGGCATGTGTTGCAATGTTAAGATTTCATCATTGATATATATATATATATATATATATATATATATATATATATATATATATATATATATATATATATATATATATATATATATATATATATATATATATATATATATATATATATATCAATGATGAAATCTTAACATTATATATATATATATATATATATATATATATATATATATATATATATATATATCAATGATGAAATCTTAACATTGCAACACATGCCAATACGGCCGGGTTAACTTATAAACTGCAATTTTAAATTTCCTGCTAAACTTCCGGTTGAAAACGTCTTTGGATGATGACGTATGCGCGTGGCGTAACCAGTGAAACAGAAGTATCGGTACCCCATTGAATACAATACAAAATAGCTCTGTTTTCATCTCTTAATTCCACAGTATTCTGGACATCTGTGTTGGTGAATCTTTTGCAATTTGTTTAATGAACAATGAAGACTGCAAAGAAGAAAGTTGTAGGTGGGATCGGTGTATTAGCGGTGGACTACAGCAACACAACCAGGAAGACTTTGACTCGGATAGCAGACGCGCTAGCCGACGCTAGCCACCGACCGCATGGATGATCGTGGTGAAGTCCTTCGTCCTTCCGTCGATCGCTGGAACGCAGGTGAGCACGGGTGTTGATGAGCAGATGAGGGCTGGCTGGCGTAGGTGGAGCGCTAATGTTTTTGTCATAGCTCTGTGAGGTCCCGTTACTAAGTTAGCTTCAAAGGTGTTGTTAGCAACAGCATTTTTAAGCTTCGCCAAGCTGGAAAGCATTATACCGTGTATTTACATGTTCATGGTTTAATAGTATTGTTGATTTTCTGTCTATCCTTCCAGTCAGGGGTTTATGTATTTTGTTTCGATCTGCATTTGAGCCCGATGCTATCACGTTAGCTCCGTAGCTAAGTTAGCTTCAATGGCGTCATTAGCAACAGCATTGTTAACCTTCGCCAGGCTGGAAAGCATTAACCATGTATTTACAGGTCCATGGTTTAATAGTATTGTTGATCTTCTGTCTATCCTTCCAGTCAGGGATTTATTCATTTTGTTTCTATATGCAGTTAAGCACGATGCTATCACGTTAGCTCCGTAGCTAAAGTGTTTCGTCGATGTATTGTCGTGGAGATAAAAGTCACTGTGAATGTCCATTTCGCGTTCTCGACTCTCATTTTCAAGAGGATATAGTATCTGAGGTGGTTTAAAATACAAATCCGTGATCCACAATAGAAAAAGGAGAGAGTGTGGAATCCAATGAGCCCTTGTACCTAAGTTACGGTCAGAGCGAAAAAAGATATGTCTTGCACTGCATTCACTCTAACGTTCCTCATCCACAAATCTTTCATCCACTCTCAAATTAATGGGGTAATCGTCGCTTTCTCGGTCCGAATCTCTCTCGCTGCTGGTGTAAACAATAGGAAAATATGAGCAGTCCTTCCTCCGGTGTCGTCACGCTACTTCCGGTAGGGGCAAGGCTTTTTTTTAACAGAGACCAAAAGTTGCGAACTTTATCGTCGTTGTTCTATACTAAATCCTTTCAGCAAAAAAATGGCAATATCGCGAAATGATCAAGTATGACACATAGAATGGATCTGCTATCCCCGTTTAAATTTAAAAAAAAATCATTTCAGTAGGCCTTTAATTTGTTGTTGATTCGCTGTGTCTAATAAAAAGTAGCAACCATGGTGAGATCCCACCATGGTTACTCTTACACTGATACGCTTCACCGTTACAAGCTTGGGTTTTGGCATGCACGTTGCGCGGCTCATTAATCTTTTTTTCTTTTTTTCAAAAATGATATTTGTATGATCGTGAGAAGCCAGAATCGATGTAAAAATGTTTCATCGTACAGCCCTAATTTGAAATATCATAAGCATCCAGCAGCTTTATCTTGCTCTGCATGCACTTTTAAATGTTATTACTCAGTAAAGATGTGACGTTGGTGAACGAATCAAGTCTTTTAAACAACTCTTTTAAGTGAACAATGAGAACCGATTCGCAGTTGCGAGCCTTTCGTTTGAGAGCTGTTTTTTTTTATGCACACACAGATACAGCATAGCCCGACTGGCAACTGGACTAACAAATTATTTAAAGAAAACATCAAAGCATTTGGATTCACTTTTTTATTATTTCTCATTTTAATTATTATTTATTTATTTTCATCCACACTTCTGGTTCATTTTTCTGATAAGTAAATTCAAACCTACACATACCAGGTCTGGTACAACATTTAGATGTTTATCATGTATTAATTTCTATGTAATGCTTTCTATATACATTTTATACACATTTACTATTTGTGTATTTCTTTCTGTATGGTTAAAATCCTCTCGTGTTAAAACGTTTTTTAGGTGTGGGAAAATAATGATATAACTGTCACATAGCATGAGAATATGGCATCACCTTAAGGCAGGGGTGTCAAACTATATAGAGAACATACAAACCCTTTATTTATTGAATCAAAGATACTGAAATTCCATGACATAGTGAATTTGCAAACAGCTAAAATTATACACAAAGCAAACTATAACCTGCTACCCAAGAATATACAACAATTCTTCTCAAAAAAAGACGAGAAATATAATCTTAGAGAAAAATGTAATTTAAAACATTTGTACACTTAAGACCTTCAGTATATCAGTATGTGGAATTAAATTATGGAATGGGTTAAGCAAAGCAATCAAAAAATGTACTAATATGATCCACTTTAAGAAACTCTTCAAACTTAAAGTGTTTACAAAGTACAAAGAAGAAGAACCATGATAAACATTCTGAATTTATTTCATCCATCCATTCATTCATTCTCAAAATAATCTTACTCATCTCATCATATGAAATACAACTTACTTCACCAATTATTTATTTATTTTTATTGTGATTACTTATGGAGTATATTGTGATTAAATTGAGAACAGGAAGTGAACAAAAGTTTTAGCAACTGTTATGTAAAAGAAAAGGGGTAGGATTAAATAAGCTCTGCTTCTTCCTACTCCTTTTCGAACATGTTGAAAAGAGAAACTCGAAATTGTGATGTATCATGTTGTATGCTTGCATGTTCCAAATAAACTCAACTCAACTCAAAAACTAATTTTAGCTCAGGGGCCGCATGGAGGAAAATATATTCATACGTGGGCAGGACGGGTAAAATCATGGCATAATAACTTAAAAATACAACTACCGACAACTTCACATTGTTTTCCTTGTTTTACTTCGGCCCAAAATATAACTGGCACCTTCTGAAAATGTACACATCACAAATAATCCTCTTGACAAAACACTTCAAGTTAGTTGAAAATTCTGAGGAAAAACATTGGCGCAGTTTCAAAAACACCATGAAGAACACAATGAAATTAGACGTAATATCAGTGTTTCTACAAACCAATTCAACTTGAAGTCACAGCCCATTTACTACTACTACTACTGACCTACTCAGTGGCCTAGTGGGTAGAGTGTCCGCCCTGAGATCGGTAGGTTGTGAGTTCAAACCCCGGCCGAGTCATACCAAAGACTATAAAAATGGGACCCATTACCTCCCTGCTTGGCACTCAGCATCAAGGGTTGGAATTGGGGGTTAAATCACCAAAAATGATTCCCGGGCGCGGCACAGCTGCTGCCCACTGCTCCCCTCACCTCCCAGGGGGTGAACAAGGGGATGGGTCAAATGCAGAGGACAAATTTGGTACTTTAACTTAACTTAACTTAACTATGATTGAACAAAAACAAAATGAAGCATAAATAAAACGCTTCTATGTCTCAACTATCTCATTTGTCATTTCCACTGCTCACTTTCTTTAAATTTGCACAGAAGACAATTCTTTTCACAGAACAGTATAAACGTACAGTGTCTCATGCAGCATTTTAAGTGAGGTTACCAATTGTTTATCGTACCGTATTTTTCGGACTATAAGTCACGCCGGAGTATAAGTCGCACCGGCCGAAAACGCATAATAAAGAAGGAAAAAAACATATATAAGTCGCACTGGAGTATAAGTCGCATTTTTTGGGGAAATTTATTTGATAAAAGCCAACACCAAGAATAGACATTTGAAAGGCAATTTAAGATAAATAAAGAATAGTGAACAACAGGCGGAATAAGTGTACGTTATATGAGGCATAAATAACCAACTGAGAACGTGCCTGGTATGTTAACGTAACATATTATGGTAAGAGTCATTCAAATAACTATAACATATAGAACATGCTATACGTTTACCAAACAATCTGTCACTCCTAATCGCTAAATCCCATGAAATCTTATACGTCTAGTCTCTTACGTGAATGAGCTAAATAATATTATTTTATATTTTACGGTAATGTGTTAATAATTTCACACATAAGTCGCTCCTGAGTATAAGTCGCACCCCCGGCCAAACTATGAAAAAAACTGCGACTTATAGTCCGAAAAATACGGTACTCCTGTTTGTTTTTACAATAGGTGGAGGGGGAGGAGTCGCAGCCCCGCTTTACCGTGTACCACTTGTTTGGTATACTATATATATTTGCTTACCAAACAGAATTGCTATTGTGTCATCCAGTGGACACTTTTAGAACAGCAGTCTCTTTAATTCAGCAGCTCAATTTTACACTTAGCAAACGCATCTCGCGGACCGGATTGAACCTGTTAGCGGGCCTGATTGTTTGACATCAGTGCCTTAAGGAATGTTTACAATGAAAACCAATCATAAAAAAATGTGTTGCCAATATTTCAGAATAATTCCAATTTGTTTCATTTAAATGATTCCGTTCTACATTGTATCTTATAAATGCTGCCAGTGATTGTTTTCTTGCAAATAAAACCCCAAACAAACTATAATAACGAGCCAGTTTTTTGAACGGCTCTTTGAAAGGAACGGCTCCTCCAGATCCGGCTCCCTTCAAAGAGCCATAAATCCCATCTTTAGTGCGTGTTTTTGTTGTCCTGTTGTTTTGTGGTTCAGGTAATTACCAGCAGGTGTACCTAACGTTATGCCTGTTGTGTGTGTGTCTATATGTGTGTACAAAATAGACACATGCATTGATATCAATGTGGGGGAATAGTCCCGGTTGTGTAAAGGACTTATTAGACAACATTCCTGTTGCCATGGTTTCTCTCATTATAGCCACCGCTGACTCCCCCTTAATGCCCCCATAGTGAGCCATGCATGTTCACATTCAAACTGCGGGGTAAGGACAATATTCACTCCCGATCCTCCGAACCTTAGCATGTATTCTTTGCGTAATATAATTATTATTTTTGCATCAAATGTGATTGATCAGACATTAGCAATAATTGCCACCTAACGCTGTGATTGACTGCCGCTGTGAATAATGCATGAGCCCGAAGGCATGCTGACACGGCTTATTAGATCATATTTAAATGAAGATTGATCGCATTTTTTTTTTTTATGTTTGCTCCTCTGAAAGAGTGCAGATGGATAGCAATATTTCATAATGTGCGTGCGCCTCGAGGGACATGCAGCCTAATGAGGAAGCACATAAAGTCTCCCAAAAGGAATAAACACAATGTGGACCTTCTATGGCAAAAAGCGCTGCTTGGCTTCGCTGCGGTGGTCTTTGTCTCAGCAGCATTATTAATCCAAAGTGACAAAATGAATCATAGAAATGAAGACTCCAGCGTTTCAATTCGACCAACCTGTTTTCCTGATTAAATTGTCACCGTGCCGTCGGACCTTGACAGGCTTCACTAATCCCCGTTGCTCCTCAGCCTTCCTGCTTTCTTCCTGCTTCCATGTTGGAAGCCAATTGGCTGATTCCAAACACGGCCTAACCAACTTGTTTTTACACTTTTTAAATAGCATGCAACGCAGAGAAGACCGCCACCAAAGCCAAATCCGCACGCCTTCTTCACATGCATGCATTCACGCCTGCTTTCCTTTTTAAATATCATACATTATTAACTAAAACAATAAATACAATGTAAAAGAAATACACAAATGGATGGTGAATTTGTTTAATGTCCTAAACCGGTGTTTTTCCACCACTGTGTCGTGAGATACAGTCTGGTGTGCCGTGGGAGATTATGTAATTTCACCTAATTGGGTTTAAAATATTTTTTGCAAGCCAGTAATTATAATCCGCAAATGTGCCGTTGTTCAGTGTCTGTGCTGTCTAGAGCTCTGCAGAGTAACCGTGTAATACTCTTCCATATCAGTAGGTGGCAGCAGGTAGCTAATTGCTTTGTAGATGTCGGGAACATGGTTTGTCGTGATCCCAATATGCGGGAGGCAGCGTGCAGGTAAAAAGGTATCTAACACTTAAACCAAAAATAAACAAAAGGCGAGTGCCGCTAAGAAAAGGCTTTGAAGCAAAACGAAACTAAAACTGAACTGGCTGCAAAGTAAACAAAAACAGAATGCTGGACGACAGCAAAGACTTACAGCGTGTGGAGCAGATGTTGTCCACAAAGTACACTACCGTTCAAAAGTTTGGTGTCACATTGAAATGTCCTTATTTTTGAAGGAAAAGCACTGTACTTTTCAATGAAGATAACTTTAAACTAGTCTTAACTTTAAAGAAATACACTCTATACATTGCTAATGTGGTAAATGACTATTCTAGCTGCAAATGTCTGGTTTTTGGTGCAATATCTACATAGGTGTATAGAGGCCCATTTCCAGCAACTATCACTCCAGTGTTCTAATGGTACAATGTGTTTGCTCATTGGCTCAGAAGGCTAATTGATGATTAGAAAACCCTTGTGCAATCATGTTCACACATCTGAAAACAGTTTAGCTCGTTACAGAAGCTACAAAACTGACCTTCCTTTGAGCAGATTGAGTTTCTGGAGCATCACATTTGTGGGGTCAATTAAACGCTCAAAATGGCCAGAAAAAGAAAACTTTCATCTGAAACTCGACAGTCTATTCTTGTTCTTAGAAATGAAGGCTATTCCACAAAATTGTTTGGGTGACCCCAAACTTTTGAACGGTAGTGTACATCCGAACATGACATGACAATAAACAATGTCCCCACAAAGAAGGCTGGCGTGTGCGCAACTTAAATAGTCTTGATTGCGAAAACAAAGCAAATGCGGGGAATAGCATTCAAGGAAGACATGAAACTGCTACGGGAAAATACCAACAAAAGAGAAAATGCCACCAAAATAGGAGCGCAAGACAAGAACTAAAACACTACACGCAGGAAAACAGCAAAAAACTCAAAATAAGTTACGACGTGATGTGACAGGACGTGACAGTACACCTACTTTGAGACAAGAGCTATACTGATGCACGGTTGGCTCTGGTTTGAATTTATATCCAACAATTGCGAGAACGACTTTTTATCGTCAATATCAGCTATTGAGTTTCATTTTTTTATGTTTTCTGCTGGTGGTGTGCCACAGAATTTTTTCAATGAAAAAAATGTGCCTTGGCTCAGAAAAGGTTGAAAAACACTGTCCTAAACAATAATACATAAAAAATATATTACAAAAAACTGTAAGCCCTGTACCTAAAAAGATTTGTTAAGGCTCTGCTATAAAATCATATGCTAATTTTAAAAAGTAACTCTTCATTAAGGCAGGATCTGGAGTTTTTTTTGTGGTCCAAGGTTTTGAGGGCTTTATGTACTTCCTGCACAGTAAAAGGTACAACGTCAAACTAATCTACAGATAATATTGGACGATCTGCTCATGGATTGTCAGATACAATGATGCTAGGAGATCTAAAATGTTCATCAAGGCAATTTAAGACTTGAATTTTGTCAAAAACCTGGGGCCGTATTTATCAAGATTCTTAGAATTACACCTAAGAAGTCTGCTAAGAGTTGACTTAAGATTAAAGAAATTATTTGCTGAAAGCTGCACTTAAAAGTTAGTTATCAAGCGTCTTACTCACACTTTCAGCGATGTGTAGGACTGAATCTTAAGTGTCACACTCAGAGCTGAATTACGACATTACTATGTGCCGTAAACGGAATTTTAGGTGACGTAATTTCTGTGTCCATAGAAATGACCAATCACGGAAGGGAATCCCTTGTCTAAGAATAAAGAAATATCTTGGAAATATTTAAGTGGACAATGGGAGTGTATATTTTGACAATAAACTACAAAATAATACAAAACAAACTAGTCCCCGCCCGCACTCACGCCACCGCTCCCTCTCTTCTCTCGCCCACACACTCACTGACGTCACTCACCTCACATGCTGTCGCCTATTAAAGGGCCACACACATACATACGTTACTCTCATAACATTTTCTTTCCAATTCATTAATTAGGCAACTAATTTGAAAGTGGTATGGGTGGCTCTATATATACTAGCCCACTGCAGCCACATGCAGAAATCAACATGGAATCGAAAATTATTAAATCTGTGACAAAAATAATACAAGCTCTGTCTAAACGATACCGTCATCAAACAAAGCCAGGACATCCTTCCGCTCCCTGAACGTTCGCGCACGTCTCTCTCGCCTCAGTGCCATCCCCCGCTGGCAACTCCTAACCACTTAGGACACCTCTGAAGGTCTCTTAAATATCGTGGAGAGTAGGAGTGATTCTTCGACTTAAGAACGTTGATAAATAGCTTTTATTCTTAAGTTTGAGAGTAGGACTAAATTTCGCAAATTCTCAGGACTTAAGTGTAAAATGGCACTCTAAGACGCTTAATAAATACGGCCCCTGGTCAGAACTCTTCAGACCATGTTTCCTGAATTTCCGAGGAGTATTTACATAAGATTCACAGTAGTAGTATCAGACCAATCAGTAGCAGAACCAGATTTCCTTCCACTGGCTCATGCCATATCACACTCTTTAATAGTTTCTGCCAACTCTAAGGAAAACCAGGTATGTATCTCCTTAAAGGAGCATGCTTCTTTACAAGTTCTCTTCTTGAAAAATGTCCAAGCTAACTTATACATCAGTAAGACCAGGGGTTCTCAACCTTTTTAACATCGGGGCCAAACTGTTCCACTACAGAGGGGTCCAGGGACCACTCAAATATTCCCACTGAATTAGTCATCTTACTCTTGATTTTAATCACATGGTTTCCCCTTTATATAATTGAATATGGCGCGCCTCCACGGCATTTTTTTATTACCGCCACACCTTAAAAATAAGGTTTGTTTTACTTGAAAGCAAATAAACGGAATTTAATATACTGTAGCCCCCAGAAGAAATCACACAGTCAGACACTATTTTAACATGTTATTTACCAATCCTATGATAACAAACAGGTTTTACCTTCCTCATTCCCTGCCAATTACCTTTCAGGCACGGAAGATGTGTTTGCAAATATGGGAAAAACTGACATCAAATCCAAACCACACAAATATTAAACATTAACACCAGCTAGTAGCTACAGTATGAATTGATATATAAAGCCTATTATTTGTGCACTATTTACAAGTGATGTACCGAAAACTTGACCACGGAAATAAAAAACTAGTTAAAAAGTCTTTAGACACGTAAAAAATCTCCACAAAGTACATTGTACATTAAGCAGTAACAATTAAAAATATGGCAAAATGATTAAAAAATATATATGTTAATACAAATTAATAATAACAGATTTGTTTTTAAATGTACAGTACGTATACATTTTTTGAGCCTTTTTATGTATACAAATAGCGTAGCAAATTTAGCTAATTACTCGATGATGTCAGGTGACCACGCCCATAGCCACATCCCTGACCACGCCCCCACCGCCACAAGTATCTTGGCAGTCTGAGGGAAACCCTGGATCGTATTCAATAATTATTTCCAACCTACTGAGGGGGGTGCCCAAACTTTTTCCATCGATGGCCCCAGACTGACAAATTAAAGGATGCAGTGGCCATTTAGGTTGTTTTTACCTTCAAAAGCACTGCAATATACAGATTTTCTTCAAAGAATCTAGAAAATGCAATTTTGGGTAGAAATTTCGTGTCAATGCTAGGAGCCAAGCTGGACTGAAATGCTAAGAGTTAGCTCTCTGGCTAGATAGTGTCAAGGAGCAAAAGTATGAGCAAGATGAGCTAATTAAAATCAAGCATGCCAACAGTGCTATTCTAATAATATCATTAGTGAAATACCTAACTTGTAGCATTTGTCGAGTAACAAAATATTTGACGCTAAGGGGTATACGTGCAAAATTTGCACCAAAAAAAAAAAAAGCTATCATGCTAATATTAAAATGCTAATAATTGTGCCGCGGGCCGTAAAAAAAATTAGCTGCGGGTGGCAAGTGGTGATTGACTCAAAAAATACTCCAACATAAGTTAAGTAAGGTTCAACATTTCAAAAAATGCGCTAGCTTGATGCTTGTACACATTGGCTTGTCTATTGACATGCTACTGATTAACATTAGCGATTTTACATGGCGATCTCAACACCTCCAATGTGGTTAATGAAAACTACAACTCAGATGCAAGTTACAATCAAACAGCAGGTCCGTAATAAGTACAATACTTACATTACTAACACTTTTTAGGGCGCAACAAAAAGCTAGATTTAGCAAAGACTGAACTGACTTGTAAACACATCATAAACTATAAACTACTGCCATCTGATGCCTTGGACTTGCAACTTTAATTGCAACTTACTGTCATACTTGCAAATGAGACTCAGAAATGTGATAATAAGACAACTACAGAGCAGTTGACATAATCAGCTGATTTTAAAATGTTGCAATAAAAAACTAGATAGCATTGTCTAAAACAATTAAAATGTATTAACACACACAAAAGTACAAAAAATTGGTACCAATCAATAAATCAATCAAACTTTATTTATAAAGCGCTTTTCATACATAAAAGAAATGCAAAGCCAAGTGCTTTACAAAGTTAAAAACAATACCCTGGTGACCCATATCCCCCATTATCACATACATATGCACGGACACAGATACCAAACACAAACACACAAACACACACACACAACATACACCCCTATGCAACTACACTATATTGCCAAAAGTATTGGGCCACCTGCCTTGACTCACATATGAACTTGAAGTGCCATTCCATTCCTAACCCATAGGGTTCAATATGATGTTGGTCCACCTTTTGCAGCTATTACAGCTTCAACTCTTCTGAGAAGGCTGTCCACAAGGTTGCGCAGTGTGTTTGTAGGAAGCTTCGACCATTCTTCCAAAAGCGCATTGGTCAGGTCACGCACTGATGTTGGTCGAGAAGGCCTGGCTCTCAGTCTCCGTTCTAATTCATCCCAAAGGTTTTCTATCGGGTTCAGGTCAGGACTCTGTGCAGGCCAGTCAAATTCATCCACATCAGACTCTGTCATCCATGTCTTTAAGGACCTTGCTTTGTGCACTGGTGCACAGTCATGTTGGAAGAGGAAGGGGCCCGCTCCAAACTGTTCCCACAAGGTTGGGAGCATGGAATTATCCAAAATTGTTTGGTATCCTGGAGCATTCAAAGTGGAACTAAAGGGCCAAGCCCAACTCCTGAAAAACAACCCCACACCATAATTCCTCCTCCACCAAATTTCACACTCGGCACAATGCAGTCCGAAATGTACTGTTTTCCTGGCAACCTCTAAACCCAGACTCGTCCATCAGGTTGCCAGAGAAGGCGTCTCCACTGCTCTAGAGTCCAGTGGTGATGTGCTTTACACCACTGCATCCCACGCTTTGCATTGGACTTGGTGATGTATGGCTTAGATACAGCTGCTCGGCCATGGAAACCCATTCCATGAAGCTCTCTGTGTACTGTACGTGGGCTAATTGGAAGGTCACATGAAGTTTGGAGCTCTGTAGCAACTGACTGTGCAGAAAGTTGGCGACCTCTTTGCACTATGCGCTTCAGCAGCCGCTGACCCCTCTCGGTCAGTTTACGTGGTCTACCACTTGGTGGCTGAGTTGCTGTTGTTCCCAAACTTTTCCATTTTCTTATAAAAAAGCCGACAGTTGACTTTGGAATGTTTAGGAGCGAGGACATTTCACAACTGGATTTGTTGCACAGGTGGCATCCTATGACAGTTCCACGCTGGAAATCACTGAGAGCGGCCCATTCTTTCACAAATGTTTCTCCATGCCTAAGTGCTTGATTGTATACACCTGTGGCCGGGCCAAGTGATTAGAACACCTGATTCTGATCATTTGGATGGGTGGCCAAATACTTTTGGCAATATAGTGTATATGGACAAATGATTGCATGGCTGAGTACAGAGGAGACATGTGAGTAAACACTATCACAGGAGCCATCTGCACCAGGAGGTCATCAGACCATGGCCACCAGGACGCTGACACAAAAAGCGCCCCCACCAGCACGGTAGATGGCTCATCTGAGGAACGTTGGAAAAATAAAAATAATAACATTTGTAAAATAGGAAGAACCACTGGTAGAGATAAAGAATACAATACAAGTAAGACATATGAAGATTAATAGAAAATACATAAATAATAATATACAGTAAATAAATAATACGCATGAAGATTAATAGAAAATACATAAATAATAATATACAGTAAATAAATAATATATAAATAGAACTAAATAAAATATTGCATAACTAATAGGATAAAAAGTAAAATACAAATGACTTGAATAAAATAATAAAGAACAGATAAAAGCCAAATCAAAAAGGTGGGTCTTAGGTCTGCTCTTAAAAACATGAACGTTCTTCGCAGCCCTGAAGTTCTCTGGCAAGCTGTTCCATTAGGTATGGATATCGATTGGGAATTGGGAATTGGTATTGTATCGGTTCAAATGTGAATGGTACCCATCCCTAATAGTGATTATTATAAATATTTGAATAAAGCGGATGACAAGTTTTGATCCATTGGTGGTTGCATGGGCTCCACAGTAGCAGCATTCGCAAATGTGCTTCCATTACATCTGTTCCATTGGCTGAATATTATGTTACTAGAACTCACTCCGGGTCGGTCACCTGTACCCAATAAACACAATCAAGTTGTTATAAATGCCATCGCACAACCAGCGCTGGCCTGGCAGCCCAGGCTCCAGATGGATACTGCAGGCCCATGCTGGCTAGCCTTGGTTCCAAAAGTATGTTGCAGGCTGAAGCGGAATAGCCTTGGCTTTGAAGGGGATTTAGAACGCCTGAGCTGGTCAGCCTCCCCAGCTCCAGATGGATGCAACAGGCAACAAGTTAGCCCAGCCCAAAAGGAGCAGAAAAGGCCCAGGCAGGTCAGCTGCAGCTATGGGTGGATATAACAGGCTCAAGCTGGTTAGCCCTGGGTCCAGAAGACTGGTTGGTCCCAGCTTCGAAGTGATGTAGCAAGCCCAAGCTGTGTAGTCCCAGCTCCAGAGGGACGCAGAAGGCACGGGCCTGTTAGCCTCAGTTCCAGAAAACAGGTGGAACAAGTCAGTTGGTAACAACAATTGCTTTTTTTAAATAAAAGTTCTGAACACATGTGCGGTACAGGCCAAAAGTTTGGACACACCTTCTCATTCAATGCGTTTTTTGTAGGGATATTATCGGCCGATAAATGCGTTAAAATGTAATATCGGAAATTATCGGTATCGTTTTTTTTATTATCTGTATCGTTTTTTAAATTTTTTAATTTTTATTTTTTTATTAAATCAACATAAAAAACACAGGATACACTTACAATTAGTGCACCAACCCAAAAAACCTCCCTCCCCCCATTTTTTTCTGTTATCAATATTCTGGTTCCTACATTATATATCAATATATATCAATACAGTCTGCAAGAGATACAGTCTGTAAGCACACATGATTGTGCGTGCTGCTGGTCCACTAATAGTACTAACCTTTAACAGTTCATTTTTACTCATTTTCATTAATTACTAGTTTCTATGTAACTGTTTTTATATTGTTTTACTTTCTTTTTTATTCAAGAAAATGTTTTTAATTTAGTTATCTTTTTTTTTTTTTTAAAAGTACCTTATCTTCACCATACATGGTTCTCCAAATTAGGCATAATAATGTGTTAATTCCACGACTGCATATATCGGTTGATATCGGTATCGGTTGATATCGGTATCGGTAATTAAAGAGTTGGACAATATCGGAATATCGAATATCGGCAAAAAGCCATTATCGGACATCCCTAGTTTTTTGTTTTCATGACTATTTACATTGTAGATAGTCACTGAAGGCATCAAAACTACGAATGAACGACATGTGGAGTTATGTACTTAACAAAAAAAGGTGAAATAACTGAAAACGTGTTTTATATTCTAGTTTCTTCAAAATAGCCACCCTTTGCTCTGATTACTGTTTTGCACACTCTTGGCATTCTCTCGATGAGCTTCAAGAGGTAGTCACCTGAAAGGGTTTTCACTTCACAGGTGTGCTTGAAGCTCATCGAGAGAATGCCAGGAGTGTGCAAAGCAGTAATCAGAGCAAAGGGTGGCTATTTTGAAGGAACTAGATTATAAAACATGTTTTCAGTTATTTCACCTTTTTTTTGTTAAGTACATAACTCCACATGTGTTCATTCGTAGTTTTGATGCCTTCAGTGACAATCCTAGTCATGAAAATAAAGAAAACACATTGAATGAGAAGAAGCTGTGTCCAAACATTTGGCCTGTACTGTAGATAAAACAACTAAAAGTATGTATAAAACAGCTAAAATACTGGAAACACTGAGTAGACAAGGGACTATCTTGGATTAATCCAGCTCATAAGTTGAAGTACTACTACTGTATTAGAAATAAGTCGCAGTATTTCTACACCACCTGCTGACTGTATGAGACATAGTGCAGGTGCAACTGAAGTTGTTTATGCCATTATCATGTTTTCCTTTTTCACAAATGCAGAATACAACAAACACCCGCGGATAAATATTGCCCCTTTGCTCCTTTCAGCGTTATATTTGAGATTCAGCAGGCCAGGTGTTAACTAGTGAAAGAGTCGCTTGTTTATTTTCCAGCGACAAAGACTTCCCTGTTCTTTCAGCAAGCAGGCATCTTATGGAAAAAAAACAGTTGTCTTTTTGCATGAAAAATGATTAAAAGAGTCTATGTCCAAAATGTGTTCGTTTTATACTTTCTCGTCCTAAAGAGGCGTTTGTTTATTCACATAAAGATCTATCAGTTTTTCATATTATTTGCTTCCAATAATTTAATTTAATTTTTTTATTTTTTTTATTTTATTGAGACATAGATCATTTATGTATTTACTATTTGTTTACTTACTATGGTATATTATTTGGGTAACACTTTAGTATGGGGAACACATATTCACCACTAATTAGTTGCTTATTAACATGCAAATTAGTAACATATTGGCTCTTAATTAGTCATTAAGTACTTATTAATACCTTATTCTGCAGGGCCTTATTATACAACCAGTAAGCCACTAACTAAGAGTCTTCTCTCAATAACCTCAGAATTATTGCTTATTAGTAACCCTAACCCTAGCCCAGGGGTAGGCAACCTTTACCACTCAAAGAGCCATTTTGGCAAGTTTCACAAATTAAAGAAAGTAATCGAAGCCACAAATTTTTTTTTAAAATTTTAAATGAAAAACACCGCATACAAAGCTTAAATGCTTTGTGCTATGTTAACCAGGGGTCTCCGACACACGCACCGGCACGCACTTTAATGTGGAAATTTGATGTTAGTGCAGCCCGCGAGTTTTGAATGAATGGCGCTTGATAGCATCATACTTGCCAAACCTCTCATTTTTCCCGGGAGACTCCCGAATATCAGAGCGTGATGACACTGCATTTGGCACCCTCTACAGTCTGCCCTAACAGTGCACCTGCTCGACCACATGTAGAATGCAATGTCAGCTTGCTCACGTAAGTGACAGCAAGGCGTACTACCTCAGCAGCCACACATCTTACACTGACGGTACCAATACCCAGAATCCCATGCAGCCCTAACTCTTCCGCTCAACCAACGCACGGAGGGGGGGTTGATGTGTGGGGGGATTTGGTGGTAGCGGGGGTGTATAATGTAGACCGGAAGAGTTAGGGCTGCATGGGATTCTGGGTAATGGTTGTGTTGTGTTTATGTTGTGTTACGGTGGGATGTTCTCCAGAAATGTGTTTTTCATTCTTTTTTGGTGTGGGTTCACAGTGTAGCGCATTTTTGTAACGTAACAATGTTAAAGTTGTTTGATACGGCTACCGTCAGTGTAAGCTGTGTGGCTGATGAGCAAGTATGCTTTGCTGTCTCCCGTATGTGCAAGTAATAACAACATGCAACATGTGGCTGGACTGGCACACTGTATGTAAATGCTATAGAGGACAATTACTGCAGTGCAATTAGGGCAAGCCCTTTATTTAGTAATTAGAGTGTAAATAGGATTATTTTTTCCCTGGGAGTAATCTATGAGAGACACTGAGATCCATAAGTCTCCTGGGAAAATCGGGGGGGTCGGCATGTATGTAGCTGAGCCGCATCAGAGTGGTCAAGGAGCCGCATGCGGCTCCGGAGCCGCGGGTTGCCGACCCCTGCCCTAGCCTCTATATGTTCCCCAAGTGTCCAAATACCTCTAAATTAAGTCTTTGTTAATTTAATAAGCAACTAATAAATGGTGAATATGTTCCCCATACTAAAGTGTTACCATTATTTGTTTATTATTTATTTTTTCACTGTTATGTTAAAGAGAACAAGGAAATGGGATAAAATTGCTATGGTATGGTAAGTTCAGCTTCTTCATACTCCTTTTCGGGCTTGCGGTAATGAAACAACTGTATGCATGTTCGAAATAAACTGAAACCGAAACCGACTGCCAATATTAGGCAGAATATGTTTTGAAACCATAAAACTATGTCGTTTTCAAAAAGAAACCTAAGTAATCCATAGCTTGCATTCACTGTGCTGGATGTAAATCCTCTATTGACAAACATTTATGCCCAATTTGCTCGCCTTTTCCCCCTTTCCCCTGCTGCTTAATAAGTTAAGTTAAAGGGTGGAACAATGGGATTTATTTGCCTCGTCTCCTTTCATTTGCAACTTCACTTCATTAAAACCCAAATTAAATGGAGCAGGTCAATAAGCGCTGAGCGAGCGCTACGCCAAAGCTGGGGTGCAAACATGCCAAACGGGAGGAAGAGTCCAGGAAAATAAGGACTGGCATCCTACTTGTCGGTGATGAAGCTAACTGCGCTAATTAACGGAGTTGTGTGGGGAAGATTAGCAGGGCTCCATCTGGTGGAGAGAGAGAGCGGCTGATTTGAGAGTCTTCACATAACGGGGACGCAGTCTTGACGACCGTTCTGTAGCCTTTGTCCAGGAGCAGCTGTTTTTTCTTCGGACAAGTTCAACATGAGTTTACAGTGTAGTAGTTACATTCAGGATGCTATCATTAGTTGCATTAGCCACATGATTGCAGGGTGGAAGGAAGTGCTTTTGGTGTGTAGGGCCTAATATTCCTCAATTACATGACTCATCTTTCATTGGTCAGTCTCCGGGTCACATCATTGGCTGACATGTGTTAATGCAAAAGTTCTCACACTTCTTACACCAAGTTTCAACACCCTCCATACGTTTATTTTTTACTCCCCCTGACCTGTCAATCCGCCTATCCAAGGCCTATGGGGCGGCACAGCTCGGTTGGTAGAGTGGCCGTGCCAGCAACTTGAGGGTTCCAGGTTCGATTCCCGCTTCCGCCATCCTAGTCACTGCTGTTGTGTCCTTGGGCAAGACACTTTACCCACCTGCTCCCAGTGCCACCCACACTGGTTTAAATGTAATTTAGATATTGGGTTTCACTGTGTAAAGCGCTTTGAGTCACTAGAGAAAAGCGCTATATAAATATAATTCACTTCACTTTACTATTCAATGGCGGCCTGCGGGCCATATCCAGCCCGCCGAAGCTTTTCATTTGGCCCGCAGAACATCACCCTGTGTCAAACTAATTTTAGATCGGGGGCCACATGGAGAAAAATCTACACCCAAGTGGGCTGGACTGGTAAAATCACGGCACGATAACTTAAAAATAAAGACAACTTCAGATTGTTTTCTTTGTTTAGAAATAGAACAAGCACATTCTGAAAATGTATAAATCATAATGTTGTTGTTGTTTTTTTACACTTTCATGTTGCGGTTAATAGTATTCCTTCTTTATTTGTCGTTATTTATACTTTCTGAATAAATGATGTGATAATGTTCATCAGTCAACTCATTGGTGTTCATTTTCAATCTATCAAGATAAAAAAATAATACCAAAATCAAATTACCGAATGTTATTTATGTAGTTTGATCATTTTCCTCGACTGGTGCACTAACATGTGGTTTATTATTTTTTACATATGTAGCATAATCTACAAAGATACAAAGAATTGCTACTGCGACATCTAGTGGACACCTTTAGAACAGCGGTTTCTTTCATTAAAACATTTCTACTCATTTTTATACTATGCGAACTCATCGCGCGGGCCGGATAAAACCTGTTTGCTAAGTAATGTTAAAGTTAAAGTACCAATGATTGTCACACACACACACACTAGGTGTGGTGAAATTTGTCCTCTGCATTTGACCCATCCTCTTGTTCACCCCCTGGGAGTTGAGGGGAGCAGTGAGCAGCAGCAGTGCAGCGCCCGGGAATAATTTTTGGTGATTTAACCCCCAATTCCAACCCTTGATGCTGAGTGCCAAGCATGGAGGTAATGGGTCCCATTCTTATAGTCTTTGGTATGACTCGGCCGGGGTTTGAACTCACAACCTACCGATCTCAGGGCGGACACTCTAACCACTAGGCCACTGAGTAGGCCTCATCCGGCCCGCGGACCATACATTTGACACCCCTGCCCTAAATAGAATTGACGAAACCCTTAAAACTAGGATTGATCATGTATGCAGTACTCCCGCCACCCTTCAAGGGGCAACAGCGAGGCATATGTGTCACAGTGAAGCAGCAGTGGGGTGAGTAGAGGAAATCTACTCATTCAACCCTGGAAAAAAAAAATCTAAATAAATTGCTAAAAAAATCTGACTTTTAACAAGGACTGGACAACAAAGTATGAGTGTTCTACACCAGGGGTGTCAAACTCATTTTAGATCGGGGGCCACATGGAGAAAAATCTATTCCCAAGTGGGCCGGACTGGTAAAATCACGGCACGATAACTTGACAATAAAGGTAACTTCAGATAGTTTTCTTTGTTTATAAATTAATGTTATTGTTGGGGTTTTTACACTTACATGTTTATACTTTCTGAATAAAGTATGTGATAATGTTCATCAGTCAACTCATTGGTGTTCATTTTCAATCTATCAAGATAAAAAAATTATATCAAAATCAAATTACAGGATGTTATTTATGTAGTTTGCTCATTTTCCTCGACTGGTGCACTAACATCATATCGTTTATTTTTTTAACATATGTAGCATCATCTACATCAGTGGTCCCCAACTACCGGTACCGGTCCGTGGACCGATTGGTACCGGGCCGCACAAGAAAAAATAAAAAATAAAAAATAAAAATACATTTAAAAAAAATTTTTTTTTAAATGTTTTATTTTTTTAAATTTATTTGTTTAATAAAAATGTGTTTTAATCAACATAAAATACAATATATACATTATATATCAATATAGATCAATACAGTCTGCAGGAATACAGTCCGTAAGCACACATGATTGTATTTCTTTATGACAAAAAAATAAAAAATAAAAAATAACATAACTCCCCCCCCATCCCCCGGTCCGTGGGACAAATTTTCAAGTGTTGACCGGTCTGCAGCTACAAAAAGGTTGGGGACCACTGATCTACATCATCTAGTGCACACATTTACAACAGCAGTTTCTTTAAATAAAAAATGTTGGCTCATTTTCATGCTTTGCGAACTCATCCCACGGGCCGGTTAAAACCTGTTCGTTGTACGTTTGACAGCCCTATTTTACACCGAGCAAGTGATCGTGGCATTGTTTTCTGGCGGACCTTTTAAGCGACGGACACATTGATCCAGACAAGCAGCAAGAATGGTAGAAATCCCAGCGTCTAAGATTCATCACCAAACTTGGTCAAACATTTTTAGTAGATATTGTGCATAGATATATTTTAATTTTGTTTAGTAATTGCTGACTTTGTCATCTCTTTTGTATTCGTAGTCGTGTTGTTTTTCGTCTCAGAGTAGGGATCAAACTTGTTTAATACATGTAGTGTTACATTTGACCAGTAGAGGGCGACAACGCTTATAGTGATAAGTGAAATACAATGTTTGGTGTGTGAATGTTGTGTAATTTCCAAATTTGTAAACATTTGTGGTTTATTGTGTGAATATATGAACACTGAACCTTCTATTTTATTCATGTAACATACACAATGGATGTTATAATTTTATGTTTATTTCTTGTTCATGTTTTGAGTCGTACAAATCTAAATGAAGGGAGAAGGTTAAAAAAATAAAACTGAGGAAGGAAAATAATTTAAAAGAAGGAACATCAATCCTTAACAAAAACTGGAGCTTCTTTTTCCTCATACTGTTAACTAGCTGCACACGCTGGAAATGAGTAGCGAGGGCAGGATAATGACTTTATTGACAGTGCCGTGCGAAAGCCGATGTGTTTACTTTGAAATTAAGTAAACGCAGTCTCAAAGAAATAGAAGCACTTTCTGTTGTAACATCCACATTTCTATGTCCGGCCCTTGGGCTCTTGAGACTGCGGCCCTCTTCAATATGTAGGTCAATAGCCCTGAACTATCCTGTGCACACACGCCGTCTGACCATCACAAATGGAGCTAATGCAGTTTCAGATAGTTGTAGATAAATGGTTCCAATCTTGCCTGTCTTGTTCTTCTCTGTTTCTTGACATTCCTTTTAATTTTCCTGAGGGAACTCTCCTGAAGGAATCAATAAAGTACTATCTATCTACCGTAATTTCTGGACTATAAGCCGCACCTGACTATAAGCCGCACCAGCTAAATTTAGGGGGAAATACAGATTGCTCCATATATAAGCCGCACCCGACTATAAGCCGCAGGGTTTTGATGTGTAATTACCGTAGTATATAGGGGTTCCTGCTACCACGGAGGGGATTGTTGGGACAGAGATGACTGTTTGGGAACGCAAAGCGTCCCATTTATTAACAATAAATCTTTCAATCATACTTTCACATCTTTGACATGGCGAACAGCATTCGTGCAGAGTACAAATAATACAACGGTGCAAAGTAATACAAAGTGCTCGCCTGTACGTTATCAAAATAACCAGCCTACCGGTATATGAAAAGTCAGTCTTTAATCATTGTGTCATCGTCTTCCTCCTGTGTACTAAAACCACCGAAATCCTCTTCGTCGGTGTCGGAGAAGAACAGGCCGTATATAAGCCGCACCGTTGTATAAGCCGCAGGGACCAGAACGAGGGGAAAAAGTAGCGGCTTATAGTCCGGAAATTACGGTATCTATATGCTTTCTCATCATAAATCCGACCAGGTGGTTATGGTTGTGGTATTACTTCATTTCCAACATGCATGCAGTTACATTATGGTACATCACATAATTCCAGTTCCTCATTACAGCATGTTTGAAAAGAAGTAAGAACAATAGTATATCATATTATTTAATCCTACCCTTTTTCCGTTTCATAGCAATTTCTAACACACTTGTTTACACTCAATCTGTAACAAAAAAGTGGATTAATAAATAAACAAATAACTTAATGATTAAAATATAGATACGGTTCTCATAAATTAATAGTTAAGTAAGTTGTCTTTCACATATTGAGATGAATACGATATCATTCTATAAAAAGGTTCAAGATTTTATCAGGATTCTTCTTTTTTGTTCTTTGTAAACATTTTGGGCCTGATCTACTAGGATCCAAATACCCCGTGTGTGTAATATATATATATATATATATATATATATATATACTACCGTTCAAAAGTTTGGGGTCACCCAAACAATTTTGTGGAATAGCCTTCATTTCTAAGAACAAGAATAGACTGTCGAGTTTCAGATGAAAGTTCTCTTTTTCTGGCCATTTTGAGCGTTTAATTGACCCCACAAATGTGATGCTCCAGAAACTCAATCTGCTCAAAGGAAAGTCAGTTTTGTAGCTTCTGTAACGAGCTAAACTGTTTTCAGATGTGTGAACATGATTGCACAAGGGTTTTCTAATCATCAATTAGCCTTCTGAGCCAATGAGTAAACACATTGTACCATTAGAACACTGGAGTGATAGTTGCTGGAAATGGGCCTCTATACACCTATGTAGATATTGCACCAACAACCAGACATTTGCAGCTAGAATAGTCATTTACCACATTAGCAATGTATAGAGTGTATTTCTTTAAAATTATGACTAGTTTAAAGTTATCTTCATTGAAAAGTACAGTGCTTTTCCTTCAAAAATAAGGACATTTACATGTGACCCCAAACTTTTGAACGGTAGTGTATATATATATATATATATTTATACAATTGCGTGTACTATTAGTGGGGGTGTGATCAGAGGTGGGTAGAGTAGCCAGAAATTGTACTCAAGTAAGAGTACTGTTACTTTAGAGATTTATTCCTCAAGTAAAAGTAAGGAGTAGTCACCCAAATATTTACTTGAGTAAAAGTAAAAAGTATGTTGTGAAAAAACTACTCAAGTACTGAGTAACTGATGAGTAACCTGTTCGTTTAAAGATGACGGCAACAAATAATGCACAAAAACATAAAAATAGCAATGAGCGAATTCAGAGCCAGGAATATAGCTTAAGCAACTAAAACAATAATATATATTAAATAATAATACAATAATATATATGAAATAATAATACATTAGGGACAAGCGGTAGAAAATGGATGGATCGAGCCACAATAATTTAACAGCACCATAGGCTCAGTAGGCAGATATTACAAAAGGAAAATAACAAGTTAGCCTTTACGCAAACCATAAACTGATAGGTGTGGGCTGCACCTGGGAACACACTGTGCACTTCTGGTTGGTGTTTGTATGCATGCGTGAGTGTGTGTGCGACTGTGCGTGTGTGTGTGTGTGTGTGTGTGTGTGTGTGTCTCTGTCTGTCTATGAGGTTGCAGTGCGTTAATAAATGTCCCCACACGATGTACATTTGACAGTGATTCATAGCAGGGAAGCTAACATCAGCCTACGGTGACAGCCAAAATATCTACTAACGTTACTTACCACCATGTGCTTCCTCAAATTTGATGTTGAGTTCATGTAAGCTTAAGCTTGTTGTTGTTTGCCGCTGAAACTTTACAGTTAATCATGTGACCGCCTGGCTCTGTTTGATTGGTGAAACGGAGTCAAACGTCACCAGTGACTGTATTTAATTGGTGAAACGCAGGCATGCGCTAGATCCTACTTTGAAGGTCAGTCTGACAAACCAAAACAAACAAAGCGTGCATTAACAGATCGATAAAAATCAGTAGCGAGTAGCGAGCTGAATGTAGATAAATGGTGCGGAGTAAAAGTAGCGTTTCTTCTCTATAAATATACTCAAGTAAAAGTAAAAGTGTGTTGCATTAAAACTACTCCTAGAAGTACAATTTATCCCAAAAGTTACTCAAGTAGATGTAACGGAGTAAATGTAGCACGTTACTACCCACCTCTGCGTGTGATCTACCAAGACTGTGTGTGCAAATGATAACCGGTACAGACCGCCCTATTAAGATTAGGTTTTTATGTGTACTACCCGGCTGTGGCCATGGAAACACTCATTTACTGCACACTCATGTTATCATATGGCATTTTGCTGTTTTAAAACATGCAGCAGGCCATATGTACCACTTTTTATGGGCATTTAGATCATATTGGTACATTGTTTGACTTATTTGCTTTATCCATTCCATAATTGAATTCCACATACTGATATACTAAAGGTCTTAAGTTTTGTTTGGGCATACAAATGTTTTTAGTTCAATTATTCGCTAAGGTTATATTTCTCCTCTTTTGCTGAAAATACTTGTTATACATTTCTGAGTAGCAGTTTAATTAGTTATAGTTTGCTTTGTGCCTAATTTTGGCTGTTTTCAAATGCACCAAGCAGTTGAATTTCAATATTTTTGGGTTAGAATATTCTCAATTGCCAAAGTTATTTATCATTCTAACGGACCTCCTTTGTAAAACAGTTAGTGAAGGAAGTGTACTTTTGTAACTATGTTCCCATATTTCTACGCAATAACTCAGATACTAGCAAACAGTAGAGAATATAGAGTGATTTTTGGTCCAGTTTAGCTTCATTCATTTTGAACGTGTTTCTCACTACCTTATGTTGTATATTTGTACATGACATTTCCAGTTTTGTTATCTATTATTACACCCAAACATGTGATTTATTTTACCCTTTCAATATCTAGTCTATCTATTTGTACTTGTGTTTGACTTTCTCTTCTACTGTTACAGAATAGCATTCATTTAGTTTTGCTGAGAGTCAAAGAAAGTCTGTTTCTGTCAAACCATCTTTTTATTTGTTAATTTCTTTTGGTATTATTTGTATTAGCTTCTGTGTGTTCTCTCCTGAACAAAAGTCACGTCATCTGCAAATAATACTAACTTTATGTCCTTTGTAACTTTACAATTGTCGTCGATACAGAGAATGAACAATTTTGGTCGTACTATTGATCCCTGGGGTACACCTTAAGACATATCTAGCGTTGTAGACGTTTATTAACCTCGCTTCACATTTTACATATTACTTTCTGTGAGTTAAGTACAAACCCCGTTTCCATATGAGTTGGGAAATTGTGTTAGATGTAAATATAAACGGAATACAATGATTTGCAAATCCTTTTCAACCCATATTCAATTGAATGCACTACAAAGACAACATATTTGATGTTCAAACTCATAAACTTAATTTACTTTTTGCAAATAATAATTAACTTAGAATTTCATGGCTGCAACACGTGCCAAAGTAGTTGGGAAAGGACATGTTCACCACTGTGTTACATGGCCTTTCCTTTTAACAACACTCAGTAAACGTTTGGGAACTGAGGAGACACATTTTTTAAGCTTCTCAGGTGGAATTCTTTCCCATTCTTGCTTGATGTACAGCTTAAGTTGTTCAACAGTCCGGGGGTCTCCCTTGTGGTATTTTAGGCTTCATAATGCGCCACACATTTTCAATGGGAGACAGGTCTGGACTACAGGCAGGCCAGTCTAGTACCCGCACTCTTTTACTATGAAGCCACGTTGATGTAACGCGTGGTTTGGCATTGTCTTGCTGAAATAAGCAGGGGCGTCCATGGTAACGTTGCTTGGATGGCATCATATGTTGCTCCAAAACCTGTATGTACCTTTCAGCATTAATGGTGCCTTCACAGATGTGTAAGTTACCCATGTCTTGGGCACTAATACACCCCCATACCATCACAGATGCTGGCTTTTCAACTTTGCGCCTATAACAATCCGGATGGTTCTTTTCCTCTTTGGTCCGGAGGACACGACGTCCACAGTTTCCAAAAACAATTTGAAATGTGGACTCGTCAGACCACAGAACACTTTTCCACTTTGTATCAGTCCATCTTAGATGAGCTCAGGCCCAGCGAAGCCGACGGCGTTTCTGGGTGTTGTTGATAAAAGGTTTTCGCCTTGCATAGGAGAGTTTTAAGTTGCACTTACAGATGTAGCGACAAACTGTAGTTACTGACAGTGGGTTTCTGAAGTGTTCCTGAGCCCATGTGGTGATATCCTTTACACACTGATGTCGCTTGTTGATGCAGTACAGCCTGAGGGGTCGAAGGTCACGGGCTTAGCTGCTTACGTGCAGTGATTTCTCTAGAT
>NC_084738.1:14605224-14712724 GCF_033978785.1 Entelurus aequoreus
AAAAGAGTGTCTCCATGAGGACTGTCACACAAATCCTCAGTTGAATAAGGCAGTCTACACCACTTTTACACGTTTTATCAGTTGTGCGTGCAGTCTTAGTAGACCACCCACAACACGCCCACTAAAAGTACATGCAATTGTATTGTTTGCACACGCCATTTAGCAAGTGTTATTGGGAATCTTTTTCAGTGCCTCTTGTGGAGGTATTGTGGGACCAAACTAACACTTATTGTATGAGGCTTCACTTCAAATTTGACTTGACTTGATATCAAGAGAGTGTTTTCCCCAAGTTTGCTGCCTTTTTTATCAAAACAAATCTTCGTTTATGCCTTTGTTGAAGTTGAATGAAAGAGCAAAAATGGGACATTTGAAAACCTTTGCTTATGTTCAATTCATTCAGTCTGCCTCATTCAATATTCTGCCACACAATAGTTGTTCCAAATGATTAAGGCACGCCTATTCTGCTTTAACGTTCATACAAACAGTTAGTTATAATGCATCAGCTACAAACCTATCCGATATCCTTTACTTTTCCTTTATTCTATGGACCCAAATGTAAGATTGAAATGTTTTTTTTCCAAAAGAAAAGCCTGAAAAATACAGCGTTGTCTTTGCACCAAACTTCTCCACAAGCCAGTCAGAGCTTTTCTTCCTTTCATTCAAATAGCACCATAGTATCATCTAGCACATAAACATAACATCTCCTAACTGGACTTTTCTAAAACCTTTTGTAGAGGGTGTGGTAAATAATTACAAACATATATCGTATGTCATCCTGAGTTGAAAAGCATCTACAATGTAACTTGAAAGCAGTGACGTGAAGTGAGGTTCATGGCTGGTGAGGCACTGACTTCATCACAGTCAGATTTACAAACATATGAACCCTAAAGAGTATCATATTCACCATTTGATTGGCAGCAGTTAATGGGTTATATTTAAAAGCTCATACCAGCATTCTTTACAGTTTGTATGTGTAAAGTTAAAGTTAAAGTTAAAGTTCAAGTACCAATGATTGTCACACACACACTAGGTGTGGTGAAATTTGCCCACTGCTCCCCTCACTCCCCAGGGGGTGATCAAGGGGATGGGTCAAATGCAGAGGACAAATTTCACCACACTTAGTGTGTGTGTGACAATCATTGGTACTTTAACTTTAACTTTAACTTTACACATACAAACTGTAGCACACAAAAAAGCACATTTAATAAAAACAACGTTATTATGGTCTTACCTTTACTTATAAATGAAGTCCATGCGCCGCTCCTTCTGAACAAAAGCATCGATAACTTGTTTATAGAAGTCTTCCTTATCTTTCTTCAGTTTTAAAAGTCTCTCTGTCTCGATGGAGATCTTCCTTTAATTATTACCTCCTGCTTCGATTGAAAGTCCAGTTTAGAAAACAGTTTTATTTTAGATATGTAATCCTCCATGGTAAAAGTCCAGGCGAGAGGAAAAAATAAACGATCGCTGCCGCTGCACTTGACTTGCTAACTGTTGCTGCTTGTTGTCACTTATCCTGCAGCCGAGTAGTCGCAAGAATGATCCCTGGGATCACTAGCGCCCTCTACCACCATGAACTCAATGTAATCAACATTTTTACCCCTCAAAAAACTAAAAAAGACAGGTTGTCTTATATTAGGGTCTAGATATTTGTTGTAATGTTAAAGTAAAGTTAAAGTACCACTGACAGTCACACACACACTGGGTGTGGTGGAATTACCCTCTGCATTTGACCCATCCCCATGTTCACCCCCTGGGAGGTGAGGGCAGCAGTTAGCAACCGGGTGTGGCCGAGCTCAGGAATAATTTTGGTGAGTAACCCCTTATTCCAACCCTTGATGCTGAGTGCCAAGCAGGGAGGCAATGGGTCCCACTTTTATATAGTCTTTGGTATGACTCGGCCGGAGTTTTAACTCACGACCTTCCAGTCTCAGGACGGACAATCTAACCACAAGGCCACTGAGCAGGTCTAGGTCTAAGCGAATGGTGATTGTCATTGAATTTTCCACAATTCCGAGTATAAGTTACAAATAACTTAATTTCACATTTGAACTGATACGGTACCAAATCCTGATGCCTGGGAATTAACGATGCCAATTATTGGTGCTTTTCTGTGTGTTTATGTAGCAATAAATGTTTATTGTTTAATGATAAAAAGATTCATTTGAATCCAACATTTAACACGGAATCGATAACTGTTCAGTTGTTGTATCTACTTCTGAGTCTCATTCTCAAGTATGAGGTAGTTGCCTTTGCATGCAGTTGCAATTCTAGGACAGTAGATGGCAGTCTACGGCTACAGTGTGTTGCTGCAGTCAGGAAGTAGTCTTTGCCAATAAGTTGAATGTGCCAGTCTGGTCTTTTGTTGACACCTACAAAGTGTTAAAACCGCCGGATGGCAGTAGTTTCACCCTAAAAGTGTAAATAATGTATTGTACTTGTTAAACACCAGCTGTTTAATTGTAACGGACATCCTAGGTGTAGTTTACCAAATTTGGAGGTGTTGAAATCACCATGTAAAATCGCTAATGCTAATCAGTAGCATATATATGGCATATCCAATTAGCATCAAGCCAGCACATTTTGAAAAGCAAAGTCTTACTTTTGAGCTATCAGGCAAGCTTGCTTTGTTGGCCTAGAAAATTGCAACATTACCTTGAGGCTGTCCTTTATGAATACGCCTTTTTCCCGCCAAGTGTTTGAGTTGTGCAACCGGACGTGACATCAACTGCAACGAAGGTATCGAGATACGGTACCGTTGGAATTTACGTGTATCGGTACTGGGTAATACTGATATAATTCGGTCGGTACTGTGGAGAATGCATATATTTTTAAGTGTTCTTTCTTTATCCATAGTCCTGTTTAAAGCAGTTAAAATTTTCCCATGTGAACACTTTGTGCTTTTTCCTTATGTTCGTTAGTAAACTGTGTTTTACCTTGAATGTCTATTGGGGGTATAATGTACTCTCTTTTTGTGGAGGAGGCCTTATCGGTTTAGAACAAAAAGGCTATATTTCTTTCTGGGCGGGAGGGGCTGTTTTCGTACTAAATAAGCTGACTCTTTCCGTTTTATTTTTATACCGCTTCTTGATAGATAGATAGATAGATAGATAGATAGATAGATAGATAGATAGATAGATAGATAGATAGATAGATAGATAGATAGATAGATAGATAGATAGTACTTTATTTATTCCTTCAGGAGAGTTCCCTCAGGAAAATAAAAATTCCAGCAGCAGTGTACAGAATTTAGATATAAAATGAAAAGTAAATAATAAATAATGGGGGATGCTATTACCGCATTGTAAGGGGTGGTCTCCTAAAGTTTAGTAAAACTTGGTAATATTGCTATTCTGTCTTGGTGGTCCTTCTTACTCAACATATATGTCATCCGAAAGAATTTGGGATTGACCAGTGTGTTTTATTCCCTGAGAGGAAGACTGGTCGGACACAACAGTACCTATAAAAGTACTGAATTTGATAGCCATCCTCACTCAATAATGTTTTAAAGGTTGTCTATTTTTAAGCCCAGCATGTTCTGGGACAATCGTCATGGTTTTAAATAGATTCTTTGATCTTGTCTTGGAAAAGAAGTACAAGTACTCTGTCCATTATCGCCTTATGTTAGTACAATAATCACCAGTTCGATATGAGCTGTGAGTGGTTTAGGTTTTAGAGCTTCCTAAAGCTGCAAAGTTGAGAGCAGCGAAATAATGAGCATGCCAAAAAAGCTCACAGAAGCCAAGGGGCACCGTCAAATAATGAGACGAGATTGGTTCCTACGTCTGACATCGCGCTTTGTCATGTTACACACTTTTTATTACACGACGTACTGTTGCATTAAATGTGTGACTTGGTGTAGACATAAAAAAATAGAACCGTGACAAATTGTTGAACAAGTCCCAATAAATTGGGCCGTGGCAATTTTTTCAAACCCATAACCATAGTAACAATGTGTGTGCACGCGTGCGCGCGTGTGTGCACGTGTGTGTGTGTGTGTGCGCGAGCAAGGGGGAGTGAAAGATACACTGCACTGCAGCAGATAAAAGAGACTGGCTGACAAGGTGGGAGTTAAGGTGGGCTGTGTGCTGAATAAATGGAGTCTGCTCTTAAATACTGAGACAGCGTCTGTTTTGCAAAGCGTGCTGGGAAGCTTGTTCACATGGAGAGGTTCTTTTTGAGGGAGCTCTTTTTCATTCGCAAGCTTTTCTCTTTCAAGCGCAGGCATGAGTAATCCGGCAAGGCCACGAGCTCGCGTGTGTATTATAGCTGCTGTTTAAAAAAAAAAAAAAGAAAATATTTTCATTATTTATGTTTGCATTTGCTTTGTGGAGATAATGGCGGTGCAGATGACGAGGCTGTTGTTGCACACACTTTTGAATCACTCACTTTATGACTAAACTAGACTATTTTAAGGCACCCTCCACTGTATTACGATTAATTGTTCATCTAAACGGGAAGATATGGACATCCTATCAGTCGTCATCGCAGTGAGAGCAGACATTGTACAGTAAGTGATAGTTTTATTATGTTTGTATTTTGTATTTCTTGTTTAGCACTTAGCAATACTGCTACATGATGCTTGGTGTTTCACTAAAGCTAGATCTGTTTAGCACACAGCTTCTAAAACTCAAAGCTCACCTAAAAAAATGTTAAATTCTTGATCATAATTTTCCCAAAGTAATCGTTGTTGGCTTTCCTAAAGTCTGCATGATTAGCATTGTTGTTGGTGGGGAAGGGATCTGTGGTTCCTACCTTTACGTCACGGATCACGTTACTGGCTAGCTCATTATCTCTCAAAATGGCTCGGGAATCTCCGTGAGATTAATACTATTTTGATCATATCTATTTACTCGCAAACTTTATAAGTCTTTCTGTGTTTTAAATCATATATATATATATATATGATTATAACTTCAACTTGTTTTTCCACTCTACTGGTACTTTAAATACTTGGCGTATGCCATACCGTAAAACCATAATAATAAAATGCACCGATCATGTCTGTCATCATATTTTGTTCCCCAAATAAACAAAAGCAAAAGTAATGTCATCGCTTATTCATATGTCAATACCATATCATACATATATATTTTTTTACATGTATTAGGATACGTTTCAAACATTATAAATTCATTTATTTATGAATCCACCACCTGAGCTTGTTTGATATCAATAAAATATATCAATAATATATGTTGTGTACCAACCAGAGTAGCTTTAAACGGGCTGCAAAATAAGTGTCATTTCAAGGAAGGACAAAGGACGAAATCCTACTTTTGTGTATAAATTACCAAATAAATACAGCAATTGATTGATTGATTGAGACTTTTATTAGTAGGTTGCACAGTGAAGTACATATTCCGTACAATTGACCACTAAATGGTAACACCCGAATACGTTTTTCAACTTGTTTAAGTCGGGGTCCACTTCAATTGATTCATGATACAGATATATACTATCATATATACTATCATCATAATACAGTCATCACACAAGATAATCACATTGAATTATTTACATTATTTACAATCAGGGGTGTGGAGGGAGGGGGGGGGGGTATGGACATCAAGTAGTGGACATAGAGAGAGAGAGAGAGAGAGAGAGAGAGAGAGAGAGAGAGAGAGAGAGAGAGAGAGAGAGAGAGAGAGAGAGAGATCAGAAGGCATAAGAAAAAGAAAAAGTATCTGCATTTGATTGTTTACATTTGATTATTAGCAATCCGGGGAGGGTGTTAGATTAGGGTTGTAGCTGCCTGGAGGTGAACTTTTATTGCGGTTTTGAAGGAGGATAGAGATGCCCTTTCTTTTATACCTGTTGGGAGCGCATTCCACATTGATGTGGCATAGAAAGAGAATGAGTTAAGACCTTTGTTAGTTCGGAATCTGGGTTTAACGTGGTTAGTGGAGCACCCCCTGGTGTTGTGGTTATGGCGGTCATTTACGTTAAGGAAGTAGTTTGACATGTACTTCGGTATCAGGGAGGTGTAGCGGATTTTATAGACTAGGCTCAGTGCAAGTTGTTTAACTCTGTCCTCCACCTTGAGCCAGCCCACTTTAGAGAAGTGGGTAGGAGTGAGGTGGGATCTGGGGTGGAGGTCTAGAAGTAACCTGACTAGCTTGTTCTGAGATGTTTGGAGTTTAGATTTGAGGGTTTTGGAGGTGCTAGGGTACCAGGAGGTGCATGCATAATCGAAAAAGGGTTGAACGAGAGTTCCCGCCAGAATCCTCAAGGTGCTTTTGTTGACCAGAGAGGAAATTCTGTAGAGAAATCTCGTTCGTTGGTTAACCTTTTTGTACTTGTAAGTACTGTAAAAAAATGTGTAACAGTTAACATTGAATTACTGTTTTTGGCTTGGTAGTCAGAGTATAGGAAGTTTATGGGTTAGCAGGCGATATTTGGAGAGAATTTGGAAACTATACAAGAAGTAAATGTTTTAACTTAAGTAATGCTTTGGATGCATGAGAAAGTGGAAAGGAAAATATAGCTGTCCTCGCCCACATTGTCGTTTATTAATAAGTGTATTGCACAACACAGCAACAACAGAACCTTCTGTAGGTTGTGGTAGCACCTTGGGAAAACTGCTGAGTCAGCATAGGTGCTGTGCATGAGTTCATTGCACAGCTGTTAATGCCAATGTTTTAATTAAAGAATTTAGTGGTTCTTTGCTTTTGTCAACCATGCACAGGACAACTAAAGAAGACAACAGTTAACTGAATAGGCGCCTTGTGGGTTGGGTACGTTTTGTCTATATTTCTCCATCATTAGCTCTAATTGCTTAGAGAATGCTTTGATTGTGGAAGTACAAGAATTTTAGCATGAGTCATTTATTTGCGCAGCCTGTCAAAAATAAATAGGCACCGCTACAAATACACTTTTTAAGAATGGTCCATGTTTATGCAGATAATCTTATTTTAAAAACTTTTACTTCGGAAGTGTCCATTCTCCTCAAAGCTTTACTTGTTTGATGCTGTTTTTTTTCTCAGTACAGAAGTTGGTACTTGTGTGACTTTTCAGTTTTCATTTAGATATGTTTGAAGTCTTCTCCTAGGTGTGTGTTTTGCATTGATGTTCTGATTATAGCCAAACTGACAGCGGTGTTTACGTTATTTAGTAAATAGCATCTGACTGTTAAACTAATTACAGTAGCTATTATGGCTAATCCATACTGATACATGCTGATTTAAGGCCAACGTGTAATTGACACTTATTATTGGCAAGTATATCTGCAGCTATTGTTTACGTTATTAGTCGCTTTATAAAATGCGAATATTGAGTTTATTTCATTAATTATTCATTAATAAGATCTTGTAATAGTGTATTTCAGATAGTAAAGTAATGCATTGTGTTCACACTTCAAAGTCCTTATTAAAACAAATCTAATGACTTTGTGTTCTCTGGCTTAAACCCCAGAGCAGTCGATAAGTCCATAGACCTGTTTCAGAGTTTAATACTCAACGTTACCCGTTTGACTTTGACAATTACATGTACATGCGTCATGGCCAATTATGTGAATTTGATAGTGACATCATAGAGACACCTTTTCCTGCAACCCACCACCACAGATAGATTTTAGTCGTGTGGAACACACTGTACAGTATGCTATATCTATATAACACCAATTATAACTAATAATAATAGTAATAAAACATCCTTCCCCCCCATCTAGGACTGATACTGGTCCAGAGTCAGGAACCGGGCAGATAGCATCACCGCAGACCCCTCACACGTTGGTCACAAACTGTTCAAACTCCTTCCCTCCGGCAGGGGCTATAAATCCAATCAATCCAATCCAATCCGCTTTATTTATATAGCACATTTAAACAACAAAAATGTTTCCAAAGTGCTGCACAACAATATTAAAAACAATATTCAAAAATTATCCTTAGCTCCACCAATGACTGAATAAAAACAAAAAATAAATACATATAAAACCAATATAAAAACAATATATAAATAAATATGATTGAAAACGATTTTAAAGGGTAAAACCAATTAAAACAGTAAATAGAAATCAACATTTATAAATGTATAAAAAACACAGAGGACAACAGAGGACAACAGAGGACCACACAACTCACGTAGTGTTAAAAGCCAAAGAATAAAATTACAAATCACTGTATGCGAAAAACAACCCGTCATGAAGACAGTTTCTTCCCCCAGGCTATCAATCTGATGAACGCTGTGAAATAATTCTGGAACTACTGTATGTTCCAGACTATAGAGCGCACCGGGATATAAGCCGCACCCTCTGAATTATAAAATAAAAATATATTTGTCCATATATTAGCCACACCGGACAATAAACCACAGCTATATACACTTTAAAAATCAGTTATTTACACATAAATATTTTGTAAATGTTTATTTGCATACCTTGATGGTTTCCAAATGGTGCCTGTATCACGGCAGTAAAACAGAAGTCATCATCATTGACCCACTAGCTGCGGAAGCTAACTCTCCAATCAGCTAAACTGACTCAATAACTCCACAGTGACGTTTTGGTGAACTTACTGAGGAATTTGTGAAACTGAAACAATAAAAAAAGAATGCCATTTTAAGTTAATAATACTAAAACAGACACTCGTAAATGTGTTGGCATATTAGCTAGTGCTAGCGACGCTATCTACAATCCATTACGATAGCACGGACAGATATGCATGAAAACTCTCTAATAGACATCCCACATGGGATGGTTTAGTAAGTATGAATTGGTTTAGTCCGGGGGTCAGCAACCCGTGGCTCTCGAGCCGCATGCTCCCTGGAGCATTTTTAAAAAAGGATTGGAAATGGAAAAAGATGGGGGGAACATTTTTCTTTGTTTGTTTTAGTATGTTTTTTGTTTGAGGACAAACATGACACAGACCTTCCCAATTGTTAGAAAGCCCGCTGTTTAATATGTTTGTGTGTATGCTTCACTGATGAGAGTATTTGGTGAACATCGTTTTGTCCTACTAATTTCGGCGGCTCTTGAACTCACCATAGTGTGGACTGTGACGCAACAGTTTGTTTACATGTCAAATCTTCCACTACTTCTTTGTCTCATTTTGTCCACCAAACATTTTATACTGTGCGTGAATGCACAAAGGTGAGCTTTGTTGATGTTATTGACTTGTTGGAGTGCTAATCACACATATTGGGTCAGTGCTTGACTGCAAGCTGATCAACGCTAACATGCTATTTAGGCGAGCTGTATGTACATATTACATCATTATGCCTCATTTGTAGGTATATTTGAGCTCATTTAACATCCTTTACTTTTATCCTTTTTGTATATAATTTAGTTTTGCATGTCTCATGACACAGTATCTGAATGTGTCAATTGGCTGCATTTCAGATAGTTGTTTGTGTGCCATGTTGTTCCAGACCACAGCAAAAATTACCTAGCTTCCCAAAGATTGTAATAAATCTATTAAAAGCAGACAGCCTGCCGTTTCCTTTTAACTTGGACACACACATCTATACCTTTGAACATTATACCTTTTAACTTCTAGACCTCCACCCCAGATCCCACCTCACTCCTACCCACTTCTCTAAAGTGGGCTGGCTCAAGGTGGAGGACAGAGTTAAACAACTTGCACTGAGCCTAGTCTATAAAATCCGCTACACCTCCCTGATACCGAAGTACATGTCAAACTACTTCCTTAACGTAAATGACCGCCATAACCACAACACCAGGGGGTGCTCCACTAACCACGTTAAACCCAGATTCCGAACTAACAAAGGTCTTAACTCATTCTCTTTCTATGCCACATCAATGTGGAATGCGCTCCCAACAGGTATAAAAGAAAGGGCATCTCTATCCTCCTTCAAAACTGCAATAAAAGTTCACCTCCAGGCAGCTACAACCCTAAACTAACACCCTCCCCGGATTGCTAATAATCAAATGTAAACAATCAAATGCAGATACTTTTTCTTTTTCTTATGCCTTCTGATCTCTCTCTCTCTCTCTCTCTCTATGTCCACTACTTGATGTCCATATCCCCCCCCCCCGCCCCCCTCCACACCCCTGATTGTAAATAATGTAAATAATTCAATGTGATTATCTTGTGTGATGACTGTATTATGATGATAGTATATATGATAGTATATATCTGTATCATGAATCAATTGAAGTGGACCCCAACTTAAACAAGTTGAAAAACTTATTCGGGTGTTACCATTTAGTGGTCAATTGTACGGAATATGTACTTCACTGTGCAACCTACAAATAAAAGTCTCAATAAATCAATCAATATATAAAATGTCAACATTTCTGTCAACAAAGATTTGCTTCAGCCTGCGACACATAGTCATTTTGATAGTAGGCTAAGATAGCTAATATAGACACTTACATCATGTGTTGCCTTCATTATAAGACTTATAAACGGCTTTTTATTTTTTGCGGCTCCAGACAGATTCTTTTTTTTGTATTTTTGGTCCAATATGGCTCTTTCAACATTTTGTGTTGCCGACCGCAGGTTTAGTCAAATTGTGATACTCACAATGGTTGCTTGGAGTGATGAATGAAGAATCCTTTCGAGCAGAAAACGCTCTGGACGGTTTTACTTTCAGTTTGAGGCAAGACAGGAAGTGCATTTTCAAGTCGCAACACCTGCAACAATAACACACCATTTGTCCTAATTTGGGTTGAATGAAAACTATTGAACACATAACATGGCATTACTCTGAGCATCAGTAGTTGACTCCTTTTTAAAAGTAAGATTTCTTGACCTCAATGCGTGTCATCCTCAACTTGTGTGCAAAAAAACATGAATTAGTAGTTTGAGGCACTGTTGTTGTCAGGTGTCCACATGTATGTCTTGACAGCAGTCAAATGGATTAGTTTGCCGTCTCATGTCAAATTACGTATGGATTTGCGTGTCAGCTGCGGTAATTGGACCATTGATCCGTTAGTTTGTCACCCTTTATTTGTGTCGTAAAACTCTTTTTAATTCCCAGTGTTTCTGATGGAAGTCGACCTAATCTAATTTGTGCATCAGAGCAACAGAACAGACGTGTTCTGCGTCCTCACAGTTTTCGGACGACTCAAACTCCCCAAACATGACCTATTTATAGACATCGGCGTCGGATTTTGCCCGGCTTTCTCCAGCATTCCGCGCGAGTAAAGCAGGTTGGTTTGCGCAACTTATTTGCACACATTTGCATCTTGTTAGCACTTCAAAAACTCTAAACTTGAAAGAGTCTCCTTGTCAGGAAACTCTAATCTTCCTCTCTCGCGCCTTCCTCTCCTCTCAGCCTCACACTCTTTCCTCTCCTCCTGGGTCAACCCTCTTTCTCTCTTACTAGGCCAGTGATTATAGCAAGCCTGGGACATCAATTACCAAGCTTAACCCCCTGCTCCGACTTATGACAGCTCGCAATGGATGACAATCTTCGACTCTGAATGTTCACATGTAGAAAAGAGTGCATTGATTTTTAAAAAATACACAAATTACAACTTTTCTCGCATGTTTTACAGTGAAATAAATTCCTTTAGGATATACCTGTATATACAGGTTTGGACACACCTTCTCCTTATTCAATGTGTTTTCTTTATTTTAATGATTATTTACATTGTAGATTGTCACTGAAGGCATCAAAACTATGAATGAACACATTAACAAAAAAAGGTGAAATAACTGAAAACATGTTTTATATTCTAGTTTCTTCAAAATAGCCACCCTTAGCTCTGATTACTGCTTTGCACACTCTTGGCATTCTCTCGATGAGCTTCAAGAGGTAGTCACTTGAAATGGTTTTCACTTCACAGTCCCCCTTTAAAGGCCTACTGAAAGCCACTACTACCGACCACGCAGTCTGATAGTTTATATATCAATGATGAAATCTTAACATTATAACACATGCCAATACGGCCGGGTTAACTTATAAAGTGACATTTTAAATTTGCCGCTAAACTTCCGGTTCGAAACGCCTCTGAGGATGACGTATGCGCGTGACGTAGCCCGGCGAACACGGGTATGCCTTCCACATTGAAGCCAATACGAAAAAGCTCTGTTTTCATTTCATAATTCCACAGTATTCTGGACATCTGTGTTCGTGAATCTGTTGCAATCATGTTCATTGCATTATGGAGAAGGAAGCTGAGCAAGCAAAGAAGAAAGTTGTCGGTGCGAAATGGACGTATTTTTCGAACGTAGTCAGCAACAACAGTACACAGCCGGCGCTTCTTTGTTTACTTTCCCGGAAGATGCAGTCAAGATGGAAGAACTCGGATAACAGAGACTCTAACCAGGAGGACTTTTGACTTCGATACACAGACGCCTGTAGAGAACTGGGACAACACAGACTCTTACCAGGATTACTTTGATTTGGATGACAAAGACGCAGATGTGCTACTGTGAGTATGCAGCTTTGGCTTCTAAACATTTGATCGCTTGACCGTATGTGCGCAACTTTTTTTTGCGTATGTACGTAACTTTTTAAAAATATATAAGCTTTATGAACCTTGGGTTAGGTGAACGGTCTTTTGGGCTGAGTGATTGTGTGTGTTGATCAGGTGTTTGAATTGTATTGGCGTGTTCTATGGAGCTAGGAGCTAGCAGAGGAGCTAGGAGCTAGCGTAACAAACACGCAGGTGTTTTTATGCAGGATTAATTTGTGGCATATTAAATATAAGCCTGGTTGTGTTGTGGCTAATAGAGTATATATATGTCTTGTGTTTATTTACTGTTGTAGTCATTCCCAGCTGAATATCAGGTCACCCCCGGCTCTCACAGCATCTTCCCTATCTGAATAGCTTCAACTCCCCACTAGTCCTTCACTTGCACTTTACTCATCCACAAATCTTTCATCCTCGCTCAAATTAATGGGGAAATTGTCGCTTTCTCGGTCCGAATCTCTCTCACTTCATGCGGCCATCATTGTAAACAATAGGGAACTTTGCGTATATGTTCAACTGACTACGTCACGCTACTTCCGGTAGGGGCAAGCCTTTTTTTGATCAGATACCAAAAGTTGCAATCTTTATCGTCGTTGTTCTATACTAAATCCTTTCAGCAAAAATATGGCAATATCGCGAAATGATCAAGTATGACACATAGAATAGATCTGCTATCCCCGTTTAAATAAAAAAAAATTCATTTCAGTAGGCCTTTAAAGGCCTACTGAAACTCACTACTACCGACCACGCAGTCTGATAGCTTATACATGATTATATTATACGGGTTAGATTAGTAAAGTGCAATTTTAAATTTCCCGCGAAATATTCTGCTGAAAACGTCTCGGTATGATGACGTTTGCGCGTGATGTCACGGATTGTGCGGACATATTGGGACACCATTGTGGCCAGCTATTAAGTCGTCTGTTTTCATCGCAAAATTCCACAGTATTCTGGACATCTGTGTTGGTGAATCTTTTGCAATTTGTTTAATTAACAATGGAGACAGCAAAGAAGAAAGCTGTAGGTGGGAAGCGGTGTATTAGCGGCTGGCTGCAGCAACACAACCAGGAGGACTTTGAGTTGGATAGCAGACGCGCTACCGTGAGTACGCAGCTTTGGCTTCCAAACATTTGATCGCTTGCCCGTACGTGCGTGCCGCTATGTGCATGTCACGTACGTAACTTTGGGGAAATATATGTGCTGTATGAACTTTACGGAGGTGAACGGTACTTTGGGCTGTGGGATTGAGTGTGATGTGCGGGTGTTTGAGTTGTATTGGTGGGTTATATGGACGGGAGGGGGGAGGTGTTTGTTACGCAGATTAATTTGTGGCATATTAAATATAAACCTGGTTGTGTTGTGGCTAATAGAGTATATATATGTCTTGTGTTTATTTACTGTTTTAGACATTCCCAGCTGAATATCAGGTCCCACCCGCCCCTCACAGCATCTTCCCTATCTGAATCTCTTCCACTGCCCTCTAATCCTTCACTCTCACTTTCCTCATCCACGAATCTTTCATCCTCGCTCAAATTAATGGGGTAATCGTCGCTTTCTCGGTCCGAATCGAAACAATGTGCAGATGTGAGATACCCCACAACCTGTGACGTCACGCTACTTCCGGTACAGGCAAGGCTTTTTTATCAGCGACCAAAAGCTGCGAACTTTATCGTCGATGTTCTCTACTAAATCCTTTCAACAAAAATATGGCAATATCACGAAATGATCAAGTATGACACATAGAATGGACCTGCTATCCCCGTTTAAATAAGACAAATTCATTTCAGTAGGCCTTTAAAGGGCTATCTAACGCTGACAACATTGACATTTAATTCATAGTTCTAAACCTAAAGATGATGTCTACGGGTAAAATTCCCCTAAAAATAGACACCGTAGTGATTTTAGGCTTGTTTTCTAACGAGTGTCAGCAAATTTTGGAACACCCACTTTTAGCTCCAAAATGTCACCCACTTTTAGCTCCAAAATGTGGGTGTGCCTGCATCAGCCTGCTGACATCACCCACACAAGACTTTCATATTATGCAGTATGTGTTTTGGTAGCATCCTATCCCGAATCATGTTTCATTTGAACAGAGTTTAAAGAAATTAGCAAAATACCCTCAAGGGGAGAAAGACAAGGGCTTTGACAAACCTTTGCTGGGATTTTGCCGCTCCTCTTTGGCTTGGGGCAGACACACCATTGACTACATTATAGAGCTTGATAGTATTCATATCCTAAACACGGAAGTGTAGGTCCGTTTCACACAAGTTCCACCGCGCGCACCCCAGCACTCAAAATGCAGAGAAAAAGGAGGTAAGCTGCGAGTATTCTATTTTGTGTCCTCTTCTACTGATGTTTTATTGCAGCAATCGTGCCTTGAGTTGAGTTGAATTGTGCTTGAGAAAATGTTGAAATTATTTAGATTAGATAGATACTTTATTTGTCTTCAAGACAAATTGACATTTGCAGCATTACAAAGGTCGGGAAGACAGGTTTAAAAAAAGAAAAACAAGCATTTTGGAACTAAAAGTGGGAATTCCTAAATGAGCTCAAACTTGTTAGAAAACAAGCCTTAAATAACTACTGTGTTTATTTTTGAGGGTATTTTACCTCCGCCAATGTTGTCAGCATTAGAGGAGCCCATCCATCCATCCATCCATCTTCTTCCGCTTATCCGAGGTCGGGTCGCGGGGGCAGCAGCCTAAGCAGGGAAGCCCAGACTTCCCTCTCCCCAGCCACTTCGTCTAGCTCTTCCCGGGGGATCCCGAGGCGTTCCCAGGCCAGCCGGGAGACATAGTCTTCCCAACGTGTCCTGGGTCTTCCCCGTGGCCTCCTACCGGTCGGACGTGCCCTAAACACCTCCCTAGGGAGGCGTTCGGGTGGCATCCTGACCAGATGCCCGAACCACCTCATCTGGCTCCTCTCGATGTGGAGGAGCAGTGGCTTTACTTTGAGCTCCTCCCGGATGACAGAGCTTCTCACCCTATCTCTAAGGGAGAGCCCCGCCACCCGGCGGAGGAAACTAATTTCGGCCGCTTGTACCCATGATCTTGTCCTTTCGGTCATAACCCAAAGCTCATGACCATAGGTGAGGATGGGAACGTAGATCGACCGGTAAATTGAGAGCTTTGCCTTGCGGCTCAGCTCCTTCTTCACCACAACGGACCGATACAGCGCCCGCATTACTGAAGACGCCGCACCGATCCGCCTGTCGATCTCACGAACCACTCTTCCCTCACTCGTGAACAAGACTCCGAGGTACTTGAACTCCTCCACTTGGGGCAAGATCTCCTCCCCAACCCGGAGATGGCACTCCACCCTTTTCCGGGCGAGAACCATGGACTCGGACTTGGAGGTGCTGATTCTCATCCCAGTCGCTTCACACTCAGCTGCGAACCGATCCAGTGAGAGCTGAAGATCCTGGCCAGATGAAGCCATCAGGACCACATCATCTGCAAAAAGCAGAGACCTAATCCCGCAGCCACCAAACCGGATCCCCTCAACGCCTTGACTGCGCCTAGAAATTCTGTCCATAAAAGTTATGAACAGAATCGGTGACAAAGGGCAGCCTTGGCGGAGTCCAACCCTCACTGGAAACGTGTCCGACTTACTGCCGGCAATGCGGACCAAGCTCTGACACTGATCATACAGGGAGCGGACCGCCACAATCAGACAGTCCGATACCCCATACTCTCTGAGCACTCCCCACAGGACTTCCCGAGGGACACGGTCGAATGCCTTCTCCCAGTCCACAAAGCACATGTAGACTGGTTGGGCAAACTCCCATGCACCCTCAAGGACCCTGCCGAGAGTATAGAGCTGGTCCACAGTTCCACGACCAGGACGAAAACCACACTGTTCCTCCTGAATCCGAGGTTCAACTATCCGGCGTAGCCTCCTCTCCAGTACACCTGAATAGACCTTACCGGGAAGGCTGAGGAGCCCTTTATTTGAAAAAAGAACAATGAATGAATGAATGAACGATCGTCACTTTCATTGTACATGTACAATGACATTTAAATACAAGATCCTATGTGCTAAATGTAATAAACTACTAAAACAATATAAAAACAACAATGAGACATTTAATAGACATAAATAGGGAATATACAGGGTTGGCATGGAATATAAAAATAACTAGTAGGAAATCTGGGCATGTATATACAGATGGAGGTAAGCATTGGTGTAATTGGAGTGTTTATAGTTTTTCTTTATTTGATTTGACTCTCGGGAGTGCTCCTTGCAGCTTTGGACTTGTTTGTGGTTTTTCCTGTGTTTAGAGGGCTCCTTTCCTCTTTTTGTTGTCACTTGTTGCTAGGAGCGCTGATTGTGCACACCTGCCTCAGGTTAGTTGGTTACTAATCAGAGGGCTCCAGCCTCACTGTTTAGTCGGGGCTGGATTGTTGTTAATTGTTTTCTCGGTTTGATTCTTGTTCATGTTTCATGTTTTGAGCCTGCATAGCTAGCCTTGTGCTTTTTGTGCACTTCCCTGCTGCACTACGCTTTTGTGTTTCAACGTCTTGCCTTCAGGTTGTCTCCTGTCTCCGCATCTTGAGGTCACGTCTACCGCAGCCATGCTGCCAAGACATAACATCGACTCTGTGACTTGTCCATTCTGACTGGATCTAAGACTAGATCTGACCAATCTAAGTCTATGAGCATGAACTGATGAGAGGTCGAAAAGTCTTCTAACGTTCTAAGACAAACCAAACAGTCCAGTTGCCATTGATTGAATGCCCTGAGAGTACAATAATCTGGATGAATGAGAACATTCATAGACATTGACTGTGTGGGTGTTTGTTTTGCTTAGAATATTCACAAACGTAGGATTTTGTTTTAGAAATTATAGATACCGTAAGAATGTTTGTCACTGTGTTGACATTTCAATGTTGCTGTGCTGACACTTTCAGGTCAGGTCTGTTTAGGAAGGAACACATTTAACTGTGAGCTGTTTATTTGAGAATACTTGCAGACTATTCCTCTAAGACAGTGTTGCAAAAATAGTACAAACATGTCATAAGAACACACACCTTAACTATAAAACCTACAATATAATAAAAACAGTGGTATGTATTAGTCTTGTTTTATTACATAAGCTTATATATTCCAAAGGGAACCTGGCTTTCTGAAACCTAATGGAAAAAACACATATCCTTTGGCAGGCACTCGTGTAATTGCCGGGTACATGCATCCAAATGTGAAAGGTTACAAAAAAGGCAATTAGCTTTCTTGAGCCATTTTACAAACATCCCCCGGAGACATAGTAAACAAACAGAAAAGGCCGACATTTTTTTCCTTTCCTCCACCAGGCTTTCACCACATGCATACAGTATTTAAAGTTCAAGAGAATATGAGCTCACATTCTTAGAAGGAGACCCCGAAAATATTCACTGTGAGAGTAAAGACAAATGAATGCTGCTTTTGTAGCGCTTGTTTGCAGAACTTTATCTTTACATTGATGCACTGACCAGTAGTTGGAGGTTTACGGTTACTATATGACCTCCCATTAGCGACGCCAGGCTGTGTTACTGCCTTGCTCGTTGCAGATCAATACGATGCTGGGCCGTCTGAACTGGCCAGAGAGGCACACCGGGATCCTTCCAGTACATTTAGGGGCTGATTTACTCAAGGTTTGCGTGTACTCTGGGCCGGTCCGTGGCATAGGCCGTATAGGCAAATGCTAAGGGCGCCGTCCATCAGGGGGCGCCACGCCAGTGCCACAAATGTTGGAAGAAAAAAAAAAAGAAAAAAAAAGTTGGTACTATTATTTCTAAATACAAAACATAATCCCACGTTAATTAAAATGCAAAGTAAAGCCTATTTAATAGAAATATTATTTGTTACAACATTACGCCCCCCAGAATACAATGATTTGCAAATTATTTTCAACCCATGTTCAGTTATGCTACAAAGACAACATATTTGATGTTCAAACTGATAAACATTTTTTTTTTCCAAATAATCATTAACTTTAGAATTTGATGACAGCAACACGTGACAAAGAAGTTGGGAAAGGTGGCAATAAATACTGATAAAGTTGAGGAATGCTCATCAAACACTTATTTGGAACATCCCACAGGTGAACAGGCAAATTGGGAACAGGTGGGTGCCATGATTGGGTATAAAAGTAGATTCCATGAAATGCTCAGTCATTCACAAACAAGGATGGGGCGAGGGTCACCACTTTGTCAACAAATGCGTGAGCAAATTGTTGAACAGTTTAAGAAAAACCTTTCTCAACCAGCTATTGCAAGGAATTTAGGGATTTCACCATCTACGGTCCGTAATATCATCAAAGGGTTCAGAGAATCTGGAGAAATCACTGCACGTAAGCAGCTAAGCCTGTGACCTTCGATCCCTCAGGCTGTACTGCATAAACAAGCGACATCAGTGTGTAAAGGATATCACCACATGGGCTCAGGAACACTTCAAAAACCCACTGTAAGTAACTACAGTTGGTCGCTACATCTGTAAGTGCAAGTTAAAACTCTCCTATGCAAGGCGAAAACCGTTTATCAACAACACCCAGAAATGCCGTCGGCTTCGCTGGGCCTCAGCTCATCTAAGATGGACTGATACAAAGTGGAAAAGTGTTCTGTGGTCTGACGAGTCCACATTTCAAATTGTTTTTGGAAACTGTGGACGTCGTGTCCTCCCGACCAAAGAGGAAAAGAACCATCCGGATTGTTATAGGCGCAAAGTTGAAAAGCCAGCATCTGTGATGGTATGGGGGTGTATTAGTGCCCAAGACATGGGTAACTTACACATCTGTGAAGGCGCCATTAATGCTGAAAGGTACATACAGGTTTTGGAGCAACATATGTTGCCATCCAAGCAACGTTACCATGGACGCCCCTGCTTATTTCAGCAAGACAATGCCAAGCCACGTGTTACATCAACGAGGCTTCATAGTAAAAGAGTGCGGGTACTAGACTGGCCTGCCTGTAGTCCAGACCTGTCTCCCATTGAAAATGTGTGGCGCATTATGAAGCCTCAAATACCACAATGGAGACCCCCGGACTGTTGAACAACTTAAGCTGTACATCAAGCAAGAATGGGAAAGAATTCCACCTGAGAAGCTTAAAAAATGTGTCTCCTCAATTCCCAAACGTTTACTGAGTGTTGTTAAAAGGAAAGGCCATGTAACACAGTGGTGAACATGCCCTTTCCCAACTACTTTGGCACGTGTTGCAGCCATGAAATTCAAAGTTAATTATTAATTGCAAAAAAAAAAAAAGTTTATGAGTTTGAACATCAAATATCTTGTCTTTGTAGTGCATTCAATTGAATATGGGTTGAAAATGATTTGCAAATCATTGTATTCCGTTTATATTTACATCTAACACAATTTCCCAACTCATATGGAAAGGGGGTTTGTAGTAAATCAGGCCCTTGATGTAATAAACTGATGTAGAAATAAACAATGGGATTTCTCGATGCTGTGCAAAAATGTCTGCCAAGTATGCGATCCAGTACAAAACTGTATTAATATTTCAGTCTTCACAATTATAAAGAAATTGGAGGACCAAAGATTCTTAAACCTCTGCAAAATCAAATAGATGCCACTTCTGACACCAAATTGGCTAGCAGCAATAGTGTGTACTCTTAAAAGATCTGCAACTGTTTATGGTTTAAGCGCAAGATAGATATCTGAGAGGATAAATAAATGAATACGCATATTTTAAAGGTATAATTTAATTTAATTTTAGATTTTTTTTTTTATCACCAATGAAGTGCGATTAATGCATACTTGCCAACCTTGAGACCTCCGATTCCGGGAGGGGTGGGGTGGGGCGATTCCGGGAGGGGTGGGGTGGGGCGTGGTCGGGGGTGTGGTTGGGGGTGGGGGGCGTGGTTAAGAGGGGAGGAGTATATTTACAGCTAGAATTCACCAACTCGAGTATTTCATATATATTTCACATATATATATATATATATATATATATATATATATATATGTATGTATGTATGTATGAAATACTTGACTTTCAGTGAATTCTAGCCAAATATATATATATATATATATATATATATATATATATATATATATATATATATATATATATTTTATTATACATATAAATAAAATAAATACGTTGATTTCAGTGTTCCGGAGGCTGTCCAGTAGATGGCAGTATTGTCCTGTTTAAGAGTGTCACAACATTGCTGTTTACGGCAGACGAACTGCTTTACGGTAGACAAAAACGTGACTGCTGTTGTTGTGTGTTGTTACCGCGCTGGGAGGACGTTAATGAAACTGCCTAACAATAAACCCACATAAGAAACCAAGAACTCGCCCTCGATCATTCTACAGTTATAACATGATTGGGCAGGCACGCTGTTTGTATCGTGGGAAAGCGGACGTGAAAACAGACTGTCGCCGCTGTCCCCACTCAGGTCCGCATTGAGCTGGAGGGGGCGTGGCCTCCAGCTCCGGCTGAATACCGGGAGTTTATCGGGAGAAAATTTCTTCCGGGAGGTTATCGGGAGAGGCGCTGAATTCCGGGAGTCTCCCGGTAAAACCGGGAGGGTTGGCAAGTATGCATTAATGTAACAACAAAACAATGGTGCTGCAAGTTACATAAATCCCAAAATAGAAATGCAGAAACACAAAGAAAAGCAAATAAATAGATCCCACTTATGACATCAAATAATTCAGTAAACTGCAATAAATAAACACTGTCAGTTAAAAAAATATATAATTTCAATGACCAATGAAGTATTACCACTGGTGCTCCAAGTAACAATGACATTAAACTCAAAATGCACAGGAAAAAAAAAAAGAAAATGACACGTGACGTGTCCAGGGTGTACCCCGCCTACCGCCCGATTGCAGCTGAGATAGGCTCCAGCACCACCCGCGACCCCGAAAGGGACAAGCGGTAGAAAAATGGATGGATGGATGGACACCAAAGCATTGAGTGGCACTAACTAACTGCAATAAATATTGTAGTTCAAACAAATACTATTTTTCTAAGCAATGAAGAGTGACATTAGACAAGAACTACACTACCTAAAGGTCACTAATGCTGTATTAAATAAAACTTTCACATTTCCAACCACTGGCTTGAAAAAGTGTGTTGAACCACCGCTCGAAGGTCTGCTCGTGAACCTCTGCGTGTAAATTGATGGAAATAATATCAGTACGTAACAAAGACTAAAAGATTAAATAACGACTGCCAACTGCCAATTTGAGTTCATTGCGGTCGTTAGCTATGTGTTTGTTTACGTTCACTGGGACACTTTGTGGGATATTCACGACTTCCTGGAAGCCTTTAATGCAATTTAGGTTCAGAAGTCACACCAAATTGGTCATCATCATAAAAAGATGTAACTTTTAGACCAAAATGCACAGAAATAAGAATAAAAACAACAGCCTGTCGTCCTAATTATACTTACTGAGTTTACTCAACAGGATTGTTGTGAAGTCAGACGTCAGAGGAGGACGTCATTTCTGTTTCCTAAAGCCCAACAGCTTTTCTCTCCCTTGTCACAATCATGAGCCACAGTGAGCTTGTCACTTCCGTATTTAGGACAGGCATCGAGATGCTTATCTTATTAATCGGCTCGGAGGAGCTATTAAAGCACAGCAGAATTTCCCAGTCGCCGCATTGAAAACCGGCCCAAAAATCTGTGACGGCAATGTCACGAGGGTGACAGCAGAGCCTTTGTAGTGTCGATACATGCTGACATGTCACGGCTACAATCATGAGATGAAATTATGCCGCAAAAAGGCAATTTGTTTGCTCATTTTTCTGAAGAATTCATTCATACCGTATAAAGGAACCTTAAAAGTCCAACACAAATCTGCTGATAAAATGTGAAAAACTAATTTGTTTATGGGATTATGTAGAGCCTGGGCAATTATTTTGACTCGGGGGCCAAATTTAGAGAAAAAATGTGTCTGGAGGCCGATATTATTTTTGGGAACACTAATACAAAACCTCTCAATAATGTCTGATTGAATGCTAAAAACGTTTTTGATTGATTGATTGAAACTTTTATTAGTAGATTGCACAGTACAGTACATATTCCGTACAAGACCACTAAATGGAAACACCCGAATACGTTTTTCAACTTGTTTAAGTCGGGGTCCACGTTTATCAATTCATGGTTATGACAGACCGCCTTAAAAAACGGAATGGAATTTCAAATTTTTTTACTGAATGAGACACCCAGAATGTACATGAAAATAAAGAATGTGGGATTTACAATATTAAAGGCCTACTGAAACCCACTACTACCGACCACGCAGTCTGATAGTTTATATATCAATGATGAAATCTTAACATTGCAACACATGCCAATACGGTCGGGTTAACTTATAAAGTGCAATTTTAAATTTCCCGCTAAACTTCCGGTTGAAAACTCCTTTGGATGATGACGTATGCGCGTGACGTAGCCAGTGAAACAGGAGTATCGGTAGCCCATTGAAGCCAATACAAAATAGCTCTGTTTTCATTTCATTATTCCACAGTATTCTGGACATCTGTGTTGGTGAATCTGTTGCAATTTGTTCATTGCATTATGGAGAAAGAAGCTGAGCAAGCAAAGAAGAAAGTTGTCGGTGCGAAGCGGAGTATTTTGCGAGGGAAGTCAGCAACACAACACAGCCGGTGTTTCATTGTTTACATTCCCGAAAGATGCAGTCAAGATCGAAGAACTCGGACAACAGAGACTCTTACCAGGAGGACTTTGACTTTGATACACAGACGCCTGTAGCGAACTGGGACAACACAGACCCTTACCAGGATTACTTTGATTTGGAGACGCAGACGTGCTACCGTGAGTATGCAGCTGCGCTTCCAAACATTTGATCGCTTGCCCGTACGTGCGTGTCACGTACGTAACTTTGGGTAAATATATAAGCTTTATGAACCTTGGGTTAGGTGAACGGTCCTTTGGGCTGAGTGATTGTGTGTGTTGTGCAGGTGTTTGAATTGTATTGGCGGGTTATATGGACGGGAGCTAGGAGCTAGCATAACTAACACCTAGGTGTTTTTATGCGGGATTAATTTGTGGCATATTAAATATAAGCCTGGTTGTGTTGTGGCTAATAGAGTATATATATGTCTTGTGTTTATTTACTGCTGTAGTCATTCCCAGCTGAATATCAGGTCACCCCCGCCTCTCACAGCATCTTCCCTATCTGAATCGCGTCCACTCCCCACTAGTCCTTCACTTGCACTTTCCTCAACCACAAATCTTTCATCCTCGCTCAAATTAATGGGCAAATCGTCGCTTTCTCGGTCCGAATCGCTCTCACTTCTGGCCGCCATCACTGTAAACAATAGGGAACTTTGCGGAAATGTTCAACTGACTACGTCACGCTACTTCCGGTATGGGCAAGCCTTTTTTTTGTCAGATACCAAAAGTTGCGATCTTTATCGTCGTTGTTCTCTAATAAATCCTTTCAGCAAAAATATGGCAATATCGCGAAATGATCAAGTATGACACATAGAATAGATCTGCTATCCCCGTTTGAATAAAAAAATTCATTTCAGTAGGCCTTTAACTATGAACGATAAAACACTAAATATTGACAACATTTGAACGTCACACCCCCTCTCCATCCACGTATAAAAAAAACAGCAAAATATGATCGCCAAGGGTAAAAAAAACAAAAAAACACCTACTATCTGATATATCTGATATATCACTAAGCTTTAGAACTTTGTTGTAAAAATCTCCTTCCGTGTTTGTCCCTGACACCCACATTTCAGGCTCTGGAAACACTCTGTGGAAACGCTCCCCACCCACACTGCTTGGTGCCTAGTCTGAGCTGCTGTGACTTAGATTACCATAGTAACTAATTAGATTACCAAAGTAACTAATATATCATGCAAAAGCACAGATTCCAACCATTGAAATACTTTGTATAGTTGAAGACTTAGGGTCATTAGAAAACATCACTGCACATCATAATGGCAGCTACACTTTCCATCTTAAAGATCTAAAAACAATTATTTGGGAATGTCCGACGGGCCAGATTCAAAAGATTAACGGGGCGCATGTGCCTTAATTTGCCCAGGTCTGATGTATATGGATCACTTTCTGGTGTTCATTCATTCTGTTGTTATTAGGTGGTACCTCGGAGTACTCTGTTCCATTTTGGAGACATTTTTTTTTGTTCCAGACACCCAAAATATTAATATCTATTATGTCATGATTTCACATGACAGTTTTGAGTTTGATAAGTTTCTGTGATTTTTATTACTGTATTTTTCAAAAGGGATTGTATCGCGCACTGCTGATGAGCGGGAGTATTCAGGTCTACTTTAATACAAAAGGCGCACCGGACTCGTTAAAGTGGTCATATTATGATTTTTTTCTGAAGTTAAAACACTTTATTGTGGTCTACATAACATGTAATTGTGGTTCTTTGGTCAAAATGTTGCATGGATTATGTTTTACAGACCATCTTCAAACTGCTTTCTGACCGTCTATTCCAGGCCTGGGCAATTATTTTGACTCGGGGGCCACATTTAGAGAAAATAATGTGTCTGGGGGCCGGTATATCTATTTTTAGGAGCACTAATACAAAACCTTAGAAATAATGTCTGATTGAATGCTAAAAACGTTATGACAGACCTTAATGGAATTTTACATGTTTCTATGAACGATAAAACACTGAATATTGACAAAATATGAATGTCACACCCCCTTGCGATCAACATATTTTACAATCAAGTGAAACGCAACAAAAATGCAACGAACAGTGAAATATGAACGAGAAGGGTACAAAATAAACCCACCTACAATCTGATATATCTTATATATCACTAAGCTTTACAACTTTGTTGTGAAAATCTCCTTCCGCGTCTGTGGAAACGCTTCCCGCCCACACTGCTTGGTGCCTCGTCTGAGCTGCTGTGACGTAGATGACCATAGTAACTAATTAGATGACCATAGTAACTAATTAGATTACCATAGTGACTAGTATATCATCCATAAGCGCATATTCCAACCATTGAAATACTTTGTATTAGGGATGTCTGATAATGGCTTTTTGCCGATATCCGATATTGTCCAACTCTTTAATTACCGATACCGATATCAACTGATACCGATATCAACTGATACCGATATATACAGTCGTAGAATTAACACATTATTATGCCTAATTTGGACAACCAGGTATGGTGAAGATAAGGTCCTTTTAAAAAAAATAAAAATAAGATGAATAAATTAAAAAAAATTAAAAAAAAAGAAAGAAAGTATAACAATATAACAACAGTTACATAGAAACTAGTAATTAATGAAAATGAGTAAAATTAACTGTTAAAGGTTAGTACTATTAGTGGACCAGCAGCACGCACAATCATGTGTGCTTACGGACTGTATCCCTTGCAGACTGTATTGTTGTTTATTGATATATAATGTAGGAACCAGAATATTAATAACAGAAAGAAACAACCCTTTTGTGTGAATGAGTGTGAATGAGTGTAAATGGGGGAGGGAGTTTTTTTGGGTTGGTGCACTAATTGTAAGTGTATCTTGTGTTTTTTATGTGGATTTAACAAAAAAAACCAAATAAAAACAAAAACAATACTGATAATAAAAAAAACGATACCGATATTTTCCGATATTACATTATAAAGCATTTATCGGCCGATAATATCGGCCAGCCGATATTATCGGACATCTGTACTTTGTGTAGTTCAAGGGAATGTCTGGCGGGCCAGATTGAAAAGCTTAACGGGCCGCATGTGGCCCCCGGGCCTTAATTTGCCCAGGTCTGGTCTATTCTGAGTGCGCCATTTTTTGGACTGTCTTATATACAGTACGTGACCACACTTCGACAGTGTCTTCTCTCCGTCAGCCATGTTTAAGTTTTTAGCACCTACTGACAGATATAAGTTGGAATTGTACGCTACTTTGTATTAGAAATGGCAACAGCGGAGAATGAATGCCCCACAACAAGAGGATAGAGAAAAATGAACTTATTGTCTACGGCGCGGGCTACAATGGCGGATACACGCACATTTAAAGATACACAACAGCTGGGACCAATAGGTAGGAAAAGTTTGTTTTGCTTACTAGGTCGAAACGAACCACCAGATAATGTCTCCATTTTGGGGTCCTTTTACACACACCATAATATTACTCGTATGTTGAAGCACAGTACAATCCATCAAGCGGTACGGCTTCATAGCTTACCAAAGTCGTACTAAAACATTTTGACGTTGTGGAGGGGGGGTGTGGTCTGCGGGCCTGCCGTGGAGCGGGGTGTGGAAGGACCGGCCTCGAAGCACGGCTGGCAGGTGATTGGATTACCCAGCTGGGGCTGATCATCTAATCACCTGCTATGCTTATTAGCAGCAGCCGGTCCGAGACACGAGTGTTGGAGTTGGAGCGAGATAGAGACACTAGAGAGCAAAGTAGAGACACGCCGGACTGAAAAATCCTATCTATATACTGCCGAAAAGCAAATCATACTGGTGGATGAAAATAAAAGACTTGATCCAACCAGTGTGTGGTGGTCAGGGGAACCCACTAGAAGGCAACTGCTACAGACATATTTTTGTAATGTTCTGAATGAAACATCAAAGTTTGGGGCTTGCTTGCTAACCTGTACTTGGTAGTGTCATTTATTGAACAGGGGGTGTCCGCAACCCCGAGAGGGACAAGCGGTAGAAAATGGATGGATGGATGGGGCGTCAACCTGCAGTCCACACGTATCTCTTATGTGTGACTGCCATCTACTGCTCACACTTATCATTACACCGCGTACCAAATAAAACTATTTCGAGGTTGGTAAGCACAACCAGAATAAATCCATGCATTAGGTTTATAAGGTGCAGTATTATGTTTACCATAATAGTTTGCCATTTTACAGGACAAAACAGATGCAAACTTGGAAAAGAATGGAAGTCTACAACTTCTTTGTGTGTGGCTGGGTCAAGGAAATTGGTATCAAGACTCTCCCGGATAAATATGCATCGTTTTTTCTCGGGTAAGGTCGCATTTTATGATTTAACTACGCGTCTACTGCCATGTTTGTCATTGTTGCGTGTTTTCCCCCGTTTTTATCAGAATATAACTATAGATGTCAACATTGTGTGCGTGCTGAAAGCTTTTTTTATGATTGCTGCCTTTGGTAAAAAGTTAACTCTTTTAGGTTTTGCTCACATTTGCTTTCTTTTATTTAGACTCGCCGAGTTGGTGCTTTTCGAAACACTCGTAGCAAACACGTGTTTAAGAAATACAAATAATATCAAGATAATAACTTAAATGGGAAATAATAAACGTTAAAAGTATATCCAACAAACATTTAATGAAGTGATCACTGCGAACTAGTGCATTCTTCGACTCTGCTCCCTTGGACTGTATGCTTGTCTCTTTGTTTCTTAAAATCTTGCACTCTTCCTCCCTTTTTGATTACCTCTCGAGGAACTCCGAAGAAACGTTTATCCTTTTCGAGATTTAAACGATTCGTACAGAGGAACACAACACAACACAAGCATAGGGCATTTTTTCTTCAAGAAAGGCTAAATGGCGCCTAAATATTAATGCTAATAGCACAAAGCTTCATTTTTTTTTTAGCATATTAGGTAGATTTTAAAAAGTAAAAAATATCAAAGTGGCCTCTACAGCCTTTGATTTTTCATGCCTTTGCTGGAAAATTTTTGGACACCCCTGCTTTAGATGATCACTGATCTGGTTTTTGTATAACTTTTTCAACTTTTTGTTCGACTTTAGCGGCTCTGCTTCACCTTTTACAGCACGTAGCATCCCCTGCATGTCCTTACCAGGAGTTCATCTTCTGTTATATAATCTGATAAGGGCTTACCTTCTATTCCTGTTTCTGGAATCAGCGTGGGACGGGGCGTGGCGCTGTGACACAGTCTTCTATGACACCACAGACTTCAAACTCAGGGCCTTTACCTCAGATTCTGTGAAACGTCTTTAACTTTGCACGTCAATGATGGTATTTGTTGCAACGATAAAGATTATGATCCCAGAAGGTTTTAAATGCTATTATTTGGCACACTTTTTTTGAAGATACATGCTTTGCAGTACAAAGTGAGAAAATATAAAATATCAACTAATGACAGTAAACGCAACACCATAGCCTCGCTGTGATTTGATGATTCAATATGAACAATTAATTTAAAAAAGGAATTGAGCAAAGCAGCACGGTGCCTCACAATACGAAGGTCCTGAGTAGTCCTGAGTTCAATCCCGGGCTCGGGATCGTTCTGTGTGGAGTTTGCATGTTCTCCCCGTGACTGCGTGGGTTCCCTCCGGGTACTCCGGCTTCCTCCCACCTCCAAAAACACCCACCTGGGGATAGGTTGATTGGCAACACTAAATGGTCCCTAGTGTGTGAATGTGAGTGTGAATGTTGTCTGTCTATCTGTGTTGGCCCTGTGATGAGGTGGCGACTTGTCCAGGGTGTACCCCGCCTTCCGCCCGAATGCAGCTGAGATAGGCTCCAGCACTCCCCCACGACCCCCAAAGGGACAAGCGGTAGAAAATGGATGGACGGATGGTGCAGAGCAGCTGTGGTAATAGACTCAAAGCGTGCAAATATTATCACTTTGTCTCGTTTCACAGTGAAGAATAATGATTTCCACTGACCTGATGTGAAGGTTAAAAGCCTTTTGAGAAAGTTAGTATGGTTTTTTTGTACGTACGATTACAGTTATGAGCACCACTCCTTAGTAAGGTTAATGGGATATCCAAAAATAAGAGCTGGTGTGTGCTCCGTGGAGAATGCAGACAATGACATTAGACCAGTGTTTTTCAACCACTGTGCCGCGGCACACTAGTGTACCGTGAGATACAGTCTGGTGGGCCGTGGGAGATTATGTAATTTCACCTAGTTGGGTTAAAAATATTTTTTGCAAACCGTTAATTATAATCCGCAAATGTGCCATTGTTGAGTGTCTGTGCTGTCTAGAGATCGGCAGAGTAACCATGTAATACTCTTCCAAATCAGTAGGTGGCAGCAGGAAGCGAATTGCTTTTTAGATTTCGGCAACATGGTTTGTCGTGATCACAATATGCAGACGACAGCGGGAGGCAGTGTGCAGGTAAAAAGGTATTTAATGCTTAAACCAAAAATAAACAAAAAGCAAGTGCCGCTAAGGAAAGGCATTGAAGCTTAGGGATGGCAAAACGAAGGGAAAACTGAACTGGCTGCAAAGTAAACAAAAACAGAAATGCTGGACGACAGCAAAGACTTGCAGCGTGTGGAGAAGCAGACGGCGTTCACAAAGTACATCCGTACATGACATGACAATCAACAACAAAATTGGAGAGCAAGACAAGAACTAAAACACTACACACAGAAAAACACCAAAAAACTAAAAATAATTCACGGCGTGATGTGACAGGTCGTGACAGTACACCTACTTTGAGACAAGAGCTATAGTGATGCATGGTTGGTTATGGTTTGACTTCTTATCCAACAATTGCGAGAACAACTTTTTATTGTCAATATCGGCTGCTGAGTTGAATTTTTTAATGTTTTCTGCTGGTGGTGTGCCTCGGGATTTTTTCAATGAAAAAAAATGTGCCTTGGCCCAGAAAAGGTTGAAAAACACTGACATAGACAGTTGAGAAAGGGTGTCAGGGGGCCGTGGCCTTTTGAAATCGGCATACAAATTTGGCAGCCGTCTGCATAAAAATGATAAAAGGATATATATATACTGTACATTTGCTGTTTTGTAATTCTGAATGACTCATTTTAATTGCCGGTAATTTTCTCAAACAAATGAGGGACTGAAAGACCGAGCACAGCACACAGCGTGGACGAAAAAGTAGTTCCACCAATCGTGTTTCATTTAGACAAGATCTCAGTGATTTAGTTACTTTACTCTGTGTTCCTGTTAATGATGTACATTATCTCAAATAACTAAATTGTCAATGATTTGGGAATCGATATAAACGTCATGACCGGTCCCTCCCGGTCATGTCCTATGTTGCTTTTGTTTTTCTTCTTCTTCTTAGTTTAGTGCATATTTATTAGGGGTGTGGGAAAAAATCGATTCGAATTCGAATCGCGATTCTCACGTTGTGCGATTCAGAATTGATTCTCATTTTTAAAAAATCAAATTTTATTTTTTATTTTTATTTTTTTAATTGTTTTTATTTTTTTTAATTTTTTTTTTATTAATCAATCCAACAAAACAATACACCGCAATACCATGACAATGCAATCCAATTCCAAAACCAAACCCGACCCAGCAACACTCAGAACTGCAATAAACAGAGCAATTGAGAGGAGACACGAACACGACACAGAACAAACCAAAAGTAGTGAAACAAAAATGAATATTATCAACAACAGTATCAATATTAGTTACAATTTCAACATAGCAGTGATTAAAAATCCCTCATTGACATTATCATTAGACATTTATAAAAAAAAAAGTGGCTTACACTTGCATCGCATCTCGTAAGCTTGACAACACACTGTGTCCAATATTTTCACAAAGATAAAATAAGTCATATTTTTGGTTCATTTAATAATTAAAAACAAATGTACATTATTGCAATCAGTTGATAAAACATTGTCCTTTACAATTATAAAAGCTTTTTACAAAAATCTACTACTCTGCTTGCATGTCAGCAGACTGGGGTAGATCCTGCTGAAATCTATGTATTGAATGAACAGAGAATCCTTTTGAATCGGGAAAAAAATTTGTTTTGGAATCGAGAATCGTGTTGAATTGAAAAAAAAAAAAAATCGATTTTGAATCGAATCGTGACCCCAAGAATCGATATTGAATCGAATCGTGGGACACCCAAAGATTCACAGCCCTAATATTAATGTTGCCTGCATTCCTACTCCTCCTTTGTTTACGTTCTTGTTGCTCGGAGTGCCTGAGCTCACACACCTGTCCTGCAGTTCTGATTAGTGTTGCCACCTGTTATAGGCTCATGACTCCTCTTCTTTATACCCGTCTGGACATTCAGTAGGCGTCGGTGCAATGTTAATGCTTTGTTAGGTTTCGCCTGGCGCTCCACACACGCCTTTGTTTGTTTTTCGCCTCCTGAGTATTAAAAGACTTTCCTTACCTGCACACTGCTTCCTGCCGTTCTTCCACATCTCCGGAAACACCACTCTTGCAAAACGTGACAGATTGCACCAGAGACTAGTGTTTCTTGCAGGAGTAAACAAGGGAGGAGGAGAAGTGCTGGTAACATAAGTATACTCTAATCTAAGAAGAAGAACAACAATACCAACACAGGACATGACCGGAAGGGACCGGTCATGTCAAATAGAGCATAAAGATCTGGTATCGGCGGTATCAATATTTCAGTATCGATCCGCGCATCATTAATGCATGCATGCGTAGTGGGGTTGATCATTCCACTTGCCAACATTTCCATCTGTCTTTACTTTTCCTTATAATGTATTGTTTTATTGTGTTTTAGTTGTATATAAACTGCATATAATTGAACAAAGATGTAGATGAGGTAGATTAGCACCCCCTAGTGGGCACATGCAGACCTGACTAATGTAGGCTAATGCAGTATTGTTCTACCTTTTTTGAGCCAAGGCACATTTTTTTCATTGAAAAAATCCAGAGGCACACCACCAGCAGAAAACATTAAAAAATGAAGCCGACATTGACAATAAAAAGTTGTGTTCGCAATTGTTGGATAGCAGTGGCGTGCAGTCACTAGAGGCAGGGGAGGCGGGGCCTCACCTGCCATCATGGAAAGAAAAAAAATGTAAAAAGAAAAAAAAAAAAATTAAATTGTTATATGTATCCAGTGATTATACTAAAGTTATTTTCCATTTAACTTCACCAGTTTTAGATTATTTTTATTTTTATTTTCACATTTGCTGTTGAAACACTGAGAAGAGACGGTGCGGTGATCAGCAGCCAGTTGAGGCACGTCACTGATTTGTGCCTCAACATTGTGCACAATGACTCGGCTAACTACTAAGCTGCTGTGCAGTGAGACTGTATTGCTATATGAATTATATCAGCTAACTAAACTATGGCATAGTTTAGTTAGCTGAGGTATATCATGTACAGTGTATTTTGTCAACAACTGTATGTGTGTAACGTATTTCTTGTGCTGAGCATTCATAAAACTGCTGCAAAAAACGTACTGTCTGAGGCTCGCAGTAATCCGGCCTCCTGGTGGTAGAGGGCGGTAGTGATCCCAGAGATCATTCCTCGCCGCAGAAGAAAAAAAAAAAAAAAGTTTGCAAGTCAATTGTTTATTTCCTCTCGCCTGGACTTTTATTAAAAACATGGAGGATTACATATGTAAAATAAAACAGTTTTCTAAACTGGACTTTCAATCGAAGCAGGAGGTAATTTAAAGGTAGACCAACGCCGGAGCTAAAAGGTTTGCTTTTGACTTCGGGACAGAAGACCCGTTCTTTTCAAACGGCGTGGTACACACGCAAAGGCTGGCTGACTGTGTGGATGTCCAGCAAGAAAGGTAAGACCATAATAATGTTTTTTTTATTAAATGTGCTTTTTTGTGTGCTACAGTTGTGTAAAGAATGCTGGTATGAGCTTTTAAACATAACCCGTTAACTGCTGCCAATCACATGGTTAATAAGATACTATTTAGGGTTCATATGTTTGTAAATCTGACTGTGATGATGCAGTGCCTCACCAGACATTAACCTCACCGCACACCACTGTTGGATAGAAATTCAAAGCATAACCAAGCATGCATCACTATAGCTCTTGTCTCAAGTACTGTCACGACCTGTCACATCACGCCGTGACTTATTTTGAGTTTTTGGCGTTTTCCTGTGTGTAGTGTTTTAGTTCTTGTCTTGCACTCCTATTTTAGTGGCTTTTCCTAGTTGTGTTGGTATTTTCCTGTAGCAGTTTCATGTCTTCCTTTGAGCGCTATTCCCCGCATCTGCTTTGTTTTCGCAATCAAGACTATCTAAGTTGTGCGGAGGCTATCCTTCTTTGCGGGGACATTGTTGATTGTCATGTCATGTTCGGATGTACCCTATTTTTCGGACTATAAGGCGCACTTAAAATCCTTTCATTTTCTCAAAACTCGACAGTCCGCTGTCATGATCTGTGGTCCAGATCATGTTTTGTTTAGTTATGTTCTGCTAGTTTTGAACTCCAGTAGTTCCTGTTTTTGTGCACCCTTGTTTGTTTTAGTTTCCATGACGACTCATTAGTTTCACCTGCCTCTCGTGTTCGGATCACGCACCTGCTCTAATCAGAGACTATTATTTAAGCCTGTTTTGCCAGTTAGTCGTCCTGGCAACATTGCTCTGTACATGTTCTTTTCATGCTCTGCTCATGCTGATATTCTTGTGATTGCTCTTTTCATGCTTCATGCCATGCATGTTTATTCAAGCCACAGTTTAGTGAGTTTTTCATGTTTTTTAGTTTCATGTTTCATGTCCTTCGGGTTGTTTTCTGTTTTTGTAGTACTTTGAGTTGAAGATTAAAGGCCTACTGAAACCCACTACTACCGACCACGCAGTCTGATAGTTTATATATCAATGATGAAATCTTAACATTATAACACATGCCAATACGGCCGGGTTAACTTATAAAGTGACATTTTAAATTTGCCGCTAAACTTCCGGTTCGAAACGCCTCTGAGGATGACGTATGCGCGTGACGTAGCCCGACGAACACGGGTATGCCTTCCACATTGAAGCCGGTACGAAAAAGCTCTGTTTTCATTTCATAATTCCACAGTATTCTGGACATCTGTGTTCGTGAATCTGTTTCAATCATGTTCATTGCATTATGGAGAAGGAAGCCAAGCAAGCAAAGAAGAAAGTTGTCGGTGCGAAATGGACGTATTTTTCGAACGTAGTCAGCCACAACAGTACACAGCCGGCGCTTCTTTGTTTACATTCCCGAAAGATGCAGTCAAGATGGAAGAACTCGGATAACAGAGACTCTAACCAGGAGGACTTTTGATTTGGATACACAGACGCCTGTAGAGAACTGGGACAACACAGACTCTTACCAGGATTACTTTGATTTGGATGACAAAGACGCAGACGTGCTACTGTGAGTATGCAGCTTTGGCTTTTTTTTGCGTATGTACGTAACTTTTTTAAAATATATAAGCTTTATGAACCTTGGGTTAGGTGAACGGTCTTTTGGGCTGAGTGATTGTGTGTGTTGATCATGTGTTTGAATTGTATTGGCGTGTTCTATGGAGCTAGGAGCTAGCAGAGGAGCTAGGAGCTAGCATAACACGTACCGTACCGTAAGTGCGCGTCACGTACGTAACTTTTTAAAAATATATAAGCTTTATGAACCTTGGGTTAGGTGAACGGTCTTTTGGGCTGAGTGATTGTGTGTGTTGATCGGGTGTTTGAATTGTATTGGCGTGTTCTATGGAGCTAGGAGCTAGCAGAGGAGCTAGGAGCTAGCATAACAAACACGCAGGTGTTATTATGCAGGATTAATTTGTGGCATATTAAATATAAGCCTGGTTGTGTTGTGGCTAATAGAGTATATATATGTCTTGTGTTTATTTACTGTTGTAGTCATTCCCAGCTGAATATCAGGTACCGTGAGTATGCAGCCTTGGCTGCTAAACATTCGATAACTTGACCGTATGTGCGCGTCACGTACGTAACTTTTTAAAAATATATAAGCTTTATGAACCTTGGGTTAGGTAAACGGTCTTTTGGGCTGAGTGATTGTGTGTGTTGATCAGGTGTTTGAATTGTATTGGCGTGTTCTATGGAGCTAGGAGCTAGCAGAGGAGCTAGGAGCTAGCATAACAAACACGCAGGTGTTTTTATGCAGGATTAATTTGTGGCATATTAAATATAAGCCTGGTTGTGTTGTGGCTAATAGAGTATATATATGTCTTGTGTTTATTTACTGTTGTAGTCATTCCCAGCTGAATATCAGGTCACCCCCGGCTCTCACAGCATCTTCCCTATCTGAATAGCTTCAACTCCCCACTAGTCCTTCACTTGCACTTTACTCATCCACAAATCTTTCATCCTCGCTCAAATTAATGGGGAAATTGTCGCTTTCTCGGTCCGAATCTCTCTCACTTCATGCGGCCATCATTGTAAACAATAGGGAACTTTGCGTATATGTTCAACTGACTACGTCACGCTACTTCCGGTAGGTGCAAGCCTTTTTTTTATCAGATACCAAAAGTTGCAATCTTTATCGTCGTTGTTCTATACTAAATCCTTTCAGCAAAAATATGGCAATATCGCGAAATGATCAAGTATGACACATAGAATAGATCTGCTATCCCCGTTTAAATAAAAAAAATTCATTTCAGTAGGCCTTTAAATCATGTTTTTACCTGAACGCCATGTCCGGGGTAGTCAGTTTGCGTCCTGGGAGAACAATCCTCGCAGTAAGCTGCGAAAAAAAACCCCGCCATGACATCCGCCTAATGTACGGAATAATTGTAATAATGATAAGTGTGACCAGTAGATGGCAGTCACACATAAGAGATACGTGTAGACTGCAATATGACTCAAGTAAACAACACCAACATGTTATATGTTCCATTGAATATATAGAACATTACACACGGCGCTCAAAAATCGATCAAAATGTTTTAGTACGACTTTGGTAAGCTATGAAGCCGCACCACTTGATGGATTGTACTGTGCTTCAACATAGGAGTATTATTATGGTGTGTGTATGAGGTAAGACATATTATCTGCCGTTTTGTTTCGCAATATTATGCAAAAGTAACTTTTCTTACCTTCTGGTGCCTGCTGATCTGTGTTTGGGGTCCTGAAAATTTGCGCGTGTCCGCCTTTGTAGTCCGTGTCGACACCGTAGTCGATAAGCTTCTTCTTTTCCCCTACTGTCTTGATAATCCGGTGCGCCTTTTGTATGAAAATAGACCTGATTAGACTGCTCCTTATAACCCGGTGCGCCCTATGGTCCAGAAAATACAGTACTTTGTGGAGGCCGTCTGTGCTCTACACGCCGTACACTACCGTGTCACCCAAACAATTTTGTGGAATAGCCTTCCTTTCTAAGAACAAGAATAGACTGTCGAGTTTCAGATGAAAGTTCTCTTTTTCAGGCCATTTTGAGCGTTTAATTGACCCCACAATTGTGATGCTCCAGAAACTCAATCTGCTCAAAGGAAGGTCAGTTTTGTAGCTTCTGAAACGAGCTAAACTGTTTTCAGATGTGTGAACATGATTGCACAAGGGTTTTCTAATCATCAATTAGCCTTCTGGGCCAATGAGCAAACACATTGTACCATTAGAACACTGGAGTGATCGTTGCTGGAAATGGGGCTCTATACACCTATGTAGATATTGCACCAAAAACCAGACATTTGCAGCTAGAATAGTCATTTACCACATTAGCAATGTAAAGAGTGTATTTCTTTAAAGTTAAGACTAGTTTAAAGTTATCTTCATTGAAAAGTACAGTGCTTTTCCTTCAAAAATAAGGACATTTCAATGTGACCTCAAACTTTTGAACGGTACTGTAAGTCTTTGCTGTCGTCCAGCATTCTGTTTTTGTTTACTTTGCAGCCAGTTCAGTTTTAGTTTCGTGGTCGTTACCGACATCTACAACACAATTAGCTACCTGCTGCCACCTACTGATAGGAAAGAGTATTACACGGTTAATGTTGACGGCACAGACACTCAACAACGGCACTTTATTTGTGGATTATAACTATCCATCCATACCGCTTGTCCCTTTTGGGGTTGCGGGGGGTGCTGGAGCCTATCTCAGCTGCATTCGGGCGGAAGGCTAGGGTACACCCTGAAAAAGTCGCCACCTCATCACAACTGGTTTGCAAAAAATAATTTTTAACCCAGTTACAGTGGTTGAAAAACTGCTCTAATACACATCAGTGACGTCAGTCTGCAGTCGCGGGAACTTGGGTAGGTGTACTTTTTAATCGCTCTCACAATGTAGTTCGTAAAACATAGTTTTGTGAACATAAGTATCATTTCTGTTTGTAATACCCTCTGTTGAGTTTATCGGGATCATATTTTACACTTTTTGAGTTGTTTTGTTAACTTGTGGATCTTATTTCGTCGAGTGTTTTTTTGTGTGACACAACCACAAAGACGTCGGTAGCCATTAGGCTAACAAAGAGCTAACTGTGTATTGTCCTGTTTTGTTTGTTCTTCGATAGATGTTGAAGGTGTTTTGTTACTGTGAGAAGCCTAAATAAAACCTCTGATTTGTTTTCAGTGAATACTTAAGCCTACTATGCTACTATATTTTAATGTTGGTTATTATGGTGGTACTTGGAGGGCCAAGTGTTTTCTGAGCTGGTACTTGGTGAAAAAAGTTTGAAAACTACTGTTACAAATTCTACTTTAGAAAATTCTACTGTTTTACTCTAGCATTTTTGCTCAAAATATGATCATTTTAAACTTCTGGTATGATACTTTGGCAACAATTTCCCATCTGGCAACACTGCGTGTTAGCATCACATGCAGTTGCAACTTGCAAGTACAGTTTCCAAGCTTAGGGGCTCATGTTAGCAGTATAGTAAATATATACTGCTATAAAAGCTGTACACTGACTACCCTAAGGTATATCCAAGTGTAAGTTCTATAGTATTGTCATGACAAGGCTTGCTCAAATGTGAGGGATGGAGTCACTTTTTGTGAGATACTCTACTTCATAATTGCATTAGAACATGAAAAGTGTCTCCTTCAAACGTTTAGAATCCCACTGATAAGAATATTCATGTGTTCAGTGCTGATTCACCAGCGTGATTTCATGTTACTGGCAAGTCTTTAGCCTCAATTGTTATCCCACAGCAGCAAATGTGCCGCGGGCCCTTTTCTATTTGAACATGTCGGATTCCTAACCCTAAAATATTAGCGTAAGAGGATCAAACTTTTTTTTTTTTCCTGCATGAAAGTAAGCCCTATCGCTTTTCTTCTGCTGGTGACCCACATTCACACTCAATCTTCAATTAATCGTGTAACGTCTCTCAGCATGAGTCTAATGGCTTAATTTGAGAGTCAAAAAAAAACAACAACTTGTATAATCAGTGCCATCTTTGCTGCCCTGCTGGAGTGCCACCAGTAATATTTGATATTGAGTTGATTTATTATTTTTATGAATGGAGAATGTGTGATGCAGATCTATTAGATTGTGCAGGTATATAGTGTACCTAATTAAGTGTCCTGGGAGTAAGCACCCCGTAATTCAATCGTTGGCAACAATGCGATGTATATGTAATTAAGTCCGACTCCTAACAGGGAAGAGCCTAAAGTGAAGAAAAAAAATACTACATCCCATTGATTATTAGTTTCTCTATTTAATTAGATTTTTGTGAAGGAGTCCAACCTCTAAAAAGTAATATTTTACAAACATTTGTATACTACATAATATATAGGGGTTTAACAATTGATGATTTATGTTCCTAACATCGAAGAAAATCGATCTGTGCTCGATCGATCCAACATTGATTTAAAAGGTAATTAATCGATTGTATCGATACTTGGCTTTAAGAACAGCAGACTTTATATCAGGGGTCCCCAAACTTTTGGACTCCGGGGCCGCAGTGGGGTAAAACAATTTGGCTGGGGGCCGCGCTATATATATATATATATATATATATATATATATATATATATATATATATATATATATATATATATATATATATATATATATATATATATATATATATATATATATTATATGTAAATGTGTGTGTGTATATATGTATATGTATATGTAAATGTGTATATATGTGTGTGTGTATATATGTATATGTCTATGTATATGTCCATGTATATATATATATATGTATGTGTATATATGTACACTACCGTTCAAAAGTTTGGGGTCACATTAAAATGTCCTTATTTTTTAAGGAAAAGCACTGTACTTTTCAATGAAGATAACTTTAAATTAGTCTTAACTTTAAAGAAATACACTCCATACATTGCTAATGTGGTAAATGACTATTCTAGCTGCAAATGTCTGGTTTTTGGTGCAATATCTACATAGGTGCATAGAGGCCCATTTCCAGCAACTATCACTCCAGTGTTCTAATGGTACAATGTGTTTGCTCATTGGCTCAGAAGGCTAATTGATGATTAGAAAACCCTTGTGCAATCATGTTCACACATCTGAAAACAGTTTAGCTCGTTGCAGAAGCTACAAAACTGACCTTCCTTTGAGCAGATTGAGTTTCTGGAGCATCACATTTGTGGGGTCAATTAAACGCTCAAAATGGCCAGAAAAAGAGAACTTTCATCTGAAACTCGACAGTCTATTCTTGTTCTTAGAAATGAAGGCTATTCCACAAAATTGTTTGGGTGACCCCAAACTTTTGAACGGTAGTGTATATATATATAGTATATATATATATATATATGTATGTGTATATATGTATATATATATATATATATATATATATATATATATATATGTATATGTGTATATATGTATATGTGTCTATATGTGTATATATATATATATATATATATATATATATATATATATATATATATATATATATATATATATATATATATATATATATATATATATGTATATATATATATATGTATTCATACATATATATTCCTCGCGCACTAATTGACTTAAAGAGTGCACTTGCTGCATGTCACGTTATCGATGGTAAAATGCATTTTTAGACAATATGATTTGCCTGAGTGGCTAGGAGACAGTAGAAAAAGGACTAGTAAGGACAAATAAAAAAAATTCAAAAAAAAAATATATATATATATATATATATATTTTTATTTTTTATTTTATTTTTTTTTAACTTGGGACTTCCTGCAGGCCGGATCTTGGACGCTGGGGGGCCGTATCCGGCCCGCGGGCCGTAGTTAGGGGTCCCCTGCTTTATATGCAGTTGTTTTTAGCACTTTTTCAACAACTAAAGAGTGTAAACTTTACGTAGAAAAAATCCAAGATGGCACTCCCCAGATGGTGACGTCACCGAGGTCTCTGAGTCAAATTTTAGTACTTTTCCTCACCTTCTTAAGCAGGACATACTCTGAAAAAGTAAGGAGGGCGTACCCAAGGGTTGTTGTCGGTGCAAAAACATGTCAGCCTTGTCGCCAACTAGTACAGCAGATCATTTTGGTAACTTTTGTTTTTGCACAATTTTGATAGCATGATTTTAATGTAACTCTGGCAGTTGCTACAATACAGCACACACTGCAGGAAAAAAAAGCCATATATGGCCAAGACCTACATTAGACAGTAGGGAAGGAATTAATTTGGCCCCATATTTGGGTGCATCTTGCGTGAGGTTAATCATTTTGCAATGCATTCTGCTGAAAATGTTGGAAAGCGCCATTCTACATAGCAAATGAAGCTGTGGTCAAAATTGGAATTACCACTAAACCCATTTTAAAATGCACACTTTAGCCGCCCATCTGGCGGCTAAAGAGGATAGTTTACCCCCCCTCCCCCAATTCATCACGTTTCCTGTGTCAGGTAAAACGCAATGAATGGGTTGACATGAATCGCTTACATACTGTATAGTCTTACTTTCAATAATTGGCCATCAGTGTACGTTTTCAGCCACCTGTGTACTGTATTTTTCAGACTATAAGGTGCACTTAAAATCCTTTCATTTTCTCAAAACTCGACAGTGCGCCTTATAACCCGGTGTGCCTAATGTACGGAATAGTTTTGGTTGTGCTTACCGACCTCTAAGGTATTTTATTTGGTACATGGTGAAATGATAAGTGTGACCAGTAGATGGCAGTCACACATAAGAGATACGTGTAGACTGCAATATGACTCAGGTAAACTACACCAAAATTGTATATGTTCCATTGAAAATGTAGAACATTACACATGGCGCTCAAAAATCTATCAAAATGCTTTAATACGACTTTGGTAAGCTATGAAGCCGCACACCTTGATGGATTGTGCTGTGCTTCAACATAGGAGTATTATTATGGTGTGTGTATAAGGTAAAAACATTATCTGGCGTTTTGTTTCGCAATACTATGCAAAATAGACTTTTCTTACCTTCTGGTACCTGCTGATCTGTATTTGGGATCTGCATACGTCCTGAAAATGTGTGCGTGTCCGCCTTTGTAGTCCGTTCCGAGGCCATATTCGATAAGCTTCTTCTTTTACTCTATCTTCTTTTTATGTGACATTCATGCTCCGCTGTTGCCATTTCTAATATAAAGTAGTGTAAAGTTCTTACTTATATCTGTCAGTAAACTCGCCATGAAAGCGCTAAAACATACCGGTGTAGTGAGTTTACATTATTCACCCAAGGAACTTTAGTTACTAGAGAGTTCACGGGACACATTTCCGGCCTTGTTATTGCACTAGTGAGCCACGGATGAGGAGATGCTGCTCCGTTATTGATTGAAGTAAAGTCTGAATGTCATTAAAACAGTTAGCGCCATCTTTTGACACTTCTTCCACTCCCGTACTTGCACGCTACACCGCTACAACAAAGATGACGGGGAGAATTCCCCAATTTTTGTGTCCGTCCAATAAGGTTGTCCCGTGTCCACATTGCCACACTATCACAAATAGAACATGTCACATTGGAAAAGGGCTTCAGAAATAAAAGTACTCATCTCCATAAGAGTTAGCCAATGAGTCAGCGGCACATAAAAGGATTCCCATTTAGGTCAAGTCTCAAGCATCGTCATCGTCGGGTTTTGACTAATGTGCGCGCTTTGACTCGAATTGCAGGAAAACAATGTGACAAATGAGGTTTTGAATATGCTCAATTCGTCGTGGAATGACGAGCTGCAGAAAGGGGGAGAACATGACAGCTTACGTTTCCTTTGAGTCCGACAGATGATCGCCATTGATGTGCGGCTTGGAAGCAGGTGACGCCTTTGTCACCCGCGGTGAGGATGAATAAAAACATGATAAGACTACATTCTGTTAAAAACATGAGACCTCAGTATACATAGCGATAGCCCAGTGGAGTGGGCAAAAAGGATCAACCCTGTGATTGGCTGTTTCTTTGGCAGTCCTGTGGCGGCCCTGCTGTGGACCGTATTTTTCGGACTATAAGGCGCACTTAAAATCCTTTAATTTTCTCAAAAATCGACATGGCGCCTCATAACCCGGTGTGCCTAATGTACGGAATAATTCTGGTTGTGCTTAGTGACCAGTATATGGTAGTCACACATAAGAGATACATGTAGACTGCAATATGACGCCAGTAAACAATACCAAAACTTTAAATGTTCCATTGAAAATAAAGAACATGCGTTCTTTATTTTCCGGCTTGGGGCCGGTGGTCCCTGGTTCCCTGGGCGCCACACCTGCTGTTTGTGGGTTGGGCTCTCTGGGTGGCTGGGGCCGTACTCTGGCTCCCGCACACACTGGTAGTCAAATATATTGTACATACAAATACACATATACTCACATACACACCATTATTCATACATATATACATATATAGCTACCTACGCTCCCACATTCATACACAAATACGTACTCAAAGTTCGTACATCCACACGCGCATTCACTGTACAAACATACATATATACATACTGTACATATACATTCAGTGTACAAACATACATATATACATACTGTACATATACATTCACTGTACCAACATACATATACACGTACTGTATATATACATTCACTGTACCAACACACATATACACATACTGTACATATACATTCACTGTACAAACATACATATACACATACTGTACATATACATTCACTGTACAAACACACATATACACATACTGTACATATACATTCACTGTACAAACATACATATACACATACTGTACATATACATTCACTGTACCAACACACATATACACATACTGTACATATACATTCACTGTACAAACATACATATACACATACTGTACATATACATTCACTGTACAAACATACATATACACATACTGTACATATACATTCACTGTACAAACATACATATACACATACTGTACATATACATTCACTGTACAAACACACATACTGTACATATACATTCAATGTACCAACATACATATACACATTCTGTACATATACAAGTACATATACATACATACACTCATGCACATAATCACGTTTCATCAAACATATATTAACGTTGTTGCCCTAGGGTAAACTGGGTAACACATGGCACACTGACAAAGCTTAACGTATTGTTACTATAACAATCTACAAGGTTAATATAGGTTGTTTGTCTTTCTTCCCCTCCATTTTTCTGCATTATTTTGTATCTCTAGTTATCATTACATATATGTATTGTTGCATTTGAACAATTGTACTGTTGATAATAGAGGCAATTATTGTTATTATTCATGATCAACAGCGCTATTTCTATTGGTATTGCTCCATTTGTAGTGTAATAATGCTCATTGTCATTTCTGTATTATTATTTATTTCACTATCTGCTTCTTTGCTATCACTTCTACCATCATATTTGTACATATCGTATTTGTTGATGTTGCTCTATTGTTGTTGTTGTTGTTGTTTTTGTCCCCACAATTTCCCCCTCTGTCTTCCTTTTTTTCTCTGTCTATCCCCTCCTGCTCCGGCCCGGCTGCACCAAACGATAATATAAATACATTTAATAAAGTCAAATACCAATAAGGCAACAAGAGAACTATCCTACACTTCTCTTTTGTAAAGTAAATCTGAACAGCACATCAACAATATGATGTGCCTGAGAAGCTGGACAGGACAAAAAAAATCTAATAAAAAAAATAAAGAACATTACACACAGCACTCAAAAATCTGTCAAAATGTTTTAGTATGACTTTGAAGCCGCACCGCTTGATGGATTGTCGGTAGTCAGAGATACAAGTATTACAATATAATAGTATTGGGGACGGCGTGGCATTTACTATGGTGTGTGTATAAGGACCGCAAAATGGCACCCGTTAGCAGACATATTATCTGGCGTTTTGTGTCACAATATTATGCAAAACCAACTTTTTTTTACCTTCTGGTACCTTTTGATGATCTGCATAAGTCCTGAAAATGTGCGCACATCCGCCACTGTAGTCTGTGTCGATGCCGTAGTTGATAAGCTTCTTCTTTTTCTTGTTATGGGACATTCATCCTCTGCTTTTGCCATTTTTAATATAAAGTAGTGTAAAGTTCTAACTTATATCTCGCTATGGAAGCGCTAACAATGACCAGTGTAGTGTGTTTACATTGTTCACCTACGGAACTTTAGCCATTAGAGCAGGGGTGTCAAACTCATTTTAGCTCAGGGGCCGCACGGAGGAAAATCTGTGCACACGCGGGCCGGACTATTACAACCATAGCATTAAAACAAAAAAATAACTTCAGATTGTTTTCTTTGTCTTACTTTGGCCAAAAATAGAACAAACACATTCTGAAAATATCACAAGAAAATATGGAAAAAAATACAAGCAGCGGTAAAGTTTAGATCAGGGGTATCAAACTAATTTTAGATCGGGGGCCACATGGAGGAAAATCTATGCCCAAGTGGGCCAGACTGGTAAAATCACGGCACAATAACTTAAAAATAAAGAAAACTTCAGATTGTTTTCTTTGTTTAAAAATAGAACACGCACATTCTGAAAATGTACAAATCATAATGTTGTTGGGTTTATTTACACCGACATGTTGTAGTTAATAGTATTCCATCTTTGTTTGTCGTTATTTATACTTTCTGAATAAATTATTAGATAATGTTCATTAGTCAACTCATTATGGTGTTCATTTTCAATCCATCAAGATAAAAAAATAATATCAAAATCAAATTATAGGATGTTATTTATGTAGTTTGCTCATTTTTCATTGTGGTTTATTTTTTGTATTGCGACATCTAGTGGACACATTTAGAACAGCAGTTTCTTTCATTCAAAAATTTCGGCCCATATTTATACTTAGCAAACTCATCCCGCGGGCCGGTTAAAACCAGTTTGCGGGCCTGATCCGGCCCTCGGGCCGTACGTTTGACACCCCTGCATTAGAGAGTTTCGGTCGGACTCCATCTTTTGACTCTTCTTCCACTCCCGTCCTTGCACGCTACACCGCTACAACAAAGATGACGGGGAGAAGACGCTGACGAAGGTGAGCCACGTAAATAAGACCGCCCACAAAACGGCGCATCCTGAAGCGACTGTCAGAAAGCGACTTGAAGATGATCTGTAAAACATCATCTATGCAACATTTTGACCAAAGAACCACCATTACATGTTATGTAGACCACAAGGAAGTGTTTTACATTTAGAAAAAAAATCATAATATGACCCCTTTAATGCACATTATAATCCAGTGCGCATTTGTTATGAAAAAAGACTTGAATAGACCCGCCCATCGGCAGTGCGCCTTATAATCCGGTGCGCCCTATGGTCCAGAAAATACGGTAGTGAGTGTGTTGCGACGTTGCTGTTTCTTGAAATCTTCCATTGCCGTTTCGCACCTTTACCCCCTTTCTGGTATTTCCCAGAAAGCATCATGGGAACAAGCACTCGCCGCATATCGCTGATCGATAAGTCGATTGATCCAAGATTTTAAAGGTCATCTCACAGGATTATTCTGTATTTATTCCTGAAATAGCTGGCGGATGTTTCTGGGAACGGGGATTGAGGGCGTATTCCAATATGTTGGGGGTCCTGACCCAGTTCCAGTTGTAAAGTCACTGTTGTGTATCATTACCACGCATTTTGCTTGTTGTCGGCTTTACGCTAAGCAGGCCTAACAAATGAATAATTGCCTCACTGCTAACATTAATCTACTTCTAATGCAGCAATCTTTGGCTTTCACGCCGAGCGCGAGGGATAGCAAGTTTTTTTTTCTTAATTTAATCATTAGCGGCTCAAAATATAGCGTTGCTAATTTCGCAACAAATTGGTTACTTAATACTTTCTAGTCAACTGAATCGTGAATGGGAAAAAAGTCAATTTTAACACTGAGGAAAGTATATCAGTGTATACAATAATAACACACAAAAAAAAAACTTTTTAACCCTTAAAGGTTTTTAAACTTTACTCACAGTTAAACCCTAATAATGAGGTTGGCCGTTGGTTTGGTTTTTACTATGTTTCCACCTTCTTTGAATTTCTGAGAGCACACCCGAGCTCGATAGGCAATTAGAGGGCGTTTTAGTTCAGTTGGAACGTCTGTGAGTGGCAATATTAAATGGCTTCCTGTCTTTGCTCGCAGGAGTTTTTTGTTTTGTTATTTAGTTTGGACTTTGATTTTTGTCCCGATGCCTCCCTGAAAGCCTTTTCTTGTTCCTATAATTATTTTTCCTTTTTGAGTATGTTTTCTTTTTTTTTTTTACCTTTGACAGTGTGTGTGTGTGTGTGTGTGTGTGTGTGTGTGTGTGTGTGTGTGTGTGTGTGTGTGTGTGTACATTAGCTCGAGCTGTGCTTTGTAGCTTGTTTTTATTTTGTGATTTTTTTTTTGTATGTGTTGTTCTGCTTATCAAGTTTCCCTTGTGTCTAATAACATACATATATACATATATATATATATATATATATATATATATATATATATATATATATATATATATATATATATATATATATATATATATATATATATATATATATATATATATATATATATATATATATATATATACAATTATTATTATTATTATTATTTTTTTTTTCAACTTACCAGTGTCCATGTCTCCACATTGTGGGGTAATGCTACAGCAAACAGCATGTTTGTTTTCCCACTTCAAAAAAATCAATCTTTTAAAACTTCACTTCAGTTATACTGTACATAATAAATAGTATTGGGAGCCTAACCCTTTGAAGCCCATTATCTTTGAAGGCCAACTTGTTTTTAATGAGTGTCAATGCAACACACACACATCATTTGGGTAGTAGCAAGGCAGAAAACCATAAAAGATGTAATTTTTTTCGCTGCATGCTTTGAATGGGAAAATGATGTGCGATCTGGTGGACAAATCAATAGATAATTATTAGGTAAAATAAAAATAGAAGGTCGCTAGTCCAAATTGAAATTTTAACACAAAGGATTGCATTGTTTTAAGTTTGGATAAATGTTACGGTCGAATGAGTCTCACTTGGGTTGCGAGAGGTTCCGGTTTCAAATCCCGGACAAGCCCCTAATTATGTTACGTTCCCCGTAGCCGTTGTCCAATTAAAAGGGTTGGTAACACAAAAGGCAGAAGTCTCTGGACTCACTTGTTTAATGAATGTTCTATTCTTCATATGGTGTATTACACAAAGCAAATGCGAGTAGTGGCGAAGCAGCAGCGGTGGGCGCAGCGTTCAGCTGGGCCGACGAGTGAGTGAGAGACAAAGAGCAAGCAAGAGACAACAAGGGAAATATCAGCGGATGAACACGAGCGTAGGTGTACGCGCAGTGCGCTTAACAAATGTTGTATCAAAAATGACATTTTCAAAGGTTTTCAAATCAACATTTTTGGATAGCTGTTGATAGTCCAACTCATACTGATTGGTACCCACAAGCTATGGAGATGATATCAGTAGAACAAACGGCATTTAGTTTAGATAATAATGAGTCATATATTGGAATATGGGATCCATTATTTAAATTTGTTTCAACTATTAAATGAACCAAAATATGACTTATTATATCTTTGTGGAAAATTCTGGACACAGTGTGTTGTCAAGCTTATGAGATGTGATGCAAGTGTAAGCCACTGTGACACTATTGTTCATTTCTAATTTTTTTAAATTTATTATTTATTAATGATTTTAATGATAATATCAATGAGGGTTTTTTAATCACTGCTATTTTGAAATTGTTACTAATATTGATGCGGTTGTCGATAATGTTCATTTTTGTTTCACTACATTTGTCATGTTTGTGTGTCCTCAATTGCTCTGTTTATTGTTGTTCTTAATGTTGCTGGGACGGGTTTGGTTTTGGAATTGGATTGCATTATTGTGGTATTGTTGTGTATTGTTTTGTTGATTGATTAATAAATTCATATTAAAAAAAAAACAAAAACAAAAAAAAACGTTTTTTATGTAGTGTTGCCAATTTTGGCCACATTAACGAAAACTGATGACAATTCTAAAATGTTTTAAAATCTAATCAAATCACCTGGCTGATTTCACCAATATGTATTGAACACCGAGAAAATGACTTGAAGTTAAAAAAAGAAAAAGTAATTGTACAAAATCATTCATTCTCAAAATATTTGTGATAATAAGATGACTATTGTACATTTAATTAAAACGCTCATTATTTGCTTTATTTCTTCTTGACCTTTTAAAAAGTTGTCATTTGAGCCCAAGAACTCCCAACACAAAATAATTTTTAACCCAAACTAGTATAAATAATGACATTTAAAATTGCGGCAGTCTTAATTTCCGTTTCTGCCTATAAAAGCAGCTCCTAAAACTCAAAGAGAGTCATGTATTATGCATTTCTCCTGCTTTGGACCCGCACACAAAACGAGGAGAAGTTAAGTCATTTAGAGCTTCTGATGCAAAATGAATGATCCACTCATTTTATGGCGGGGTGGTGCTACAATCAATCAAATCAACTAAAGTACTGTAGCTTTGTCGCTTTTGTCCTTGAAAACTAAAAAATGTGTCTCGCAAACATGGCCAGGCTTGAATGAATCACTCATTAGACCTGCGTGGACGTGTCCTTGTCCATGCAGTGCGATCTGTCTTCACACTTGCAAAACCTTTGGCAACTGTACCTATTTGAACTTTCCCAATTGTCAAGCAAGTATGAAATACAACTCAAATCAAGCAAAAATACTTACCCTTTGTGGATGGAATGGAAGTTTAAAGACACTTTCTCATTCGATACCATGAGCAAGCGTGTCCCAACTTTTGGTACTGTACCTGTTTTATGTCTTTGTTTAGTTTTTTCACAGGAAATATGTGCAGTTTTTTATTACAAGCTTCTCCTGGTTAGCCATTATGCTATCACGCCACATGCTATTCAGGTTAGCATCTGCTTGCTAAATAACATAGCATTTTTTGTATTACTGTATGTACAGTACCGTATTTTCCTGACTATATATATATACGTATATATATATATATATATATATATATATACTAGACCAGGGGTCACCAACCTTTTTGAAAGCAAGAGCTACTTCTTGGGTACTGATTAATGCGAAGGGCTACCAGTTTGATACACACTTAAATAAATTGCCAGAAATAGCCAATTTGCTCAATTTACCTTTAACTCTATGTTATTATTAATAATTAATGATATTTACACTTAATTGGACGGTTTAAAAGAGGAGAAAACACGAAAAAAAATGACAATTAAATTTTGAAACATAGTTTATCTTCAATTTGGACTCTTTAAAATTCAAAATTCAACCGAAAAAAAGAAGAGGAAAAACTAGCTAATTCGAATCTTTTTGAAAAAATTAAAAAAATAATTCATGGTACATCATTAGTAATTTTTCCTGATTAAGATTAATTTTATAATTTTGATGACATGTTTTAAATAGGTTAAAATCCAATCTGCGCTTTGTTAGAATATATAACAAATTGGACCAAGCTATATTTCTAACAAAGACAAATCGTAATTTTTTCTAGATTTTCCAGAACAACATTTTTAAAAGAAATTCAAAAGACTTTGAAATAAGATTTAAATTGGATTCTACAGATTTTCTAGCTTTGCCAGAATATTTTTTTTGAATTTTAATCATAATAAGTTTGAAGAAATATTTCACAAATATTCTTCGTCGAAAAAACAGAAGCTAAAATGAAAAATTTAAATTAAAATTTATTTATTATTCTTTACAATAAAAAAGATACATTTACTTCAACATTGACTTAAATTGTCAGGAAAGAAGAGGAAGGAATTTAAAAGGTAAAAAGGTATATGTGTTTAAAAATCCTAAAATCATTTTTAAGGTTGTATTTTTTTCTCTAAAATTGTCTTTCTGAAAGTTATAAGAAGCAAAGTAAAAAAAATTAATGAATTTATTTAAACAAGTGAAGACCAAGTCTTTAAAATACTTTCTTGGATTTTCAAATTCTATTTGAGTTTTGTCTCTCTTAGAATTAAAAATGTCAGGCAAAGCGAGACCAGCTTGCTAGTAAATAAATACAATTTAAAAAAATAGAGGCAGCTCACTGGTAAGTGCTGCTATTTGAGCTATTTTTAGAACAGGCCAGCGGGCTACTCATCTGGTCCTTACGGGCTACCTGGTGCCCGCGGGCACCGCGTTGGTGACCCCTGTACTAGACAGTGCGCCTTATAACCCGGTGCGCCTAATGGACGGAATCATTCTGGTTTTATTTGGTACATGGTGTAATGACAAGTGTGACCAGTAGATGGCAGTCACACATAAGAGATACGTGGTAAGAGGTGTGATGGCAACATGACTCAAGTAAACAACACCAACATTTTAAATGTTCCATTGAAAATATAAAACATTACACACGGCGCTCTAAAATCTATCAAAATGTTTTAGTATGACTTTGGTCAACTATGAAGCCGCTCCGCTTGGTGGATTGTCGGCGCATTAAACATACGAGTATTATTATGGTGTGTGTGTATAAGGCAGGGGTCACCAACGCGGTGCCTGCGGGCTCCAGGTAGCCCGTAAGGACCAGATGAGTAGCCCGCTGGCCTGTTCTGAAAATAGCTCAAATAGCAGCACTCACCAGTGAGCTGCCTCTATTTTTAAAATTTTATTTATTTACTAGCAAGTTGGTCTCGCTTTGCTCGACATTTTTAATTCTAAGAGAGACAAAACTCAAATAGGATTTGAAAATCCAAGAAAATATTTTAAAGACTTGGTCTTCACTAACTGACAAAGAAACAGATAACAGATTTGGTGTCCAGTTCAAAGTGTGACATGATTTATTTAAAAATTTGAGAGTTGACTTTAGTATTTTACATGAGTTATTTGTACAAACATGGTGCAAAGTAATTCATGATTTGTTAAAAAGTGTTAGTGGCTAGCTAGTTAAAATGGGATATTGTGATTTCACAAGACTGTCTTAGAAGTGATCATTTGAAAATGTTCAATTTGAAAAATGTGCACTTAGAGAAAATATAAAAATAAAGTGTTGCATATTGATATTTATCTGTTTCTATATATATTTATTGTGAGAAATCATTAAGATGATCAGTGTTTCCACAAAGATAAATATCATTAATTATTAATAATAACATAGAGTTAAAGGTAAATTGGGCAAATTGGCTATTTCTGGCAATTTATTTAAGTGTGTATCAAACTGGTAGCCCTTCGCATTAATCAGTACCCAACAAGTAGCTCTTGGTTTCAAAAAGGTTGGTGACCCCTGGTATAAGGTAGGACATATTATCTGGCGTTTTGTTTCACAATATTATGCAAAAGAAACTTTTCTTACCTTCTGGTACCTGCTGATCTGTAATTGGGATCTTCATAATTCGTGAAAAATTGCGCGCGTCCGCCTTTGTAGTCCATGCCGACTACGTAGTCGATAAGCTTCTTCTTTTTCTCTATCTTCTTGTTATAGGACATCCATCCTACGCTGTTGCCATTTCTAATATAAAGTAGTGTAAAGTTCTTACTTATATCCAGTGTTGGGTTAGTTACTGAAAACCAGTAATGAGTTATAGTTACTAGTTACTTCATTTCAAAAGTAACTCAGTTACTAACTCAGTTACTTACACCAAAAAGTAATGCGTTACTTTGAAAAGTAACTATTTAGTTACTTATTTTTTTCTTTTCTTTTTTAAAAGCTTCCCATTAATGCCCTTTAGCCTTCATGTCAGTACTGTTATTGCACTGGAGAATAATACAATGTGTTGATCAACTTGACATGCATTTGCATCACTGAACTCTGCTAAGCAATGTGCTCTACATACAACACACAAACAATGTGGTCTACATACAACACACAAACAATGTGGTCTACATACAACACACAAACAATGTGGTCTACTTACAACACACAAACAATGTGGTCTACATACAACACACAAACAATGTGGTCTACATACAACACACAAACAATGTGGTCTACATACAACACACAAACAATGTGGTCTACATACAGCACACAAACAATGTGGTCTACATACAACACACAAACAATGTGGTCTACATACAACACACAAACAATGTGGTCTACATACAACACACAAACAATGTGGTCTACATACAACACACAAACAATGTGGTCTACATACAACACACAAACAATGTGGTCTACATACAACACACAAACAATGTGGTCTACATACAACACACAAACAATGTGCTCTACATACAACACACAAACAATGTGGTCTACATACAACACACAAACAATGTGGTCTACATACAACACACAAACAATGTGGTCTACATACAACACACAAACAATGTGGTCTACATACAACACACAAACAATGTTCTCTACATACAACACACAAACAATGTGGTCTACATAAAACACACAAACAATGTGGTCTACATACAACACACAAACAATGTGGTCTACATACAACACACAAACAATGTGGTCTACATACAACACACAAACAATGTGGTCTACATACAACACACAAACAATGTGGTCTACATACAACACACAAACAATGTGGTCTACATACAACACACAAACAATGTGGTCTACATACAACACACAAACAATGTGCTCTACATACAACACACAAACAATGTGGTCTACATACAACACACAAACAATGTGGTCTACATACAACACACAAACAATGTGGTCTACATACAACACACAAACAATGTGGTCTACATACAACACACAAACAATGTTCTCTACATACAACACACAAACAATGTGGTCTACATAAAACACACAAACAATGTGGTCTACATACAACACACAAACAATGTGGTCTACATACAACACACAAACAATGTGGTCTACATACAACACACAAACAATGTTCTCTACATACAACACACAAACAATGTGGTCTACATACAACACACAAACAATGTGGTCTACATACAACACACAAACAATGTGGTCTACATACAACACACAAACAATGTGGTCTACATACAACACACAAACAATGTGGTCTACATACTACACACAAACAATGTGGTCTACATACAACACACAAACAATGTGGTCTACATACAACACACAAACAATGTGGTCTACATACAACACACAAACAATGTGGTCTACATACAACACACAAACAATGTGGTCTACATACAACACACAAACAATGTGGTCTACATACAACACACAAACAATGTGCTCTACATACAACACACAAACAATGTTCTCTACATACAACACACAAACAATGTGGTCTACATAAAACACACAAACAATGTGGTCTACATACAACACACAAACAATGTGGTCTACATACAACACACAAACAATGTGGTCTACATACAACACACAAACAATGTGCTCTACATACAACACACAAACAATGTGGTCTACATACAACACACAAACAATGTGCTCTACATACAACACACAAACAATGTGGTCTACATACAACACACAAACAATGTGCTCTACATACAACACACAAACAATGTGGTCTACATACAACACACAAACAATGTGCTCTACATACAACACACAAACAATGTGGTCTACATACAACACACAAACAATGTGGTCTACATACAACACACAAACAATGTGGTCTACATACAACACACAAACAATGTGGTCTACATACAACACACAAACAATGTGGTCTACATACAACACACAAACAATGTGGTCTACATACAACACACAAAGACAAGGATATGTTTCAAAGGCCAATTTGTTTCTGGCCAGAACAAATTGACAAAACTATTTTAAATAGCTGCAACATAATGGCACTTTAACTTGAACTTGAAGTAGATAGGATCTTTCATCCAAGACACAACTTACATTTAAAGGCCTACTGAAAGCCACTACTACCGACCACGCAGTCTGATAGTTTATATATCAATGATGAAATCTTAACATTATAACACATGCCAATACGGCCGGGTTAACTTATAAAGTGACATTTTAAATTTGCCGCTAAACTTCCGGTTCAAAACGCCTCTGAGGATGCCGTATGCGCGTGACGTAGACCGGCGAACACGGATATGCCTTCCACATTGAAGCCAATACGAAAAAGCTCTGTTTTCATTTCATAATTCCACAGTATTCTGGACATCTGTGTTCGTGAATCTGTTGCAATCATGTTCATTGCATTATGGAGAAGGAAGCTGAGCAAGCAAAGAAGAAAGTTGTCGGTGCGAAATGGACGTATTTTTCGAACGTAGTCAGCCACAACAGTACACAGCCGGCGCTTCTTTGTTTACATTCCCGGAAGATGCAGTCAAGATGGAAGAACTCGGATAACAGAGACTCTAACCAGGAGGACTTTTGACTTCGATACACAGACGCCTGTAGAGAACTGGGACAACACAGACTCTTACCAGGATTACTTTGATTTGGATGACAAAGACGCAGACGTGCTACTGTGAGTATGCAGCTTTGGCTTCTAAACATTTGATCGCTTGACCGACAGTGCGCAACTTTTTTTTGCGTATGTACGTAACTTTTTTAAAATATATAAGCTTTATGAACCTTGGGTTAGGTGAACGGTCTTTTGGGCTGAGGGATTGTGTGTGTTGATCAGGTGTTTGAATTGTATTGGCGTGTTCTATGGAGCTAGGAGCTAGCATAGGAGCTAGGAGCTAGCATAACAAACACGCAGGTGTTTTTATGCAGGATTAATTTGTGGCATATTAAATATAAGCCTGGTTGTGTTGTGGCTAATAGAGTATATATATGTCTTGTGTTTATTTACTGTTGTAGTCATTCCCAGCTGAATATCAGGTCACCCCCGGCTCTCACAGCATCTTCCCTATCTGAATAGCTTCAACTCCCCACTAGTCCTTCACTTGCACTTTACTCATCCACAAATCTTTCATCCTTGCTCAAATTAATGGGGAAATTGTCGCTTTCTCGGTCCGAATCTCTCTCACTTCATGCGGCCATCATTGTAAACAATAGGGAACTTTGCGTATATGTTCAACTGACTACGTCACGCTACTTCCGGTAGGGGCAAGCCTTTTTTTTATCAGATACCAAAAGTTGCAATCTTTATCGTCGTTGTTCTCTACTAAATCCTTTCAGCAAAAATATGGCAATATCGCGAAATGATCAAGTATGACACATAGAATAGATCTGCTATCCCCGTTTAAATAAAAAAAAATTCCTTTCAGTAGGCCTTTAAGTAAAGTCTGAATGTCATTAAAACAGTTAGCTCCATCTTTTGACACTTCTTCCACTCCCGTCCTTGCACGCTACACCGCTACAACAAAGATGACGGGGAGAAGACGCTGCCGAAGGTGAGCCACGTAAATAAGACCGCCCACAAAACGGCGCATCCGGAAGAGACTCTCATAAAGCGACTTGAAGATGATCTGTAAAACATAATCTATGCACCATTTTGACCAAAGAACCACCATTACATGTTATGTAGACCACAAGGAAGTGTTTTACATTTAGAAAAAAAATAAAAATAATAATATGACTCCTTCAATGCGCCCTATAATCTGGTGCGCCTTTTGTATGAAAAAAGATCGAAAATAGACCATTCATCGGCAGTGCGCCTTATAATCCGGTGCGCCCTATGGTCCATGAAGTTCCATTTCCTGTTCCATGGTTATCGCCACATGTTTACTCTTTACTATCACTGGTACCTTTCAGACAAAAAAACCAAACAAACTAACCCAAAACGCCAAAAATAAAGCTTTATTCCTGGAGATGATAAATTGCACCCCTCTTTAATAGTTTGGTCGTCAACGTTATCGGCTGTAGAATACACCTAAATATGCATTTGTTGGCTAGCTTCTCATATCAGTAATTACTGTATTGTTTCAGTATTTAAGTCGCACCCCGCCAAATTTTCAATAAATAAATATGTTAACATATATTAGCCGTGCCAGACCATAAGACGCAGATATACACTACTGTTCAAAAGTTTGGGGTCACATTGAAATGTCCTTATTTTTGAAGGAAAAGCACTGTACTTTTCAATGAAGATAACTTTAAACTAGTCTTAACTTTAAAGAAATACACTCTATACATTGCTAATGTGGTAAATGACTATTCTAGCTGCAAATGTCTGGTTTTTGGTGCAATATCTACATAGGTGTATAGAGGTCCATTTCCAGCAACTATCACTCCAGTGTTCTAATGGTACAATGTGTTTGCTCATTGGCTCAGAAGGCTAATTGATGATTAGAAAACCCTTGTGCAATCATGTTCACACATCTGAAAACAGTTTAGCTCGTTACAGAAGCTACAAAACTGACCTTCCTTTGAGCAGATTGAGTTTCTGGAGCATCACATTTGTGGGGTCAATTAAACGCTCAAAATGGCCAGAAAAAGAGAACTTTCATCTGAAACTCGACAGTCTATTCTTGTTCTTAGAAATGAAGGCTATTCCACAAAATTGTTTGGGTGACCCCAAACTTTTGAACGGTAGTGTATACAGTGTTGAAAGATTGTATATATTTTTATTTACATGCCTTAATTGTTTCCAAACAGTGCCTAGCTGTCACACGCCAGTAAAACTGTTAATCGTGCTATTAAGCTGAGAAACTGCTTGGTGAAGTCAATATATACAGTATCTCACTCTATTGTCCATATTAACTTTCTATATGTCGCATTCAAGTTCATTTCCTGTTCTATGGTTATCATCACACGTCTGATACATAATCCAATTGTTGTGCACGCTGCCCTGTGCTAATGATCTCATCATCACAAGATTGTGTCTTACAGTCTGTTTCTCTGACCCGTGACTACCTTTTTATTTTTTATTTTCCCATTTTAATTTAATATTGCAGCAGCATTAGGCAACTCATTAACAGATTATCAGCTGTGCATGAGCATATTAAGGCCACCTATTCTCCAGAGCAGACGCCGCCGCATAATAGAATCAAAGCTTTATTGAGATCTGAACCTCACTCATTATGTGTGTGTGCGTGTGTGTGTGTGTGTGTGTGTGTGTGTGTGCGTGTTCTTGTATTTCTGCCCTTCTTGAGACATCAAGAAGGAAAATAACCTTCTATATGAAGAGGTCCCGAAAAGGAGAGATTTTTCAAATTGACTGTCTGTCGGTTTTAAAAGTGCTCCCCCTCTGGTCAACATATGAAATAACAAGTGTGTGTAAGTCAATTGAAATGCGCCCTCCTTGGCCAAAATTAATAACAGAAATAAAATAAATGTGTATATAGAGAGATACTGATTATTATCATTAATATTGCCGAAATGTTAAAGTTTTCTTATAAAATTGTGACTTTTGTACACTAAAATTATGACTCTTCTTAAAATGTCAACATTTTAAGCTGTTCTTATAAATTTGCGACTGTTCATTCAAAACAAAAACTAAATTAATTAAAGTCAGTCCTGTTCTCACAATGTGTCGACTTTTTTCTCATAAAATTGGGAACAATTTCTCATATTCTTTCTGTTTCTGTAATTCTGCAATAAAATGTTCTCGTAAAATGTCTACTTTTTTATGTAAAATTATTACTTTTTAATGCAAAATGGCGAAATTTGTCATATAAAATTCAGGCTTTTATCACAACATTGCCAATTTTTTTTTGTTGTCCGTGTAAAATAGTGAAATTTTTTTTGAGTAAAATGATGACTTTTGTCATCCATTTTGTTAAGTAAAATTCTGATTATTATTATAGTATTGCCAAAATGTAAACTTTTTCTTATAAAATTGTGACTTTTGTCGAGTAAACTTACGACTCTTTCATACAATTGCCAAAATTTGAAGCTTTTCTTGTAAATTTGCGACTGTTATCGAGTAAAATTCCAACTTTTATCATGATATTGTACAAATGTTCCGTTTTTCTTGTAAATTTTGACTTGCGTTGAGTAAAATGATGACTTTTAATATAATACCGCCAAAATCGTGAAATTGTGACCTTTTTCTTGTGAAATTCCAACAAATTTTTCACAACCAATTTTTTTTATATTTGCATAGTATGTATATATTATTAATGTTGTAAATACAAATCTTTCTGTATATAGAAATGGTGGTCCTAAAGAGGTAGGCATTTTTCTCAGGTCTCAAGAAGGTCACAAATACAAGAATGTGTGTGTGTGTGTGTGTGTGTGTGTGTGTGTGTGTGTGTGTGTGTGTGTGTGTGTGTGTGTGTGTGTGTGTGTGTGTGTGTGTGTGTGTGTGTGTGTGTGTGTGCGTGTTCTTGTATTTCTACCCTTCTTGAGATATCAAGAAGGAAAATAACCTTCTATAAGAGAGGGTCCCGAAAAGGAGAGATTTTTCAAATTGACTGTCTGTCGTTTTTAAAAGTGCTCCCCCTCTGGTCAACATATGAAATAACAAGTGTGTGGTAAGTCAATTGAAATGCGCCCTCCTTGGCCAAAATTAATAACAGAAATAAAATAAATGTGTATATAGAGAGATACTGATTATTATCATTAATATTGCCGAAATGTTAAAGTTTTCTTATAAAATTGTGACTTTTGTACACTAAAATTATGACTCTTCTTAAAATGTCAACGTTTTAAGCTGTTCTTGTAAATTTGCGACTGTTCATTCAAAACAAAAACTAAATTAATTAAAATCAGTCTTGTTCTCACAATGTGTCGACTTTTTTCTCATAAAATTGGGAACAATTTCTCATATTCTTTCTGTTTCTGTAATTCTGCAATAAAATTTTCTCGTAAAATGTCTACTTTTTTATGTAAAATTATTACTTTTTAATGCAAAATGGCGAAATTTGTCATATAAAATTCAGGCATTTATCACAATATTGCCAATTTTTTTTGTTGTCCGTGTAAAATAGTGAAATTTTTTTTGAGTAAAATGATGACTTTTGTCATCTATTTTGTTAAGTAAAATTCTGATTATTATTATAGTATTGCCAAAATGTAAACTTTTTCTTATAAAATTGTGACTTTTGTCGAGTAAACTTACGACTCTTTTCATACAATTGCCAAAATTTGAAGCTTTTCTTGTAAATTTGCGACTGTTATCGAGTAAAATTCCAACTTTATCATGATATTGCACAAATGTTCCGTTTTTCTTGTAAAATTTTGACTTGCGTTGAGTAAAATGATGACTTTTAATATAATACCGCCAAAATCGTGAAATTGTGACCTTTTTCTTGTGAAATTCCAACAAATTTTTCACAGCCAATTTTTTTTATATTTGCATAGTATGTATATATTATTAATGTTGTAAATACAAATCTTTATGTATCTAGAAATGGTGGTCCTAAAGAGGTAGGCATTTTTCTCAGGTCTCAAGAATGTCACAAATACAAGAATGTGTGTGTGTGTGTGTGTGTGTGTGTGTGTGTGTTCTTGTATTTCTACCCTTCTTGAGACATCAAGAAGGAAAATAACCTTCTATAAGAGGAGGTCCCGAAAAGGAGAGATTTTTCAAATTGACTGTCTGTCGGTTTTAAAAGTGCTCCCCCTCTGGTCAACATATGAAATAACAAGTGTGTGTAAGTCAATTGAAATGCGCCCCCCTTGGCCAAAATTAATAACAGAAATAAAATAAATGTGTATATAGAGAGATACTGATTATTATCATTAATATTGCCGAAATTTTAAAGTTTTTCTTATAAAATTGTGACTTTTGTACACTAAAATTATGACTCTTCTTAAAATGTCAACATTTTAAGCCGTTCTTGTAAATTTGCGACTGTTCATTCAAAACAAAAACTACATTAATTAAAATCAGTCTTGTTCTCACAATGTGTCGAATTTTTTCTCATAAAATTGGGAACAATTTCTCATATTCTTTCTGTTTCTGTAATTCTGCAATAAAATTTTCTCGTAAAATGTCTACTTTTTTATGTAAAATTATTACTTTTTAATGCAAAATGGCGAAATTTGTCATATAAAATTCAGGCATTTATCACAATATTGCCAAATTTTTTTTGTTGTCTATGTAAAATAGTGAAATTTTTTTTGAGTAAAATGATGACTCTTGTCATCCATTTTGTTAAGTAAAATTCTGATTATTATTATAGTATTGCCAAAATGTAAACTTTTTCTTATAAAATTGTGACTTTTGTCGAGTAAACTACGACTCTTTTCATACAATTGCCAAAATTTGAAGCTTTTCTTGTAAATTTGCGACTGTTATCGAGTAAAATTCCAACTTTTATCATGATATTGCACAAATGTTCCGTTTTTCTTGTAAAATTTTGACTTGCGTTGAGTAAAATGATGACTTTTAATATAATACCGCCAAAATCGTGAAATTGTGACCTTTTTCTTGTGAAATTCCAACAAATTTTTCACAACCAATTTTTAAATATTTGCATAGTATGTATATATTATTAATGTTGTAAATACAAATCTTTATGTATCTAGAAATGGTGGTCCTAAAGAGGTAGGCATTTTTCTCAGGTCTCAAGAAGGTCACAAATACAAGAATGTGTGTGTATGTGTGTGTGTGTGTGTGTGTGTGTGTGTGTGTGTGTGTGTGTTGTGTGTTTGTGTGTGTGTGTGTGTGTGTGTGTGTGTGTGTGTGTGTGTGTGTGTGCGTGTTCTTGTATTTCTACCCTTCTTTTTTTTATTTTTTTTTTTTTATGTCCTGCCCAGCTTCTCAGGCAAATCATATAGTAGATGTAGATGCCCATATCGGCTGTTCAGATTTACTTTACAAAAGAGAAGTGTAGGATACTTCTCTTGTTGCCTTACTTGTATTTTGACTTTATTAAATGTATTTATATTATCATTTGGTGCAGCCGGGCCGGAGCAGGAGGGGATAGAAAGACGAGAAAAAGGAAGACAGAGGGGGGAATTGTGGGGACAAGAGGGGGATTAGACAGAGAGACAAAAACAACAACAACAACAACAACAACAGAGCAACATCAGCAAATACGACATGTACAAATATGATGGTAAAAGTAATAGCAAATAAGCAGTTAGCGAAAATTAAAAAAAAAAAAAAAAATACAGAAATGACAATGAGCATTATTACACTAAAAATGGAGCAATATGAATACCAATAGAAATAGTGCTATTGATAATAAACAATACCAGTACTTTACCTTTATTATCAACAATACAATTGTTCAAATGCAACAATACATATACGTAATGATAACTTGAGATACGAAAGAATGCAAAACAATGGAGGGGAAGAAAGAGAAGCAACCTTAACCTTGTAGATTGTTATAGTAACAATAGGTTAAGCTTTGTCAGTGTGCCATGTGTTATACCCAGTTTACCCTAGGGCAACAACGTTAATATATGTTTGATGAAACGTGATTATGTGCATGAGTGTATGTGTGCATATGTACTTGTATATGTACAGTATGTGTATGTGTGCTTGTACAGTGAATGTATATGTACAGGATGTGTATATGTGTGTACAGCGAATGTATATGTACAGTATGTGTATACAGTATGTGTGATTGAACAGTGAATGTATATGTACAGTATGTGTAAATGTGTGTTTGTACAGTGAATGTATATGTACAGTATATGTATGTGTGTGTTTGTACAGTGAATGTATGTGTAGTATGTGTATGTGTGTGTTTGTACAGTGAATGTATAAGTACAGTATGTGTATATGTATGTTTTTACAGTGAATGTATATGTACAGTATGTGTATACAGTATGTTTGTATAATGAATGTGCGTGTGGATGTACGAACTTTGAGTGTGTAAATATGTACTGTATTTATTTGTATATGTATGTGGGAGCGTAGGTACCTATGTATGTCTGTATGTATGTGTGTGAGTATATGTGAATTTGCATGTACAATACATTTGACTCCCAGTGTGTGCGGGAGCCAGAGTACGGCCCCAGCCTCCCTGAGAACCCATCCCACAAACAGTAGGTGTGGTGCCCAGGGAACCAGGGGCCACCGCCCCCACGCAGCCAAGCCGGACAGCGACAGGAACCCCAGAGCCTGGCCCACCATGCCGCCCACAAGGGCCAGCAGCAGGCCGCAGACAGACGCACCCGACAGAGGACAAGGCACGAGAAAAACAGGGGGCAGCCAGACCCCAAGCCAGCGAGAGACCACACCCACACGGACAGAAAGGCGGGACGCCCCGCCCGAGGGGCCCGGAGACCCCCCGCAACCGGACGGGAAGACCGCCCCCGCCCCACCGGCAACAGGGCCCCCACGAGCCCCCCCCCCCCCCCCCCCCCCCCCCCCCACCCCCGGAGAGCGCAGCGAGGCCAGCCCACGGCCACCCCACCCAAGCCGGCCGCCACATGACCACCAGCACGGGGCCACAGGAACCACCCACCCCACCCGCAGGGACCCCAACGATGGAGATGGAACAACCAGCAACCGCCCCGCCGAGTCCCCCCCTGAGGTAGGGGAATAAATAAATAAAATAAATACATACATAATAATAATAATAATAATAATAATATTAATAAAATATATTTAAAAAAAAAAAAAAAAAGGGGAAAAAAATAAATAAATAAATAATTAAATCTATTTATAAAAAAAATAAAAATAAATAAATAAATAAATAAATAAAAAAAGAATTAAAAGAAGATCACAGACATGCTGACACACAAGGTCGCTACCCCAACAACTGGCCGACTCGCAGCACCTCGGAATACCCTGCAGCACCAAGCCACCACAGTAGACGCAGGGACCAGACCCAGCAGGCCCCAACCAAGACGGGCACCCGGAAGGGATGGACGGCGGGACCCAGGAGCTCCAGACACGCAGTCCGGATGCAGTAGCCTGAGGCGCCGACCCCCACCCGACAGGCAGGCCCAGAACGTACCCCCAGAAATATACATACATATATATATACATACACATAAACATACACATGTACACATACACGCACATACACATGCATACACATTTCTACCCTTCTTGAGACATCAAGAAGGAAAATAACCTTCTATAAGAGGAGGTCCCGAAAAGGAGAGATTTTTCAAATTGACTGTGTGTCGGTTTTAAAAGTGCTCCCCCTCTGGTCAACATATGAAATAACAAGTGTGTGGTAAGTCAATTGAAATGCGCCCTCCTTGGCCAAAATTAATAACAGAAATAAAATAAATGTGTATATAGAGAGATACTGATTATTATCATTAATATTGCCGAAATGTTAAAGTTTTCTTATAAAATTGTGACTTTTGTACACTAAAATTATGACTCTTCTTAAAATGTCAACGTTTTAAGCTGTTCTTGTAAATTTGCGACTGTTCATTCAAAACAAAAACTAAATTAATTAAAATCAGTCTTGTTCTCACAATGTGTCGACTTTTTTCTCATAAAATTGGGAACAATTTCTCATATTCTTTCTGTTTCTGTAATTCTGCAATAAAATTTTCTCGTAAAATGTTTACTTTTTTATGTAAAATTATTACTTTTTAATGCAAAATGGCGAAATTTGTCATATAAAATTCAGGCATTTATCACAATATTGCCAATTTTTTTTGTTGTCCGTGTAAAATAGTGAAATTTTTTTTGAGTAAAATGATGACTTTTGTCATCCATTTTGTTAAGTAAAATTCTGATTATTATTATAGTATTGCCAAAATGTAAACTTTTTCTTATAAAATTGTGACTTTTGTCGAGTAAACTTACGACTCTTTTCATACAATTGCCAAAATTTGAAGCTTTTCTTGTAAATTTGCGACTGTTATCGAGTAAAATTCCAACTTTTATCATGATATTGCACAAATGTTCCGTTTTTCTTGTAAAATTTTGACTTGCGTTGAGTAAAATGATGACTTTTAATATATTACCGCCAAAATCGTGAAATTGTGACCTTTTTCTTGTGAAATTCCAACAAATTTTTCACAACCAATGTTTTTTATATTTGCATAGTATGTATATATTATTAATGTTGTAAATACAAATCTTTATGTATCTAGAAATGGTGGTCCTAAAGAGGTAGGCATTTTTCTCTTGTCTCAAGAAGGTCACAAATACAAGAATGTGTTTGTGTGTGTGTGTGTGTGTGTGTGTGTGTGTGTGTGCGTGTTCTTGTATTTCTACCCTTCTTGAGACATCAAGAAGGAAAATAACCTTCTATATGAGGAGGTCCCGAAAAGGAGAGATTTTTCAAATTGACTGTCTGTCGGTTTTAAAAGTGCTCCCCCTCTGGTCAACATATGAAATAACAAGTGTGTGTAAGTCAATTGAAATGCGCCCCCCTTGGCCAAAATTAATAACAGAAATAAAATAAATGTGTATATAGAGAGATATTGATTATTATCATTAATATTGCCGAAATGTTAAAGTTTTCTTATAAAATTGTGACTTTTGTACACTAAAATTATGACTCTTCTTAAAATGTCAACGTTTTAAGCTGTTCTTGTAAATTTGCGACTGTTCATTCAAAACAAAAACTAAATTAATTAAAATCAGTCTTGTTCTCACAATGTGTCGACTTTTTTCTCATAAAATTGGGAACAAATTCTCATATTCTTTCTGTTTCTGTAATTCTGCAATAAAATTTTCTCGTAAAATGTCTACTTTTTTATGTAAAATTATTACTTTTTAATGCAAAATGGCGAAATTTGTCATATAAAATTCAGGCTTTTATCACAATATTGCCATTTTTTTTTGTTGTCCGTGTAAAATAGTGAAATTTTTTTGAGTAAAATGATGACTTTTGTCATCCATTTTGTTAAGTAAAATTCTGATTATTATTATAGTATTGCCAAAATGTAAACTTTTTCTTATAAAATTGTGACTTTTGTCGAGTAAACTTACGACTCTTTTCATACAATTGCCAAAATTTGAAGCTTTTCTTGTAAATTTGCGACTGTTATCGAGTAAAATTCCAACTTTTATCATGATATTGCACAAATGTTCCGTTTTTCTTGTAAAATTTTGACTTGCGTTGAGTAAAATGATGACTTTTAATATAATACCGCCAAAATCGTGAAATTGTGACCTTTTTCTTGTGAAATTCCAACAAATTTTTCACAACCAATTTTTTTTATATTTGCATAGTATGTATATATTATTAATGTTGTAAATAGAAATCTTTATGTATATGGAAATGGTGGTCCTAAAGAGGTAGGCATTTTTCTCAGGTCTCAAGAAGGTCACAAATACAAGAATGTGTGTGTATGTGTGTGTGTGTGTGTGTGTGTGTGTGTGCGTGTTCTTGTATTTCTACCCTTCTTGAGACATCAAGAAGGAAAATAACCTTCTATATGAGGAGGTCCCGAAAAGGAGAGATTTTTCAAATTGACTGTGTGTCGGTTTTAAAAGTGCTCCCCCTCTGGTCAACATATGAAATAACAAGTGTGTGTAAGTCAATTGAAATGCGCCCTCCTTGGCCAAAATTAATAACAGAAATAAAATAAATGTGTATATAGAGAGATACTGATTATTATCATTAATATTGCCGAAATGTTAAAGTTTTCTTATAAAATTGTGACTTTTGTACACTAAAATTATGACTCTTCTTAAAATGTCAACATTTTAAGCTGTTCTTGTAAATTTGCGACTGTTCATTCAAAACAAAAACTAAATTAATTAAAATCAGTCTTGTTCTCACAATGTGTCGACTTTTTTCTCATAAAATTGTGAACAATTTCTCATATTCTTTCTGTTTCTGTAATTCTGCAATAATATTTTCTCGTAAAATGTCTACTTTTTTATGTAAAATTATTACTTTTTCATGCAAAATGCCGAAATTTGGCATATAAAATTCAGGCTTTTATCACAATATTGCCAATTTTTTTTGTTGTCCGTGTAAAATAGTGAACATTTTTTTGAGTAAAATTATGACTTTTGTCATCCATTTTGTTAAGTAAAATTCTGATTATTATTATAGTATTGCCAAAATGTAAACTTTTTCTTATAAAATTGTGACTTTTGTCGAGTAAATACGACTCTTTTCATACAATTGCCAAAATTTGAAGCTTTTCTTGTAAATTTGCGACTGTTATAAAGTAAGTTTCCAACTTTTATCATGATATTGCACAAATGTTCCATTTTTCTTGTAAAATTTTGACTTGCGTTGAGTAAAATGATGACTTTTAATATAATACCGCCAAAATCGTGAAATTGTGACCTTTTTCTTGTGAAATTCCAACAAATTTTTCACAACCAATTTTTTTTATATTTGCATAGTATGTATATATTATTAATGTTGTAAATACAAATCTTTATGTATCTAGAAATGGTGGTCCTAAAGAGGTAGGCATTTTTCTCAGGTCTCAAGAAGGTCAAAAATACAAGAATGTGTGTGTGTGTGTGTGTGTGTGTGTGTGTGCGTGTTCTTGTATTTCTACCCTTCTTGAGACATCAAGAAGGAAAATAACCTTCTATAAGAGGAGGTCCCGAAAAGGAGAGATTTTTCAAATTGACTGTCTGTCGGTTTTAAAAGTGCTCCCCCTCTGGTCAACATATGAAATAACAAGTGTGTGTAAGTCAATTGAAATGCGCCCTCCTTGGCCAAAATTAATAACAGAAATAAAATAAATGTGTATATAGAGAGATACTGATTATTATCATTAATATTGCCGAAATGTTAAAGTTTTCTTATAAAATTGTGACTTTTGTACACTAAAATTATGACTCTTCTTAAAATGTCAACGTTTTAAGCTGTTCTTGTAAATTTGCGACTGTTCATTCAAAACAAAAACTAAATTAATTAAAATCAGTCTTGTTCTCACAATGTGTCGACTTTTTTCTCATAAAATTGGGAACCATTTCTCATATTCTTTCTGTTTCTGTAATTCTGCAATAAAATGTTCTCGTAAAATGTCTACTTTTTTATGTAAAATTATTACTTTTTAATGCAAAATGGCGAAATTTGTCAAATACAATTCAGACTTTTATCACAATATCGCCAATTTTTTTTGTTGTCTGTGTAAAATAATGACTTTTTTTGAGTAAAATGATGACTTTTGTCATCCATTTTGTTAAGTAAAATTCTGATTATCATCATAGTATTTCCAAATTGTAAACTTTTTCTTATAAAATTGTGACTTTTTGTCGAGTAAATACGACTCTTTTCATAAAATTGCCAAAATTTGAAGCTTTTCTTGTAAATGTGCGACTGTTATCGAGTAAAATTCCAACTTTTATCATGATATTGCAAAAATGTTTTTAGTTTTTCTTGTAAAATTTTGACTTGCGTTGAGTAAAATGATGACTTTTAATATAACACTGCCAAAATCGTGAAATTGTGACCTTTTTCTTATGAAATTCCAACTAATTTTTCACAACCAATTTTTTTTATATTTGCATAGTATGTATATATTATTAATGTTGTAAATATAAATCTTTATATATCTAGAAAGGGTGGTCCTAAAGAGGTAGGCATTTTTCTCAGGTCTCAAGAAGGTAACAAATACAAGAACGCGTGTGTGTGTGTGTGTGTGTGGGTGTGTGTGTGTGTGTGTGTGTGTGTTTGTGTGTGTGTGTCTGTGTGGGTGAGCTGTTCTGTGAAATTTACACCACTATACATATCTGCTTAAGTGATGCATTCTGCGTAAGACTTATCGGCAAAGTTGATTAACAAAAGCTAAAATCAAGAACGCTATGCACTTTCAACATGATCCTTTCTCTTATCACTGCAGTGAAACTGATGCAGACCAATGACAATAAAAAATGTAATGATTACAAATTTGACAATTTGTTAACAAAATATATATTATTGTTCTCTGGTGTGGGAAAAAACTTCACAGGTAAAAGTTGAGTTGCGTTGTTTTAATGTTGAGGTGAATTTGAAAAGGTTGACAGTGTTTCCCACAAAATGCTAAGATACCTGTGGCGGTGGGGGCGTGGCTATGGGCGTGGCTATGGGCGTGGTCACCATGACATCATCGAGTAATTTGCATAATGTACTACAATGATATGATTTTCTCTAAAAAGGCTAAAAAAATGTATACTTACTAATTAATAACAGTTTTGTTTTAAACGTCCATCCATCCATCCATCCATTTTACAATATAATTACAACACTTTATGTACATATTTATATACAGATTTGAACAATAAGTTATTCACTGAAATATATTTATTAATTGTGGTTCTTACAAAAAATATATCTTATAAAATATAAAAGCTAAAATGTCTCTTAAAGCTCTGCCCCTTTAATTAGTGCATACTAAATAATTTAACTTTAGCCTACTACTACAACCATATTATTTACCAGCAACATAAAGTGAAACAGAGGCAGAGGTGTCCTGCCACAGTCAGTAACAAATAAACAGATCACAGTAGTGGTGGTAGATAGACACAGAGCTTCATCAAACATCTGATCCACTGAACAAAGAGCTCCAAAAATCTTGAACTTTAGACTGCCATCAGTTTTACTCCCTACACTTAACCATGTGTTTCCTACTGCCTGCAGACTTTGCACCCTTTGTTATATACACATGTTGTGCTTCTAATATAAATACATTTAATAAAGTCAAATACAAATAAGGCAACAAGAGAAGTATCCTACACTTCTCTTTTGTAAAGTAAATCTGAACAGTCGATATGGGCATCTACATCAACTATATGATTTGCCTGAGAAGCTGGACAGGACAAAATTATTATTATTTTTTTTAAATTTGTGGCAGACGTAATTCTTTCGCGGCGGGCCGCCACAAATAAATGAATGTGTGGGAAACACTGGGTTGATTAAAAGATGTCAGTATATCAACAAGAGGGCTGGTCAGGGCCGCAGTTTGACACTATTGACTGAGAATATGTAAAAGTAGTCACATGTTTTCATGTGCATCCAATGATAGTCCAAAAATACACAATGCTAGCTGCTCATTAGAGCAAATATTTCTCAAGTCTTGGTTTGGATGAGGGAGTGCGTGTTATATAACGTCCCATTGCAAGCCAAACAACCTGGTTTGTTGTCTCCTTGCACGCTCTAACAAGTGTTTGTTTACATTTTGCTCTTTACTGTCATCCTCTTTCAAGCATCTGGAATATTTGCACTAGAGGATGTAATTTTCTTGGTTGTTTGGGCGCTTGCAAAAGTCACTGCACGGATAAAGAAGGGGTTTGGCTCATAATGACACCAGCAAAGCCTTGCAGTTATGATCAAAAACATGGCACTTAAGGGCGACAGTTGCTATTTTCCTTTTATACGACAAAAGATCATGTGAAGAAAGAAAATTGTACTTGACTTCCCGGGTAGCAGTCGGCGTACAGATTGCATACGTGATGCAGCGCTGTGACTCATTGCAACTCAGGGAATACTTTTTTTCCCTTCTTCCAGCGATTATCGCTTTGATAAGTCATCTTTTGTTGGTTTGCTTACCTGTTTATCTCAGGCTGTCATGCAGAGCAATATGGTTGGATACTCGCAGAGATTATTACGCCTTTCAGTTTACAGATTGGTGTTGATTTGATAGTTTTGTGCAGATATGAACATGCTTGGAATACTGAGTACTGGAGACTTCATCAGTTGCAGTGCTGTTCTTCTCAAACAAACATATTGGTTTTTCATTTAAATATCAACTATACAACCAATTTGCTTACGTTAACACTATTCAGCCATTTTTCTTTGCTTTTGTGGATTGGGGTACCGTATTTTCCGGACCATAGGGCGCACTGCCGATGAGTCTGATCTGCTTTCATACAAAAGGCGCACCAGATTAAAGGGGTCATATTATTAAAAAATGTTCTAAATATAAAACACTTCCTTGTGGTCTACATAACATGTAATGGTGGTTCTTTGGTCAAAACGTTGCATAGATTATGTTTTACAGATCATCTTCAAGCCTCTTTATGACAGTCGCTTCAGGATGCGCCGTTTTGTGGGCGATCTTATTTACGTGGCTCATCTTCGACAGCGTCTTCTCACCGTCATCTTTGTTGTAGCGGTGTAGCGTGCAAGGACGGGAGTGGAAGAAGTGTCAAAAGATGGAGCTAACTGTTTTAATGACATTCAGACTTTACTTAAAGGCCTACTGAAATGAATTTTTTTTTATTTAAACGGGGATAGCAGATCTATTCTATGTGTCATACTTGATCATTTCGCGATATTGCCATATTTTTGCTGAAAGGATTTAGTATAGAACAACGACGATAAAGATTGCAACTTTTGGTATCTGATAAAAAAAAGGCTTGCCCCTACCGGAAGTAGCGTGACGTAGTCAGTTGAACATATACGCAAAGTTCTCTATTGTTTACAATGATGGCCGCATGAAGTGAGAGAGATTCGGACCGAGAAAGCGACAATTTCCCCATTAATTTGAGCGAGGATGAAAGATTTGTGGATGAGTAAAGTGCAAGTGAAGGACTAGTGGGGAGTTGAAGCTATTCAGATAGGGAAGATGCTGTGAGAGCCGGGGGTGACCTGATATTCAGCTGGGAATGACTACAACAGTAAATAAACACAAGACATATATATACTCTATTAGCCACAACACAACCAGGCTTATATTTAATATGCCACAAATTAATCCTGCATAAAAACACCTGCGTGTTTGTTATGCTAGCTCCTAGCTCCTCTGCTAGCTCCTAGCTCCATAGAACACGCCAATACAATTCAAACACCTGATCAACACACACAATCACTCAGCCCAAAAGACTGTTTACCTAACCCAAGGTTCATAAAGCTTATATATTTTTAAAAAGTTACGTACGTGACGCGCACGTACGGTACGGTACGTGTTATGCTAGCTCCTAGCTCCTATGCTAGCTCCTAGCTCCATAGAACACACCAATACAATTCAAACACCTGATCAACACACACAATCACTCAGCCCAAAAGACCGTTCACCTAACCCAAGGTTCATAAAGCTTATATATTTTAAAAAAGTTACGTACATACGCAAAAAAAAGTTGCGCACATACGGTCAAGCGATCAAATGTTTAGAAGCCAAAGCTGCATACTCACAGTAGCACGTCTGCGTCTTTGTCATCCAAATCAAAGTAATCCTGGTAAGAGTCTGTGTTGTCCCAGTTCTCTACAGGCGTCTGTGTATCGAAGTCAAAAGTCCTCCTGGTTAGAGTCTCTGTTATCCGAGTTCTTCCATCTTTACTGCATCTTTCGGGAATGTAAACAAAGAAGCGCCGGCTGTGTACTGTTGTTGCTGACTACGTTCGAAAAATACGTCCATTTCGCACCGACAACTTTCTTCTTTGCTTGCTCGGCTTCCTTCTCCATAATGCAATGAACATGATTGAAACAGATTCACGAACACAGATGTCCAGAATACTGTGGAATTATGAAATGAAAACAGAGCTTTTTCGTATTGGCTTCAATGTGGAAGGCATACCCGTGTTCCCCGGGTTACGTCACGCGCATACGGCATCCTCAGAGGCGTTTCGAACCGGAAGTTTAGCGGCAAATTTAAAATGTCACTTTATAAGTTAACCCGGCCGTATTGGCATGTGTTATAATGTTAAGATTTCATCATTGATATATAAACTATCAGACTGCGTGGTCGGTAGTAGTGGGTTTCAGTAGGCCTTTAAATCAATATCGGAGCATCATCTCCTCATCCGGAAACAACAACGAGGCTAGAAATGTGTCCCGTGAAAAACCGTCCGACCGGAAGTCTCTAATAACTAAAGTTCCTTGGGTGAATAATGTGAACTCACTACACCGGTATGTTTTAGCGTTTTCATGTCGAGTTTACTGACAGATAAATGTAAGAACTTTATACTACTTTATATTAGAAATGGCAAAGGGGAAGAATGAATGTCCCATAACAAGAAAATAGACAGACTACAAATAGATAGACGGACTACAAACGCGTAACTTTTCAGGACTTATGTAAAATCCCAAATACAGATCAGCAGGCACCAGAAGGTAAGAAAAGTCTCTTTTGCATAATATTATGAAACAAAACGCCAAATAATATGTCTTACCTTTTACACACCATAATAATACTCGTATGTTGAAGCACAGTACAATCCACCAAGCGGTGCAGCGTCATAGCTTACTAATGTCGTACTAAAACATTTTGATAAGAGTTTTGAGCGCCGTGTGTAATGTTCTATATTTTCAATGGAACATATTCAATTTTGGTGTTGTCTACTTGAGTCGTATTGCAGTCTACATGTATCTCTTATGTGTGACTGCCATCTACTGGTCACACTTATCATTTCACCATGTACCAAATAAAATGGCTTTGAGGTCAGTAAGCACAACCAAAATTATTCCGTACATTAGGTTATAAGGCGCACTGTCGAGTTTTGAGAAAATGAAAGGATTTAAATGGGGCCTTATAGTCGGAAAAATACGGTACTTTAAAAAATGTCAATGTTCTTTTTTGTGATTTTTTTGGCTTATTGTTTGTTTTTCGATGAATCCTTGCTTATGTTTTAATGTATGCATGTGTGTGCATTTGCGCATACCCGTGTGTGTGTGTGTGTGTGTGTGAGAGGGGTCCTTTTTAAAAAAACAGTTTGTTCTTTTTTTGTGATTTTTTTTATTTTTTATGCTTTCTTCATAAAAATAGTGAACATGTTAAATAAAAAACTAATATACAATTCTGGTTCAGGCAATGTTGTTACGGCATATAGCATTAAAGACAAAAACAAATAATTAGTATGAATTAAAAAAAAAAAATTACAGAATAATTTTTTAAAAATTACATTTAAAAAAAAGTTATTTTAAAGTAAAAAAAAAATACTACAAATAACTACCCTTATAAAAAACAATATATTTTCCCCTGAATTTTAGCCTCTAATGTTCCAACATCTCAACATCCATGAAAAGTTAGCTGGTACGTTAAAACTGGTTAAAAAGCTACAATTTAAACAAAAAAGGCATGATCGTAGATGACCATAGAGCAGGGGTCCCCAACGCGGTGCCCGCGGGCACCAGGTAGCCCGTAAGGACCAGGTGAGTAGCCCGCTGGCCTGTTCTAAAAATAGCACAAATAGCAGCACTTACCAGTAAGCTGCCTCTATTTTTTAAATTGTATTTATTTACTAGCAAGCTGGTCTCGCTTTGATCGACATTTTTAATTCTAAGAGAGACAAAACTCAAATAGAATTTGAAAATCCAAGAAAATATTTTAAAGACTTGGTCTTCACTAACTGACAAAGAAACAGATAACAGATTTGGTGTCCAGTTCAAAGTGTGACATGATTTATTTAAAAATTTGAGAGTTGACTTTTGTATTTTACATTATTATTTGTACAAACATGGTGCAAAGTAATTCATGATTTGTTATAAAATTGTAGTGGCTAGCTAGTTAAAATGGGATATTGTGATTTCACAAGACTGTCTTAGAAGTGATCATTTGAAAATGTCCAATTTGAAAAATGTGCACTTAGAGAAAATATAAAAATAAAGTGTTGCATATTGATATTTATCTGTTTCTATATATATTTATTGTGAAAAATCATTAAGATGATCAGTGTTTCCACAACGATAAATATAATTAATTATTAATAATAACATAGAGGTAAAGGTAAATTGGGCAAATTGGCTATTTCTGGCAATTTATTTAAGTGTGTATCAAAATAGTAGCCCTTCGCATTAATCAGTACCCAAGAAGTAGCTCTTGGTTTCAAAAAGGTTGGTGACCCCTGCCCTAGAGTGTCCTCTGACATTTTGTAGCATTAAGCAAAATCTGAGCGTAGTTGTTTTACTTAGAAGTAAAGTTGGTAAATACAATTTCCATCAACTATTCAATCTTTTGACAAAACATTTTGTAAAATCATCCCAATTGAAGCCAGTTATATAATTCTTGGCCCATGTTGAGGTTTCCTGGACAAAATTGTTATGTGTTTCAATTAAGATTGTGACCTATGTTCTGTAATAAGAAAACTCAACCTGGTAGATTTGTGGGACTGGGACTCTAACAGGTCTGTGTTAAGGTATAATATGGTAATTGTGTGAAAAACTATTTATTACTATTCCGCCGCAAATGTTTGCCGGAGGCCACAGCCCACAGTTTTCATCCGATCAGAACCAATCCAGTATCAAAACGTTCGGCTAGAATCGTCAGCTCCCCAAAAATATTGTTTTTAAATATCGCAGATTACGGAGAATTCCCGATTATCTGGGTCACTGTTTCTATTAAAAATTAATGAATATTTCAAACTTGCACAAGTCCCACATTTTCCCAACCGATTGGAAGCGTTCCACCGTTTACACCAGGGATGTCAAACGTACGGCCCGTGGGCCGGATCAGGCCCGCGAACAGGTTTTATGCGGCCCGCGTGATGAGTTTGCCAAGTATTCAAGTATTTTGAAAGAAAGAAACTGCTGTTCTAAATGTGTCCACTGGATGTCACAATAGCATTTCTGTTAGGACTAGCAAGAAGTACAAAGTAAAGCGTGGCGTCTTCCTCTTCCTCGACTGAAATGAAACAGAAAAAATCTTGGGTTTTATGTCTTCTGCTTCAAACACATGGTTAATTTGGCTCCCTTACTCCCCCATCATGTCTCTGTCAAAAACGAGAAAACTTAACCCTTCTGAATAGTTTTGACCTCCGTTTCTTACGGTTTGCTGAGTTAGCACTGGATTGATACGTGGACATGACAAAGGAGGTATTTGATACCTAGAAGAGTTTACACGTGTTTGTTGTTCAATCTTTAAAGTTTAATCCTAGCTTTGTAGATACATCGAGACAAAGTCTAAGCTCATTGTTTTTTTGAAGCTGCACCAATTTCCTCAGAATTTTCAACAAACTTGAAGTGATTTGTCCAGAGGATTATCTGTGATTTGTACGTTTTCAGAATGTGCTTGTTCTATTTTTGGCCAAAGTAAAATGAAGAAAACAACCCGGAGTTGTCTTTATTTTTAAGTTATCATGCCATGATTTTACCATTCCGGCCCACTTGGTAATAGATTTTCCTCCATGCGGCCCCTGAGCTGAAATGAGCTTGACACCCCTGGTTTACACACTCCACTTACATTGGACAATCAAACTACAATTTTCCAAGTTAAAAAAGATTCCAGGAATTGTCAGAATTTTCCGCCTTTCCAAATCCCTATTTTCACCTCACCTCTTGCTGGAAAGTTTTCTCAGACCGCATTTTTTAACTGTTTTGACCATTCTACTTTCAAAACATTCTTCTCAGTTGGGACGACAACATCACCATTTTTCTTTTCGAACAAATTCCCGGTTTTCCAAAAAATTCCAGAGTACCCATTCTCAATTCAAACATTATTCAAACGATTCCAAAAATTCCAACACCAACCCATTGATATCATCAAGAACAATTGCGCTACAATCAATATTTTTTTTAAAAAGTCACGATTTTCCCAAATTCCCAGAAAATTCTCATTCAAAAGAATAGACATATTTATAGTCTAAAATGCACTCAATTCTCAAAATGTTTCGCATTTCTTAGTCATTCCGACCTTTCAACCATCCACACACTACTCTACCAATATATTGTTTTCCTTTTCCCAAAATTCCCGGTTTTCCCCATTGACAACAAATGGGAAATATATAATCGACTGCATATCCCACATTTCTCATCCGATTTGAACCGTTCCCCCATCCACACACTCCACTCACCCTGGAACATTTAAGCCAGCATGTTTCCCATTTCCGAAAATGCCCTGATTACCTAGAATTAACAGGAATTTTCCCCCGTTGAAAATGAATGGGCCATATACAAATCTGGGGCCGTACTTATCAAGCTTCTTAGAATTACTCCTAAGAAGTCTGCTAAGAGTTGACTTAAGAGTAAATAAATTCTTGGCTGAAAGCTGCACTTAAAAGTTAGTTATCAAGCGTCTTACTCACACTTTCAGCGAAGTGTAGGACTGAATCTTAAGTGTCACACTCAGAGCTGAATTACGACATTACTATGTGCCGTAAACGCAATTTTAGGTGACGTCATTTCTGTGTCCATAGAAATGACCAATCACGGAAGGGAATCCGTTGTCTAAGAATAAAGAAATATCTTGGAAATATTTAAGTGGACAATGGGAGTGTATATTTTGACAATAAACTACAAAATAATACAAAACAAACTAGTCCCCGCCGGCACTCACGCTACCGCTCCCTCTCTTCTCTCGCCCACACACTCACTGACGTCACTCACCTCACGGCCACACACATACGCTACTGTCATAACATTTTCTTTCCAATTCATTAATTAGGCAATTCATTTGAAACTGGTGTGGGTGGCTCTATATATACTAGCCCACTGCAGACACATGCAGAAATCAACATGGAATCGAAAAGTATTAAATCTGTGACAAAAATAATACCCGCTCTGTCTAAACGATACCGTTTGATCAGCTGCTCATCATCAAAAAAAAAACAACAGTGTTCCGTTCCCTGAACGTTGGCGCACGTCTCTCTCGCCTCAGTGCCATCCCCTGCTGGCAACTCCTAACCACTTAAGACACCTCTGAAGGTCTCTTAAATATCGTGGAGAGTAGGAGTGATTCTTAGACTTAAGAACGTTGATAAAAAGCTTTTATTCGTAAGTTTGAGAGTAGGACTACATTTCGCAAATTCTCAGGACTTAAGTGTAAAATGGCACTCTAAGAAGCTTGATAAGTACGGCTCCTGAACTCCATATCCCACATTTATCACCCGATTTGATCTGTTCCAACATCCACACACTCCACTCATCCTGGACATTCCAAACATTTCAGTTCCGCTCACGCTTATCGGCAGTTTGGCGGCTTGCGCACACATTCATACTCATACATAATTATACGCAGCAAAGCCAACTCCCACAGAAATCTATTAACTTTTTGATCGGTGAGCAATATTTATTTCCATCGACAATTACATTGCCGTATTTTCCGCACTATTGTCACGACTTGGACTGTGGCGTGGTTTGTTCTCCCGTGGTGCAAACGATTTGGACCTGACATCGCGTGAAGGTGAATACGTTTTTAATTCTAACTCAAAAAAAGTACAAACAAAAGGCGCTCACAGCGGAGGTAAAAAATTTGACTATGAAAACAAAAGGCGGAGAACTATAGACATTAAACAAAAACTTACTTGACAAGGAACTGTGAACGTGGCGTGAAGACGCGTGATGAAAAATAAATGTGGAGCATGAACGTGATGTCGCCAGAAAGAGCAACAGAAAATGACAGATTTAAATAGTGACATGATCAGTGAAAACAGGTGCGTGACTCAAAACGTGAAACAGGTGCATGACAGGACAGGTGAAAACTAATGAGTTGCTATGGAAACAAACAAACAAGGAAGCGCAACCAGGAACTAAAAAGAGTCCAAAAAACAAACACATGGCCAAAACAAAAACATGATCACACAGACATGACAACTATAAGGCGCACCTAAAACCGTCCAATTTTGTCAAAAGCTGACAGTGCGCCTTATAATCCGGTGCGCCTTATATATGGACCAATATTGAGCCACAACAAACCTAAACTTCATTTTCATAAAGTTTAGGTCTCGCAACTACGGTAAGCAGCCGCCAACTTCATTTTCCCCCGTAGAAGAAGTTCTTCTTCTATGGTAAGCAGCCACCCCCGTAGAAGAAGAAGCGTGCGGTGCATGCTGGGATAATCGACGTTTCATTTCCATTTGTGTGTTTATGTAAAGACCCCAAAATGGCTCCTATTAAGAGACACGCTTACGACGCAGAGTTTAAACTCAGAGCGATCAGTCACACAGTAGAACACGGGTGACAAAAGGCGAACACGCGTTCACCAAGACAGGGAGACAGCGCCGGACGACATACGCCACTATCTGCCAGTGGATCGTAAATGCCTGGGCTGGTACATCAGTCTCAACTGTGGTCCGAGCACGTAACTGTTAGACAACAGCAGCGACACTGACTCCATTAATGACGACTTCGACGAGACGGAGCCGGGCATTTTGGATGCCGTATTCACCCAACTGTTTAATTCGGACACTGAAGAAGAAGAATTTGAGCGATTCGTGGATGAGGAGTAACTTCATAAAGTGAGCTCCATCCATCCATCCATCTTCTTCCGCTTATCCGAGGTCGGGTCGCGGGGGCAGCAGCCTAAGCAGGGAAGCCCAGACGTCCCTCTCCCCAGCCACTTCGTCCAGCGCCTCCCGGGGGATCCCGAGGCGTTCCCAGGCCAGCTGGGAGAGATAGTCTTCCCAACGTGTCCTGGGTCTTCCCCGTGGCCGAAACACCTCCCTAGGGAGGCGTTCGGGTGGCATCCTGACCAGATGCCCGAACCACCTCATCTGGCTCCTCTCGATGTGGACGAGCAGTGGCTTTACTTTGAGCTCCTGACCGAGCTTCTCACCCTATCTCTAAGGGAGAGCCCCGCCACCCGCGGAGGAAACTCATTTCGGCCGCTTGTACCCGTGATCTTGTCCTTTCGGTCATGACCCAAAGCTCATGACCATAGGTGAAGATGGGAACGTAGATCGACCGGTAAATCGAGAGCTTTGCCTTCCGGCTCAGCTCCTTCTTCACCACAACGGATCGATACAGCGTCCGCATTACTGAAGACGCCGCACCGATCCGCCTGTCGATCTCACGATCCACTCTTCCCTCACTCGTGAACAAGACTCCGAGGTACTTGAACTCCTCCATTTGGGGCAAGATCTCCTCCCCAAACTGGAGATGGCACTCCACCCTCTTCCAGGCGAGAACCATGGACTCGGACTTGGAGGTGCTGATTCCCATCCCAGTCGCTTCACACTCGGCTGCGAACCGATCCAGTGAGAGCTGAAGATCTTGGCCAGATGAAGCAATCAGGACCACATCATCTGCAAATAGCAGAGACCTAATCCTGCAGCCACCAAAACCAGATACCCTCAACGCCCTGACTGTGCCTAGAAATTCTGTCCATAAAGGTTATGAACCGAATCGGTGACAAAGGGCAGCCTTGGCGGAGTCCAACCCTCACTGGAAACGGGTCCGACTTACTGCCGACAATGCGGACCAAGCTCTGACACTGATCATACAGGGAGCGAACCGCCACAATAAGAGTCCGTTACCCCATACTCTCTGAGCACTCCCCACAGGACTTCCCGGGGTACACGGTCAAATGCCTTCTCCAAGTCCACAAAGCACATGTAGACTGGTTGGGCAAACTCCCATGCACGCTCAAGGACCCTGCCGAGAGTATAGAGCTGGTCCACAGTTCCACGACCAGGACGAAAACCACACTGTTCGTCCTGAATCCGAGGTTCGACTATCCGGCGTAGCCTCCTCTCCAGTACACCTGAATAAACCTTACCGGAAAGTGAGCTTTACATGTTTATTTTGTGTGTTGTGTTGGGTGACATTAACGTTTGAGCAACGTTGAGTTATTGATATATTGTTATTGCTCTGCACTATTTGGAGTGTTACTATATTGTGATTGCACTAACGTTTGATTTACCGTAACACGAGTAAATCAGCCGTTTATTAATTTTGGGAGTGAACAGAGTTGTCCGAACGCTGGTTTGTAATCTATTAATAAAGTTTGACTGACCTATCTGACTGTTTTGTTGACATTCCCTTTAGCGCAGCTCCATCTAATGGATGCATAGGTGCGCCTTATAATCCGGTGCGCCTTATATATGAACAGAGTTTTGAAATATGCCATTCATTGAAGGTGCGCCTTATAATCCGGTGCGCCTTATATATGAACAGAGTTTTGAAATATGCCATTCATTGAAGGTGCGCCTTATAATCCGGTGCGCCTTATATATGAACAGAGTTTTGAAATATGCCATTCATTGAAGGTGCGCCTTATAATCCGGTGCGCCTTATATATGAACAGAGTTTTGAAATATGCCATTCATTGAAGGTGCGCCTTATAATCCGGTGCGCCTTATAGTGCGGAAAATACGGTAGTAGAAAACAAGCTTGTGAATTGAAAGAAAAACGAGTTTTAGTTAGTTGCTAATTTATCGAGTGAACCATAAAAAAAAACAGTGTTGCGTTTTTCTTCGTTTTTGTATTTTTGCTCTCTTCCATCCTTCATCTACATAAAGAATGATTGTTTACTGGCTGCAATTAAATTGATTTTGCCGACTTGTTATTTCAGCAGTAACACAACTGATTAGGATACACACACACACACACACACACACACATGCTAGGATTTTTTAGAGCTGCAGGCAAAGCTAATCAGCAGCGCGTTAAGAAAAAGTAATTAGCAGCGACAACAGCCCCTTGCAAGATGAGCCGGATTGGAGGCAAGAATATGTCAGACTTACAAATATCTGCTTTCATTTACAAAGACCTTTAACCTAAATCCATTTCTGTAATTAAATCGCTGCAGTGAATTCATTATAGTTGTATTCCTATACTTTTACGGGCAAAGTACAGCGCATCAGCGCCGTAAAGCAGCGCCTGGAAACCAAAGAGTAGTCGATGCCAAGAGGACAGCGCCATGGTGTGCGGTTTTAGAGCTTGTAAGCAAAACTCCTGCTAACTGTATCAGCTGGTATTGACACAGGGCCCCGTATCCCCGTATCGCTGCCCAGGACATGCTTGCATATGGTTGTTTCACTTTGAACCTCCAGAATCAGCATGTGTTCATCCATTTGTGCCAACGAGGTGAAATTACGTTTAAAGTTGTAACAAACGCACCCAAGTTCTCCGGGTGTCGCTGCCACTACGCAAATTAAGGAGTCACGGGTGGGACCTGATATTCAGCTGGGAATGACTAAAACACTAAATAAAGACAAGACATACGAGTATGTAACTATTAGCCACAACACGACCAGGCTTATATTTTTATATATATATATAATCAAAATATATATACACTACCGTTCAAAAGTTTGGGGTCACATTGAAATGTCCTTATTTTTTAAGGAAAAGCACTGTACTTTTCAATGAAGATAACTTTAAACTAGTCTTAACTTTCAAGAAATACACTCTATACATTGCTAATGTGGTAAATGACTATTCTAGCTGGAAATGTCTGGTTTTTGGTGCAATATCTACATAGGTGTATAGAGGCCCATTTCCAGCAACTATCACTCCAGTGTTCTAATGGTACAATGTGTTTGCTCATTGGCTCAGAGGGCTAATTGATGATTAGAAAACCCTTGTGCAATCATGTTCACACATCTGAAAACAGTTTAGCTCGTTACAGAAGCTACAAAACTGACCTTCCTTTGAGCAGATTGAGTCTCTGGAGCATCACATTTGTGGGGTCAATTAAACGCTCAAAATGGCCAGAAAAAGAGAACTTTCATCTGAAACTCGACAGTCTATTCTTGTTCTTAGAAATGAAGGCTATTCCACAAAATTGTTTGGGTGACCCCAAACTTTTGAACGGTAGTGTACATACATACATATATATATATATATATATATATATATATATATATATATATATATATATATATATATATATATATATATATATATATATATATATATATATATATATATATATATATATATATATATATATATATATATATATATATATATATATATATATATGTACACACATATATATATATATATATATATATATATATATATATATATATATATACACATACACACATATATATATATATATATATATATATATATATATATATATATATATATATATATATATATATATATATATATATATATATATATATATATATATATATATATATACACATACACACATATATATATATATATATATATATATATATATATATATATATATATATATATATACACATACATACATACATATATATATATATATATATATATATATATATATATATATATATATATATATATATATATATATATATATATATATATATATATATATAAATAATATTCCTTGCGAACTAATTGACTGAAAGAACAATAAAGATGTCACGTTATCGATGGGAAAATGCATTTTTAGACAATATGATATGCCTGAGCAGTTGGGAGACACCGAGAGTAACAAGTGGTAGAAAATGGATTAGAAAGGACAGATTTAAAAAAATAAGAATTAAAAAAAAAACATTGTATTTTATTTAACTTGGGACTTCTTGCGGGCCGGATTTTGGACGTTGGCGGGCCGGATCCGAGCTGTAGTTTGGGGACCCCTGCGCTAAACGGAAGGAAATATTTTACACCTTCACCCCGCAGCACCTGCAGTGAGCAAACTCATCCAAAAAATGGCGCCATAGCGCAAATAATAACACACCTTTTCAGTGTCTCTGCTTGTGTTTAATGAAAACTATTTGCATAATGGCCGCTAGCAAAACAAATTACATAAATAAATTAGTCGCACCGTTTTATAAGCCGCGGGGTTCAAAGCATAGGGGAAAAAAAGTAGCGGCTTATAGACCGGGATTTACGTTATGTTAAATAAATGGTGGAATATGATCGAGTTCAAAAATCCTGTTGGCTTTACGTCTGTGGCCAAAGTCACAAGTAAATGAGCAAGCAATGCTAGATTCAGTTTTGGTTGCGTCGATGTCACTTATGTTGACGGCCAGTCCGAGGGGCGTGGACCTAAATGAATTACGCTGTAATGAGTTTTCATATTTCAGAAATATCAGCCCAATTATTAGGATTATTATCATTACTCTGTCCAATCATATTGTGTGCGGATGGTGTATGTAAATAGAGCATGTATGTTTTATCAGCCATACAGCCCAGCCTGCAGACAATATTATCAGTACATGTCAGACAGTCACCAGCAGCAAAATGTTTCTCCCTTCCGCGATTAGTCGAGCATGGGCAAATGTAATTAGCCGCCATCACTGGGGGACAGAGCCTTGACTGACACCGACACACTCGACTTTGACACTTTCCTGCTTCCAATTCTCACACGCTCGCTCGCTCTCCTGCTTCTCCTTTCATTTGCTTTTGTCCATGCGTTCTGCATTGGGCGGACGAATTCAAGCAAAGGCTGAACACGAAAGCGCTATCAACACGGAGGAAGTTGGAGCTCTGCCGGCCTCACACAGATGCATAATTAGGTTTGTGTGTGTGACCTCGGAATGTAAACAAATGAAGAGTCTTTCATTGATTGATTGATAGTTACAGTGTGAAATGTTGCTAACTTGCTACAAGCCAACAGTTTAACATTCCCAAATTAAACTCTTGTGAAAGTTCACATTTACACATTTTTTTTTTAGGACAAAATACTCACTCATACACAAAGAGTCTGATTTACTAAGATCCAAATATCAAATCAAATCAAATCAACTTTATTTATAAAGCACATTTAAAATTTACCACAGGGGTAGCCAAAGTGCTGTACAATGGGCAGGTTAAAAATAATACGAGAACCGAGCAAACACAACACAACACAAACAGAACACGATAAAAAATAAATAAGTAAAATATAAAAGCATAAAAACAGGTTCACAGCAGGTGTATTATGGGGCGCCATTGCAGGATGGGTATCACTCAGTGTTAAAAGCCATGGAATAAAAGTATGTTTTTAAGAGAGATTTAAAAACAGGAAGAGAGGAGGCTTGTCTAACACTAAGAGGTAGGTCGTTCCAGAGCTTGGGAGCAGCAGCGGCGAAAGCTCTGTCACCTCTAAGCTTCAGCCTTGTACCACGTGCTAAACAGCGTGTGCAATCTATAAAATCAGTGGGCGTGATATATCCCATCTATTAAGATTGATAGATAGATAGATAGATAGATAGATAGATAGATAGATAGATAGATAGATAGATAGATAGATAGATAGATAGATAGATAGATAGATAGATAGATAGATAGATATTACTTTATTGATTCCTTCAGGAGAGTTCCCTCAGGAAATGTAAAATTCCAGCAGCAGTGTACAGAATTGAGATCAAATTTAAAAAGTAAAATGTAAATAATGGGGGTATAAATGGAAACAAAATACAAAAATATTACAATAGAATAAAAAAAAATTGCGTGTGCAATTGAAAAGTGGTGCAGACCGCCTTATTTAAAAGAGGATTTTGCATGTACTAGTGTTGTCCCGATACCAATATGTTGGTAGCGGTTCTGGTACCAAAATGTATTTCGATACTTTTCAGTACTTTTCTAAATAAAGGGGACCACAAAAAATTGTAATATTGGCTTTATTTTAACAAAAATGTTTACGGTACATTAAACATATGTTTCTTATTGCAAGTTTGTCCTTAAATAAAATAGTGAACATACAAGACAACTTGTCTTTTAGTAGTAAGTAAGCAAACAAAGGCTCCTAATTTAGTCTGCTGACGTATGCAGTAACATATTGTGTCATTTCTCATTCTATTATGTTGTCAAAATTATTAAGGACAAGTGGTAGAAAATTAATGATTAATTCACTGTTAATATCCGCTTACTTTCTCTTTTAACGTGTTCTATCTACACTTCGGTTGAAATGTAACAATCACGTATTCTTCTGTTGTTTGGATGCTTTACATTAGTTTTGGATGATACCACAAATTTAGGTATCGAGCCGATACCAAGTAGTTACAGGATCATACATAGGTCATATTCAAAGTCCTCATGTGTCCAGGGGACATATTTCCTGAGTTTATAAACTTAATAAAAAATAAAAAAAAGGTACTTTTTAGAGGCGGTATAGTATCACGGTACTATACCGATACCGGTATACCGTACAACCCTAGCGTGTACTATACAAGGCAACACCTTGGAGACACTGGTATTTACTGTACAAACAAGACACATGTACCACTTTTTATGGATATTTTAGAAGCGGTCCTGCAGTGCGTCTAATGAAACCAGTGTTTATCTTTTATTGCGCAATATGCAAAAATGCATCCTTCAATAATTTTTTTTTCATACAAGAAATATTTTGATAATATATATTCTATGTGGAAAAAAAAACGTCATTAAAAAAAAAAAAAAGACAACAAATCGCATCAATTGAATTTGTTCTATTCAGCGTCTTAAAGGAGAACTGTACTTTTGCCCGTCGTTCACAATCATTTTTGCATTCTAACATGTAAAAATCGGCTCGTTCTTGGCAGCTAGCAATGCAGTAATGGGAGCATTGTTATTGTAAGAGCGAACACCGAGGAACTCTTTTTCTAGAGTAGTAACACATCGGCGTGTTTTGCTATTAGCTATAAAAGCTAACTACGGAAAACAATAAGCTAGCTTCTACGTCAGCACGAAACGTGTTTGAGTTTGAATTGCACAACACTGCGATACTACACCAATCTGTACGGACTGAAAAACATACACAATAGCCACCCTTTGCACTGATTACTGCTTTGCACACTCTTGGCATTCTCTCGATGAGCTAACTCCTTCAAGACTGTTGGAAAACCATTTCAGGTGACTACCTCTTGAAGCTCATCGAGAGAATGCCAAGAGAGTGCAAAGCAGTAATCAGAGCGAAGGGTGGCTATTTTGAAGACACTACAATATGAAATATGTTTACAGTTATTTCACCTTTTTTTGTGACGTACATAACTCCACATGTGTTCATTCGTAGTTTTGATGCCTTCAGGGACAATCTACAATGTAAATAGTCATGAAAATAAAGAAAACGCATTGAATGAGAAGGCGTGTCCAAACTGACATCACATGGACAAAGATAAGACCTTATGGAGGAAAGTTCTGTGGTCAGATGAAACAACAATTGAGCTGTTTGGCCACAATACCCAGCAATATGTTTGGAGGACAAAATGGGAGGCCTTTAATCCCAGGAACACCATCCCTACCGTCAAGCATGGTGGTGGTAGTATTATGCGCTGGGCCTGTTTTGCTACCAATGGAACTGGTGCTTTAAATGGGACAATAAAAAAGGAGGATTACCTCCAAATTCTTCAGGACAACCTAAAATCATCAGCCCGGAGGTTGGGTCTTGGGCGCAGTTGGGTGTTCCAACAGGACAATGACCCCAAACTAGAGATGTCCGATAATAAATGCGTTAAAATGTAATATCGGAAATTATCGGTATCGTTTTATTAATTATCGGTATCGTTTTTTTGTTGTTGTTTTTCGTTTTTTAAAATTAAATCAACATAAAAAACACAAGATACACTTACAATTAGTGCACCAACCCCCAAAAAACTCCCTCCCCCATTCACACTCATTCACACAAAAGGTTTGTTTCTTTCTGTTATTAATATTCTGGTTCCTACATTATATATCAATAAATATCAATACAGTCTGCAAGGGATACAGTCCGTAAGCACACATGATTGTGCGTGCTGCTGGTCCACTAATAGTACTAACCTTTAACAGTTAATTTTACTCATTTTCTTTAATTACTAGTTTCGATGTAACTGTTTTTATATTGTTTTACTTTCTTTTTTATTCAAGAAAATTGTTTTAATTTATTTATCTTATATTATTTTATTAATTTTTAAATACCCGGTTGTCCAAATTAGGCATAATTATGTGTTAATTCCACGACTGTATATATCAGTATTGGTTGATATCGGTATCGGTTGATATCGGTATCAGTAATTAAAGAGTTGGACAATATCGGAATATCGGCCATTATCGGACATCCCTACCCCAAACACACGTCAGAAGTGGTAAAGGAATGGCTAAATCAGGCTAGAATTAAGATTTTAGAATGGCCTTCCCAAAGTCCTGACTTAAACGTGTGGACAATGCTGAAGAAACAAGTCCATGTCAGTAAACCAACAAATTTAGCTGAATTGCACCAATTTTGTCAAGAGGAGTGGTCAAAAATTCAACCAGAAGCTTGTGGATGGCTACCAAAAGCGCCTTATTGCAGTGAAACTTGCCAAGGGACATGTAACCAAATATTAACATTGCTGTATGTATACTTTTGACCCAGCAGATTTGGTCACATTTTCAGTAGACCCATAATAAATTCATAAAAGAACCAAACTTCATGAATGTTTTTTGTGACCAACAAGTATGTGCTTTAATCACTCTATCACAAAAAAATAAGAGTCATGGAAAGTATTGGAAACTCAAGACAGCCATGACATTATGTTCTTTACAAGTGTATGTCAACTTTTGATCGCGACTGTATATAGAGTTATTTCACATGCAATCGGCTTTTGGCCCTCGACCAAAATTTTTTAGCCCAATGTGGCCCCGAGGGCAAAAAGTTTGGACTCCCCTGCTTTAGAGTGTTTTGACAAATCAGCAAGACATTTTGTACAGACATTTCTAGCAAATATCTATCAAATTTGAGCGGGATTGGTTTGAAAAACATCAACCTGCTAATTTCTAATCAGTCATTAAAGGCCTACTGAAAGCCACTACTACCGACCACGCAGTCTGATAGTTTATATATCAATGATGAAATCTTAACATTGCAACACATGCCAATACGGCCGGGTTAACTTATAAAGTGCAATTTTAAATTTCCCGCCACACTTCCGGTTGAAAACGTCTAGATATGATGACGTATGCGCGTGACGGAATCAGTTGATGCGGAAGTATTGGTACCCCATTGAATCCAATACAAAAAAGCTCTGTTTTCATTTGAAAATTCCACAGTATTCTGGACATCTGTGTTGGTGAATCTTTTGCAATTTTGTTTAATGAACAATGGAGACTGCAAAGAAGAAAGTTGTAGGTGGGATCGGTGTATTAGCGGCGGACTACAGCAACACAACCAGGAAGACAGAGATGGATAGCAGACGCGTTAGCCGGCAAACTCACCTTAACTTCCTCCGTCTCGCCGACCGCATCTGTGATCGGGTGAAGTCCTTCGTCACACCGTCGATCGCTGGAACGCAGGTGAGCACGGGTGTTGATGAGCAGATGAGGGCTGGCTGGCGTAGGTGGATAGCTAATGTTTTTAGCATAGCTCTGTGAGGTCCGGTTGCTAAGTTAGCTGCAATGGCAACAGCATTGTTAACCTTCGCCAGGCTGGAAAGCATTAACCGTGTAGTTACAGGTCCATGGTTTAATAGTATTGTTGATCTTCTGTCTATCCTTCCAGTCAGGGATTTATTTATTTATATGCAGTTAAGCCCGATGCTATCATGTTAGCTCCGTAGCTAAAGTGTTTCGTCGATGTATTGTCGTGGAGATAAAAGTCACTGTGAATGTCCATTTCGCGTTCTCGACTCTCATTTTCAAGAGGATATAGTATCCGAGGTGGTTTAAAATACAAATCCGTGATCCACAATAGAAAAAGGACATGTCTTGCACTGCATTCTAGTCAATCACTCTAACGTTCCTCATCCACGAATCTTTCATCCTCGCTCAAATTAATGGGGTAATCGTTGCTTTCTCGGTCCGAATCTCTCTCGCTGCATTGTAAACAATGGGGAATTGTGAGAAGTCTTTCCTCCGGTGACGTCACGCTACTTCCGGTAGGGGCAAGGCTTTTTTTTTATCAGATACCAAAAGTTGCGATCTTTATCGTCGATGTTCTCTACTAAATCCTTTCAGCAAAAATATGGCAATATCGCGAAACGATCAAGTATGACACATAGAATGGATCTGCTATCCCCGTTTAAATAAAACAATTTCATTTCAGTAGGCCTTTAACCATTTGTCTCAGGATTACGAAACTTTGAAGATATATCTGTTACATGTATGCTAGCATGTCTTCTAAAGCATTTTGACCACAAACCATAGGGGGCGCCACAAAGGCCATTTATAGCAATGTGAAATAACATAGGATAGCCCATGACTGACTGTGCTATTATATGTTGGTTCAAAATGATGACATGAGTCCAATCAACCAAGTTCCTCAAAGAAATGTTCACTTTAAAAAATGTCAAAGAATAGCAACAAACACCAACCTGGCAAAGGATCAAGGGTAATTCAAGTAAAAGAGGTCATCTTTTCTCAGCTTTCAGCCTTTGTTTGCTGGGACAGCCAATACAATACGTCACTCTCCTATCTGCTTGGCAATAACGACTAAATGAAAGGAATTCAGTTACGACGTAATCAATAACAATTCAAAGCTATCCACATGTAGAAAAAAACCAAACTTGAGCCCATTTGAAATCTCACCGTTAGGTAAATCATAAAATATCGGAGTGTTTACGAAGTGAAGCATGAGTATAGATCACTTTCCATACAGAAAATCCATATACCTGCTGTATGAATGTTGTTCTTTTCTCTTTTCTAATTAGTATGCCAGTTATAACTTTGCTCTGCTGCCTCATTTTTCATCTGCAAATGTGAAATCTATTCCTTAAATCCTATTTTGTTTACTCCAGCCCCGTCTAGTCATCTGTTTGTTGCGCGTTCTGTCTGAAATGCAGCAAACCATCACTTGACTTGATTGGAGAGTAGTTAAGGTTACTGCCTAACAGATCATATTCTCCATATAAAGTGCTGAAGAGGAAAATTAGGATTTATACCGGGGATGTAACTATTGAATACTTCCTGTCTCCTTGCTGCGCAGTTTTCAACCGATTCTTTCGGAGTAATTCCCTTTTTAAAGTCCCTTAGCTATCTATTATTAAATGTTTTCCATTAAAAACAACTATGTGGAGAAAATGTGTAAAACACGGCCTCATAGAGATTTAATAAGGAAAAAAAAGGATGTGCTGGTTGAATTGTGCGAGTTCCATAGCTACAGTAGGGAAGGGATTTGTATGGCCCTGTTCCTGGGTGGATCTCGTGTGAGAGGAAGAGGAGGGGTTTAATCATTTTGCTGAAAATGATGGAAAGTGCCACTTTACATAGCAACTGATCCTGTGGTCAAAGTTGGAATTGTCACAAAAAACACTTTTTAAGATAATCAACACTCTACTGCAGGGGTCACCAACGCGGTGCCCGCGGGCACCAGGTAGCCCGTAAGGACCAGATGAGTAGCCCGCTGGCCTGTTCTAAAAATAGCTCAAATAGCAGCACTTACCAGTGAGCTGCCTCTATTTCTTAAATTTTATTTATTTACTAGCAAGCTGGTCTCGCTTTGCCCGACATTTTTAATTCTAAGAGAGACAAAACTCAAATAGAATTTGAAAATCCAAGAAAATATTTGAAAGACTTGGTCTTCACTTGTTTAAATAAATTCATGAATTTTTTTACTTTGCTTCTTATAGCTTTCAGAAAGACAATTTTAGAGAAAAAATACAACCTTAAAAATGATTTTAGGATTTTTAAACACATATACCTTTTTACCTTTTAAATTCCTCCCTCTTCTTTCTTGACAATTTAAATCAACGTTCAAGTAAATTTATTTTTTTTATTGTAAAGAATAATAAATACATTTTAATTTAATTCTTCATTTTAGCTTCTGTTTTTTCGACGAAGAATATTTGTGAAATATTTCTTCAAACTTAGTATGATTAAAATTCAAAAAAATTAGTCTGGCAAATATAGAAAATCTGTAGAATCAAATTTAAATCGTATTTCAAAGTCTTTTGAATTTCTTTTCAAATTTTTGTTCTGGAAAATCTAGAAGAAATAATGATTTGTCTTTGTTAGAAATATAGCTTGGTCCAATTTGTTATATATTCTAACTAAGTGCAGATCGGATTTTAACCTATTTAAAACATGTCATCAAAATTCTAAAATTAATCTTAATCAGGAAAAATTACTAATGATGTTCCATAAATTATTTTTTTAATTTTTTCAAAAAGATTCGAATTAGCTAGTTTTTCTCTTCTTTTTTTCGGTTGAATTTTTAATTTTAAAGAGTCGAAATTGAAGATAAACTATGTTTCAAAATTTCATTGTCATTTTTTTTGGTGTTTTCTCCTCTTTTAAACCGTTCAATTAAGTGTGAATATCATTAATTATTAATAATAACATAGAGTTAAAGGTAAATTGAGCAAATTGGCTATTTCTGGCAATTTATTTAGGTGTGTATCAAACTGGTAGCCCTTCGCATTAATCAGTACCCAAGAAGTAGCTCTTGCTTTCAAAAAGGTTGGTGACCCCTGCTCTACTGCCATCAGCCCCCCAAAACCTCACGTTTCATGTGTCAGTTAAATCGTGGGGTCATATAAAACCCCTTTACACTGTACATAAAAAATATGTTATAATATTTTGCCATTGTTAGTTGTTAGTGAGGTGAGGGATTAGCACATTATATTTTGCTAAATAAATACAAATATTTATTTTTTGAAAATCATTAAAAAAATGTTTTTCAGCAGTACTACTTTTTGTACAAAATCTTACACAATAATATCGAATAAGATGCAATATGACATGTAGAATAGGGATTGAATAGAAAAGAAAATATATCTCTTTTCAAATAGAAAAGGGATTGCGCTGCTTATTTTGCTCTCTTAAAGGGGACATATCGTGATTTTCTTCAAAAACCTTATTTGTGGTCTACATTAGGGATGTCCGATAATGGCTTTTTGCCGATATCCGATATTCCGATATTGACCAAACCCTTAATTACCGATACCGATATCAACCGATATCGATATATACAGTCGTGGAATTAACACATTATTATGCCTAATTTGGACAACCAGGTATGGTGAAGATAAGGTCCTTTTTAAAAAAAAAAAAAAATAAGATAAATAAATTAAAAACATTTTCTTGAATAAAAAAGAAAGTAAAACAATATAAAAAGAGTTACATAGAAACTAGCAATTAATGAAAATGAGTCAAATTAACTGTTAAAAGTTAGTACTATTAGTGGAGCAGCAGCACGCACAATCATGTGTGCTTACGGACTGTATCCCTTGCAGACTGTATTGATATATATTGATATATAATGTAGGAACCAGAATATTAATAACAGAAAGAAACAACCCTTTTGTGTGAATGAGTGTAAATGGGGGAGGGAGGTTTTTTGGGTTGGTGTACTAATTGTAAGTGTATCTTGTGTTTTTATGTTGATTTAATAAAAATTAAAAAAAATTAAAAAAAACGATACTGATAATAAAAAAAACGATACCGATAATTTCAGATATTACATTTTAAAGCATTTAACGGCAGGCCGATATTATCGGACATCTCTTGTCTACATAACATGTAATGGTAGTTCTTTGGTGAAAATGTTGCATAGATGATGTTTTACAGACCATCTTCAAGCAGCTTTTTGACCATCTCTTCAGGATGTTAGGACTTGGTTCAAGGTGTTGACCCCAGAATGCAGAGACGGCAGGCTAGATGGAATCAAGAAAAAGAGAGTCTTTAATTAAGTCCAAAAAGGTTAACAGAAGGTGATGGAGCAGAAACTCACACCATATAATATAGCCAATAAGCAGGAACCTCAGAGGTCAGCAAGGGGAAGGGCACACAGAACCAAGGAAAAGTCCACAATATATATCTTCTCCACCTCAGGGAGGACAGAAAAAATACACGGAGGTTAGGTGAATAATAAGGGTGAAAAAACGTACCTGGACTTGGAGGTCAAGCAAATGCATGCAACGTGGAAGGAACAGGAACCAATAACCAGCAAGGCACAGCTGTCTGTGCCAAGCTTAAATAGTCCAAGAACTGATTAGCTGCAAGTGGGCCTCAAGGTCCGCCCCTCAGCGAGGAAGAGTGAACTGAAAAAAAAAAGCACTAACAGGGAAAATGCAGGCACACAATAAAAGGGAAGGCAGGAGAACAATAAAACACAACAAAGGATGCACCGTTTTGTGGGCGGTCTTATCTACGTCCCTCCACTTTGACTGCATCTTCTCCCAGTCAGCCATGTTGTAGTTTTGAGCGCTTCCACAGCGAGTCTACTGACTGATATAAGTTTGAACTGTACGCTACTTTGTATTAGAAATGGCAGTAGCGGAGGATGTACGAGCCAGTCTGCCCCACAAGAGGATAGAGAAAAAGAAAGCTCTTATTTGCTCCATGTAGGACTATATGTAGGACTGCAATGGAGGACTCGTGCAAAGCTCTTCGGGAAAATCTCCACCATTCACTGACGGGGGGAAAAAAAACCACGAATTGGGCAAATTGCAAAGGGCTTGTTTGGAGGAAGTATGAAGAAAGGCAAGATTGTTTTATAAATATCTCTGTAATGCTTCCATGGTTTGATTTCACATGTACGGTACTTATGCAGATTCCAAATACACAAAATCAGTTACCAATAGCTTAGAAACGTTGGTTTTTGCATTATAGGTCCTCTTTAAATGACACAATCCTCTGCGAACTAATGCATTAAGTAGATCAGGCCTTAAGTGTGTTTTTGTGTCTAAAGGCCTTTCATTACTGTCATAATTTCTGCTGTCGCTCTAAAAATATTGGATTTAAAATGAATCATTTCTACTTAGAGGAATATAATTTACCACACAAGCCCAGAACCAATTAACGGTGATGAACAAGGGTTTACTGTAAATTGCAATATGATTGTATTTATTTATATATACAGTATATCAATCCATCCATTTTCTACCGCTTGTCGGGGTCGCGAGGGGTGCTGAAACCTATCTCAGCTGCATTTGGGCGGTAGGCGGGGTACACCCTGTATGTATAAATATGTACATATATATATATATATATATACAGTACAGGCCAAAGGTTTGGACACACCTTCTCATTCAATGCGTTTTCTTTATTTTCACGACTATTTACATTGTAGATTGTCACTGAAGGCATCAAAACTATGAATGAACACATGTGGAGTTATGTACTTAAAAAAAAAACGTGAAATAACTGAAAGCATGTTTTATATTCTAGTTTCTTCAAAATAGCCACCCTTTGCTCTGATTACTGCTTTGCACACTCTTGGCATTCTCTCTATGAGCTTCAAGAGGTAGTCACCTGAAATGGTTTTCACTTCACAGGTGTCGTATAGTTTTGATGCCATCAGTGACAATTTACAATGTAAATAGTCGTGAAATTAAAGAAAATGTATTGAAATGAAGTGTGTCCAAACTTTTGGCCTGCATATATATATATATATATTATATATATATATATATATATATATATATATATATATATATATATATATATATATATATATATAAGGGATGTCCGGTAATGGCTTTTTGCCGATATTCCGATATTGTCCAACTCTTTAATTACCAATATCAACCGATACCGATATATACAGTCGTGGAATTAACACATTATTATGCCTAATTTGGACAACCAGGTATGGTGAGGATAAGTTTTTTTTTTTAAAAACTAATAAAATAAAATAAGATAAATAAATTAAAAACATTTTCTTGAATAAAAAAGAAAGTAAAACAATATAAAAACAGTTACATAGAAACCAGTAATTAATGAAAATGAGTAAAATTAACTGTTAAAGGTTAGTACTATTAGTGGACCAGCAGCACGCACAATCATGTGTGCTTACGGACTGTATCCCTTGCAGACTGTATTGATATATATTGATATATAATGTAGGAACCAGAAATATTAATAACAGAAGGAAACAACCCTTTTGTGTGAATGAGGGGAGGGAGGTTTTTTGGGTTGGTGTACTAATTATGAGTGTATCTTGTGTTTTTTATGTTGATTTAATAAAAAAAATACAATTAAAATAAAAAACCGATACCGATAATAAAAAAAACGATACCGATAATTTCCAATATTACATTTTAAAGCATTTATCGGCCGATAATATCGACAGGCCGATATTATCGGACATCTCTAATATATATATATATATATATATATATATATATATATATATATATATATATATATATATATATATATATATATATATATATATATATATATACATATATATATATATATGTACAGTATATATATATATATATATATATATATGTACAGTATATATATATATATATACTGTATATGTATATATATATATATATACATATATATATATATATATATATATATATATATATATATATATATATATATATATATATATATATATATGTGTGTATATATATATATATGTGTGTATATATATATATATATATATATATATACATACAGTATATATGTATACATACATATACAGTATATATATATATATATATATATATATATATATATATATATATATATATATATATATATATATATATATATATATATATATATATATATATATATATATATATATATATATATATATATATATATACATTTTGCTGAAGAAAATCATCAAAATAACATACTCCACAAACAATTTGCATGTTGTTCTTGTGTACCTATTCTTAATGGGCTAGTTTTTGTGCAAATGTACAATAACAGCCTGAAATATGATTCCATAGCTGTAAATGCTAAGTATATCATTTGAAAATAAACACAGGTCTATGTAGTGTCACGTCATTATGTTCTGCGCAGCTGTGATTGTCTCATCATAAAGCGTGATTGCACGTAAATGGTCATGCCCGCATGTCATTCAGCATGTACTGCACGGCGGCGTGTGCAGGCAGGCAAAAAGGAACGTGACCATCCACTCGAGGCCGCTTGGCTCTGACAGTAAGATGGATCACAGTGTGAGTGCACAGTCACAGTCAGCAGTACCAATGTAACACAATATGTAGTTTACTAGAGGACATCACCATGACTTACATCTATTACCTGGAGACCTAACTTAAACCACTGGTCACCTCACATTCGCCCCGATGCAAAGTATTCACCTCAAAAGTCTATTAATTACATCATGTGGCCCTCTCTTTGTCCCCAAAGGAAACAGGTACCCACCGTGGGACTGCAGCTTAATGTGTCTGAAACCAGTAAATGCGCACACACACACACACACACACACACACACACACACACACACACACACACACACACACACACACACACACACACACACACACACGGACGTTTGCCGTATTAAATGGTGCCTAGGTGTGTGTGAAGTTATAGGGGATCATCATCCATCTTTTACTGCTGATACTGTTGCTGAGCCACAGGGGTATGGCTTCAAAGCAGTCCGTCTCCTCACAAAGCTTAGACACTCCACAAGGTGACCTAATGTCTTCTTTCAGCTGGACGTGTCCACTTTGTATGGACCTGATTTGAAAATTGTCTGAATTCCTTTTTTTTTAGTTAGCAGGTGTCCTTCCCAGTCACTGGCCATGCAGTCATTGGCGGGTCTACATGTAAACTTACTCATTTTTCTCTACAAGTCCCCCCTCCTTCTTGCTCCATCTCTGACTGTCGACTCCATGCAGTCATTGGTCAACATCTCAGTCATTGTTCATGCAGTCATTGTTCATGCAGTCATTGGTCAACATCTCAGTCACTGTTCATGCAGTGATTGGTCAACATCTCTGTCATTGTTCATGCAGCCATTGGTCAACATCTCAGTCACTGTTCATGCAGTCATTGGTCAACATCTCAGTCATTGTTCATGCAGTCATTGGTCAACATCTCAGTCGTTGTTCATGCAGTCATTGGTCAACATCTCAGTCATTGTTCATGCAGTCTTTGGTCAACATATCAGTCACTGTTCATGCAGTCATTGGTCAACATCTCAATCCCTGTTCATGCAGTCATTGGTCAACATCTCAGTCGTTGTTCATGCAGTCATTGGTCAACATCTCAGTCATTGTTCATGCAGTCTTTGGTCAACATCTCAGTCACTGTTCATGCAGTCATTGGTCAACATCTCAGTCGTTGTTCATGCAGTCATTGGTCAACATCTCAATCCCTGTTCATGCAGTCATTGGTCAACATCTCAGTCGTTGTTCATGCAGTCATTGGTCAACATCTCAGTCATTGTTCATGCAGTCTTTGGTCAACATCTCAGTCACTGTTCATGCAGTCATTGGTCAACATCTCAGTCGTTGTTCATGCATTCATTGGTCAACATCTCAGTCACTGTTCATGCAGTCATTGGTCAACACCTCAGTCACTGTTCATGCAGTCATTGGTCAACATCTCAGTCACTGTTCATGCAGTCATTGGTCAACATCTCAGTCATTGTTCATGCATTCATTGGTCAACATCTCAGTCACTGTTCATGCAGTCATTGGTGAACATCTCATTCACTATTCATGCAGTCATTGGTCAACATCTCAGTCACTGTTCATGCAGTCATTGGTCAACACCTCAGTCACTGTTCATGCAGTCATTGGTCAACATCTCAGTCACTGTTCATGCAGTCATTGATCAACATCTCAGTCACTGTTCATGCAGTCATTGGTCAACATCTCAGTCACTGTTCATGCAGTCATTGGTCAACATCTCAGTCACTGTTCATGCAGTCATTGGTCAACATCTCAGTCACTGTTCATGCAGTCAATCAACCAATCAATCAATGTTTATTTATATAGCCCTAAATCACAAGTGTCTCAAAGGGCTGTCATTGATCAACATCTCAGTCATTGTTCATGCAGTCATTGGTCAACATCTCAGTCATTGTTCATGCAGTCATTGATCAACATCTCAGTCATTGTTCATGCAGTCATTGATCAACATCTCAGTCATTGTTCATGCAGTCATTGGCAGGTATGAATATGAATTATTTTCATTGTCTTTCATTCCACTCTTTCGTTGCAGTTTATTTGCGCCTTGAGTGGTAAATGTTGTTTGGATTGGGTCATATCAGTATTCGCTGTGCAGTATACACTTTAAAGAACAATTCATGGTTGTTGACATAATTTACTCACGTTGTTCCCAAGATAGCGGCACATTTGCAGCAATTACAGACTGTCAGATATTTAAAATTAAACTGGAGGAACTTCGTGGGCCAGTTATTAAACTCGTGAAAACGCACATGGCCTGCGAGCCGTAGCTTGGACACCCCTGTTGTATGCCATCATTGGCCGACATCACAGTCATTGGCGGGTCTGCATGTTGAATCATTATGATTGACTCGTGTTTTTTCCCACAAGCCCGCGCCTTCCTACGTTATCTTTGAATATGTCAGTCACTGGTCATGCAGCAACTGTCAGGTCTACAGTACATATTAGACATTATTTGCATCTCTACATAGGTCTCGCCTCTGAATGTAGATATTTCACGCCATCATACGATTATTGGCATGTCTAATCATTATGATTGACTTCAGTTTGTCCCACCTCACCTCGGAATGTAGGCTCTATGCCCTCATTTGCAGAGGTGGCTAGAGTAGCCAGAAATTGTACTGAAGTAAGAGTACTGTTACTTTAGAGATTTATTACTCAAGTAAAAGTAGGAGTAGTCACCCAAATATTTACTTGAGTAAAAGTAAAAGGTATGTTGTGAAAAAACTACTCAAGTGTTCTGTGTCCTGTTCGTTTAATGATGACGGCAACAAATAATGCACAAAAACATAAAAATAGCAATGAGCAAATTCAGAGTCAGGAATATCTCTTAAGCAACTAAAACAATAATATATATATTAAATAATATTACATTAACATAAACAAATTAAGGCAAATTGAGCCACAATAACTTAACAGCACCATAGGCTCAGTAGGCAGAAATTACAAAGGAAAATAACAAGTTAGCCTTTACGCAAACCATAAACTGATAGGTGTGGGCTGCACGTGGCTTTGGAGCAATCAAAGCTGCTCACACGGTCACTAAGGTGGGCACCTTGTTTGACATGTCAACTTAATGTGTATTATATTTATCCATGAGAGCATTTTTGTTGTAAATTGTGAGGTGTGTCTGTTAAAATCAAGGTTGTTTTTAAAAATGATGACAGATGTGAACAAGAGCATGTATTGTCTTTGTGTGGTGATGTAAATGAGGTGTGGTTGTATTGTATATTAAGTACGTGTCCATGAAAGGGCATTTTATGACTTTTTTCGTAATACTTGTGTGTGATTTTATTGTCATAATTTTTTGTATCCATTTAATTTAGGTAGCCAGGGATTGCAGATGGAAATGAGCTATTTAGCTATAATGTGGTACAGAACATATCTGTCTTTGAGCTTAATGTTTTTGTGCATTGTCCCTTCAAATAAAGACTAAACTAACTAAACCTGGGAACACACTGTGCACTTCTGATTGGTGTTTCTATGCACTCGTGTGTGTGTGTGTGCGACTTTGCGTGTCTATGAGGCGGCGTTGCGTTAATAAATGTCCCCACACAATGTACATTTGACAGTGAGTCATAGCAGGGAAGCTAACATCAGCCTACGGTGACAGCCTAAATATCTGCTAACGTTACTTACCGCGATGTGCTTCCTCAAATTTGACGTTTAGTTCATGTTAGCTTAAGCTTGTTGTCGTTTTGCCGCTGAAACTTTACAGTTATCATGTGACCGCCTGGCTCTGTTTGATTGGTGAAACGGAGTCAAACGTCACCAGTGACTGCATTTGATTAGTGAAATGGAGTCAAACGTCACCAGTGACTGCATTTGATTGGTGAAACGGAGTCAAACGTCACCAGTAACTGCATTTGATTGGTGAAACGGAGTCAAACGTCACCAGTGACTGCATTTGATTGGTGAAACGGAGTCAAACGTCACCAGTGACTGCATTTGATTGGTGAAACGGAGTCAAACGTCACCAGTGACTGCATTTGATTGGTGAAACGGAGTCAAACGTCACCAGTGACTGCATTTGATTGGTGAAACGGAGTCAAACGTCACCAGTGACTGCATTTGATTGGTGAAACGGAGTCAAACGTCACCAGTGACTGCATTTGATTGGTGAAACGGAGTCAAACGTCACCAGTGACTGCGTTTGATTGGTGAAACGGAGTCAAACGTCACCAGTGACTGCGTTTGATTGGTGAAACGGAGTCAAACGTCACCAGTGACTGCATTTGATTGGTGAAACGTCACCAGTGACTGCGTTTGATTGGTGAAACGGAGTCAAACGTCACCAGTGACTGCGTTTGATTGGTGAAACGGAGTCAAACGTCACCAGTGACTGCATTTGATTGGTGAAACGGAGTCAAACGTCACCAGTGACTGCATTTGATTAGTGAAACGGAGTCAAACGTCACCAGTGACTGCGTTTGATTGGTGAAACGGAGTCAAACGTCACCAGTGACTGCGTTTGATTGGTGAAACGGAGTCAAACGTCACCAGTGACTGCATTTGATTGGTGAAACGTCACCAGTGACTGCGTTTGATTGGTGAAACGGAGTCAAACGTCACCAGTGACTGCATTTGATTGGTGAAACGGAGTCAAACGTCACCAGTGACTGCGTTTGATTGGTGAAACGGAGTCAAACGTCACCAGTGACTGCATTTGATTGGTGAAACGTCACCAGTGACTGCGTTTGATTGGTGAAACGGAGTCAAACGTCACCAGTGACTGCATTTGATTGGTGAAACGGAGTCAAACGTCACCAGTGACTGCATTTGATTGGTGAAACGGAGTCAAACGTCACCAGTGACTGCATTTGATTGGTGAAACGGAGTCAAACGTCACCAGTGACTGCATTTGATTGGTGAAACGGAGTCAAACGTCACCAGTGACTGCATTTGATTGGTGAAACGGAGTCAAACGTCACCAGTGACTGCATTTGATTGGTGAAACGGAGTCAAACGTCACCAGTGACTGCATTTGATTGGTGAAACGTCACCAGTGACTGCGTTTGATTGGTGAAACGGAGTCAAACGTCACCAGTGACTGTGTTTGATTGGTGAAACGGAGTCAAACGTCACCAGTGACTGCATTTGATTGGTGAAACGGAGTCAAACGTCAGCAGTGACTGCATTTGATTGGTGAAACGGAGTCAAACGTCACCAGTGACTGCATTTGATTGGTGAAACGGAGTCAAACGTCACCAGTGACTGCATTTGATTGGTGAAACGGAGTCAAACGTCACCAGTGACTGCGTTTGATTGGTGAAACGGAGTCAAACGTCACCAGTGACTGCATTTGATTGGTGAAACGGAGTCAAACGTCACCAGTGACTGCATTTGATTGGTGAAACGGAGTCAAACGTCACCAGTGACTGCGTTTGATTGGTGAAACGGAGTCAAACGTCACCAGTGACTGCATTTGATTGGTGAAACGTCACCAGTGACTGCGTTTGATTGGTGAAACGGAGTCAAACGTCACCAGTGACTGCATTTGATTGGTGAAACGGAGTCAAACGTCACCAGTGACTGCATTTGATTGGTGAAACGGAGTCAAACGTCACCAGTGACTGCATTTGATTGGTGAAACGGAGTCAAACGTCACCAGTGACTGCGTTTGATTGGTGAAACGGAGTCAAACGTCACCAGTGACTGCATTTGATTGGTGAAACGGAGTCAAACGTCACCAGTGACTGCATTTGATTGGTGAAACGGAGTCAAACGTCACCAGTGACTGCGTTTGATTGGTGAAACGGAGTCAAACGTCACCAGTGACTGCGTTTGATTGGTGAAACGGAGTCAAACGTCACCAGTGACTGCATTTGATTGGTGAAACGTCACCAGTGACTGCGTTTGATTGGTGAAACGGAGTCAAACGTCACCAGTGACTGCATTTGATTGGTGAAACGGAGTCAAACGTCACCAGTGACTGCGTTTGATTGGTGAAACGGAGTCAAACGTCACCAGTGACTGCATTTGATTGGTGAAACGTCACCAGTGACTGCGTTTGATTGGTGAAACGGAGTCAAACGTCACCAGTGACTGCATTTGATTGGTGAAACGGAGTCAAACGTCACCAGTGACTGCATTTGATTGGTGAAACAGAGTCAAACGTCACCAGTGACTGCATTTGATTGGTGAAACGGAGTCAAACGTCACCAGTGACTGCATTTGATTGGTGAAACGGAGTCAAACGTCACCAGTGACTGCATTTGATTGGTGAAACGGAGTCAAACGTCACCAGTGACTGCATTTGATTGGTGAAACGGAGTCAAACGTCACCAGTGACTGCATTTGATTGGTGAAACGGAGTCAAACGTCACCAGTGACTGCATTTGATTGGTGAAACGGAGTCAAACGTCACCAGTGACTGCGTTTGATTGGTGAAACGGAGTCAAACGTCACCAGTGACTGCGTTTGATTGGTGAAACGGAGTCAAACGTCACCAGTGACTGCATTTGATTGGTGAAACGTCACCAGTGACTGCGTTTGATTGCTGAAACGGAGTCAAACGTCACCAGTGACTGCATTTGATTGGTGAAACGGAGTCAAACGTCACCAGTGACTGCATTTGATTGGTGAAACGGAGTCAAACGTCACCAGTGACTGCATTTGATTGGTGAAACGGAGTCAAACGTCACCAGTGACTGCATTTGATTGGTGAAACGGAGTCAAACGTCACCAGTGACTGCATTTGATTGGTGAAACGGAGTCAAACGTCACCAGTGACTGCATTTGATTGGTGAAACGGAGTCAAACGTCACCAGTGAATGCATTTGATTGGTGAAACGGAGTCAAACGTCACCAGTGACTGCATTTGATTGGTGAAACGGAGTCAAACTTCACCAGTGACTGCATTTGATTGGTGAAACGGAGCCAAACGTCACCAGTGACTGCATTTGATTGGTGAAACGGAGTCAAACGTCACCAGTGACTGCATTTGATTGGTGAAACGGAGTCAAACGTCACCAGTGACTGCATTTGATTGGTGAAACGGAGTCAAACGTCACCAGTGACTGTATTTGATTGGTGAAACGCAGGCATGCGATAGATCCTACTTTGAAGGTCAGTCTGACAAACCAAAACAAACACAGCGTTCATTAACAGATCGATAAAAATCAGTAGCGAGTAGCGAGCTGAATGTAGATAAAAGTGGTAAAAGTAGCGTTTCTTCTCTATAAATATACTCAAGTAAAAGTAAGTATGTTGCATTAAAACTACTCTTAGAAAGACCTACTGAAATTAATTTTTTTAATTTAAATGGGGATAGCAGATCCATTCTATGTGTCATACTTGATCATTTCGCGATATTGCCATATTTTTGCTGAAAGGATTTAGTAGAGAACAACGACGATAAAGTTCGCAACTTTTGGTCGCTGATAAAAAAAAGCCTTGCCTGTACCGGAAGTAGCGTGACGTCACAGGAGGAAGGGCTGCTCACATTTCCCCATTGTTTACAATGCAGCGAGAGAGATTCGGACCGAGAAAGCGACGATTACCCCATTAATTTGAGCGAGGATGAAAGATTCGTGGATGAGGAACGTGAGAGTGAAGGACTAGAGTGCAGTGCAGGACGTATCTTTTTTCGCTCTGACCGCAACTTAGGTACAAGGGCTCATTGGATTCCACACTTTCTCCTTTTTCTATTGTGGATCACGGATTTGTATTTTAAACCACCTCGGATACTATATCCTCTTGAAAATGAGAGTCGAGAACGCGAAATGGACATTCACAGTGACTTTTATCTCCACGACAATACATCGGCGAAACACTTTAGCTACGGAGCTAACGTGATAGCATCGGGCTCAAATGCAGATGGAAACAAAATAAATAAACCCCTGACTGTAAGGATAGACAGAAAATCAACAATACTATTAAACCATGGACATGTAAATACACGGTTAATGCTTTCCAGCCTGTCGAAGCTTAACAATGCTGTTGCTAACGACGCCATTGAAGAAGCTAACTTAGCAACGGGACCTCACAGAGCTATGCTAAAAACATTAGCTCTCCACCTACGCCAGCCAGCCCTCATCTGCTCATCAACACCCGTGCTCACCTGCGTTCCAGCGATCGACGGAGCGACAAAGGACTTCACTCGATCACCGATGCGGTCTGCGGCCCGGAGACGGAGGAAGTCAAGTTGAGGTCGGTGGCTAGCGCGTCTGCTATCCATCTCAAAGTCCTCCTGGTTGTGTTGCTGTAGTCCGCCGCTAATACACCGATCTCACCTACAACTTTCTTCTTTGCAGTCTCCATTGTTCATTAAACAAATTGCAAAAGATTCACCAACACAGATGTCCAGAATACTGTGGAAATTTGGGATGAAAACAGAGCTTTTTTGTATTGGATTCAATGGGGTCCGAATACTTCCGTTCTCTCTGTGACGTCACGCGCATACGTCATCATACATAGACGTTTTCAACCGGAAGTGTCGCAGGAAATTTAAAATTGCACTTTATAAGTTAACCCGGCCGTATTGGCATGTGTTGCAATGTTAAGATTTCATCATTGATATATAAATTATCAGACTGCGTGGTCGGTAGTAGTGGCTTTCAGTAGGCCTTTAGAAGTAGAATTTATCCCAAAAGTTACTCAAGTAGTTGTAACGGAGTAAATGTAGCACGCTACTACCCACCTCTGCTCATTTGTCACACACTCATTGGCGGGCTTTAATGTCAAATACTTTTTTAATCATGATAATTGACTGGCATTTTTTTTCTTTGTAGCTATTCCTAGTTATATACACTAACAATGTTTGGAGACACCTTCACATTCAATTTCAAGCAAAGGGGTCTCTAAACTTTTGACAAGTACTGCATATTGAGAGTCCATTAGCGTTTCCAATCATTTGAACTCGGTCATGCTGAAGTGGATTAGCGTTGTAAATGCAGACGCCAATAACCGCTGCACAAGTGTGCACAAAAAGGCGGCAGTGCCCTCTCCTTTTTAACAGGAAAATCATTTTCTGCGGCGCCGAGCAGCGGGTGGTGGGCTTGTCGACAAAAATTGAACCCGACTTCACCTCCACGATGCAGTTCGGTTGAATCACCCGGAATAATGTGACATTGCATCTGACTCCGTTATGCATCGCTTCCAATAATCTTTTTGGAAAAAAAAAAAAACGAGTTAGTGTTTTGTAGATGCTGATGTGAAGTGAAATGGGCGGAACTAATGTCATCGATGTTTGCAGGGAGAAAAAAAAAAAACATAATCCCACACACTTGACGGTAGTGGTGTTTACTCGCAGATTCTGTAGGCCATTTTCATTTGTTTCTGCTGTGAAGACGGGTGTTTGCGTGCGATGTAATGGCAAGTCATAATACGGCTTTTGACTCTGTGTGGAAGTGCAGCTGCGTTTCGTACTTATCTCTCATTTGTTCGTAATATCAACTCCGATTTGCGGTTGATGTCCGCCATCAGAAAGTCTCATTTTCATCCCTCATGTTAATTGCTAATGCTCCCTTTTCCTTACATCCAACAAACTATTTTAAGCACTTTCAAAAGAAATTACATTCAAAACATGTCTCCAACAGTATCCGTAAATGCAAATACACTACAATTTAACTACTGTATATGAAGGGTACACTATTTGTATACTATACAGTCGTGGTCAAAAGTTGACATACACTTGTAAAGAACATAATGTCATGGCTGTCTTGAGTTTCCAATCATTTCTACAACTCTTATTTTTTTGTGATAGAGTGATTGGAGCACATACTTGTTGGTCACAAAAAACATTCATGAAGTTTGGTTCTTTTATGAATTTATTATGGGTCTACTGAAAATGTGACCAAATCTGCAGGGTCAAAAGTATACATACAGCAATGTTAATATTTGGTTACATGTCCCTTGGCAAGTTTCACTGCAATAAGGCGCTTCTGGTAGCCATCCACAAGCTTCTGGCAAGCTTCTGGTTGAATGTTTTACCACTCTTCTTGACAAAATTGGTGCAGTTCAGCTACATGTGTTGGTTTTTTGACATGGACTTGTTTCTTCAGCATTGTCCACACGTTTAAGTTAGGACTTTGGGAAGGCCATTCTAAAATCTTAATTCTAGCCTGATTTAGCCATTATTTTACCACTTTTGACGTGTTTTTGGGGTCATTGTCCTGTTGGAACAACCAACTGCACCCAAGACCCAACCTCCGGGCTGATGATTTTAGGTTGTCCTGAAGAATTTGGAGGTAATCCTCCTTTTTCATTGTCCCATTTACTCTCTGTAAAGCACCAGTTCCATTGGCAGCAAAACAGGCCCAGAGCATAATACTACCACCACCATGCTTGACGGTAGGAATTGGTGTTCCTGGGATTAAAGGCCTCACCTTTTCTCCTCCAAACATATTGCTGGGTATTGTGGCCAAACAGCTACATTTTTGTTTCATCTGACATCACATGGACAAAAATAATACCTTCTGGAGGAAAGGTCTGTGGTCAGATGAAACAAAATTTGAGCTGTCCTAACTTAAACGTGTGGACAATGCTGAAGAAACAAGTCCATGAAAACCAACACATTTAGCTGAACTGCACCAATTTTGTCAAGAGGAGTGGTCAAAAATTCAACCAGAAGTTTGCCAGAAGCTTGTGGATGGCTACCAAAAGCGCCTTATTGCAGTGAAACTTGCCAAGGGACATGTAACCAAATATTAACATTGCTGTATGTATACTTTTGACCCAGGAGATTTGGTCACATTTTCAGTAGACCCATAATAAATTCATTAAAAAAACAAACTTCATGAATGTTTTTTGTGACCAACAAGTATGTGATCCAATCACTCTATCACAAAAAAATAAGAGTTGTAGAAATTATTGGAAACTCAAGACAGCCATGACATTATGTTCTTTACAAGTGTATGTCAACTTTTGACCACGACTGTAGGTGCAATGGTTATCGTAATAGTTAATTTCACACAAGCATGTAGTTACAATATGGTACATCGCATATTTACAGTTTCTCCTTTAAACATGTCTGATAAGGAGTAGGAAGACGCAAAGCTACACCCTTTCCAGTTCATTGTATCCTCTATTATTACACTTAAAATCTTGATTTATTTTACCCGGTCAATGTCTACTCTGTCTATTTCAGGGGTCGGCAACCTAAAACGAAAGAGAAAGAGCCATATTGGACCAAAAATACAAAAAAACAAATCTGTTTGGAGCCGCAAAAAATGAAAAGCCGTAAATAAGTGTTATAATGAAGGTAACGCATGACCTAAGTGTCTATATTAGCTATAATGGCCTACTATCAAAATGACTGAAGCAAATCTTCGTTGACAGAAATGTTAAAATGAAATATTTGATATATATCGGATCTCTCTCTCTCTCTCTCTCTCTCTCTCTCTCTCTCTCTCTCTCTCTCTCTCTCTCTCTCTCTCTCTCTCTCTCTCTCTCTCTCTCTCTCTATGTCCACTACTTGCTGTCCATATCCTACCCCCCCCCCCTCCCCCGTCCACACCCCTGATTGTAAATAATGTAAATAATTCAATATGATTATCTTGTGTGATGACTGTATTATGATGATAGTATATATGATAGTATATATCTGTATCATGAATCAATTTAAGTGGACCCCGACTTAAACAAGTTGAAAAACTTATTCGGGTGTTACCATTTAGTGGTCAATTGTACGGAATATGTACTTCACTGTGCAACCTACTAATAAAAGTCTCAATCAATCAATCAATCAATCAATATTCTACACATTTTTACTTTAGAAACCATTAGTAAATCAGAGGCGACTCAGAAGGTGGGATAACTTTCTAACAATTGGGAAGGTCTGTGTCATGTTTGTCCTCAAACCAAAAACATTGTAGAACAAAACAATTATTTTCCCATCTTTTTCCATTTTCCAACCTTTTTTAAAAATTCTCCAGGGAGCCACTAGGGCGGCACTAAAGAGCCGCAATTGCTGACCCCTGGTCTATTTGTTTGACTTTCTCTTCCACTTGTATCAAATAGCATTATTTTAGTTGTATTTTGATTCAAAGGTAATCTGTTATTGTCAAACTATCTCTGTAATTTATTATTTTTTTCTGTTATTGTTTGTATTCGCTTCTGTGTGTTCTCTCCTGAACAAACTGTGGTCGTACAGTATCTTGATGTAGTTTAATTTGACTATTTATAACTGTACAAATGTAAAAGGTGGTTTGTATCGAGATTAAACCATGTTGGTACCAGTATTGATCCCTGGGGTACGCTGCAAGATGCATTAAGAGCTGTAGACGTTTGTTCGCCGAGCTTATTGCTTTCTGTTGCCATTGTTGTACGCTGTACTGACAATAATGTGTCATTTCTTTTTTGTCTCAACTTCCTTTTGAGAACCAGCATCCTCTGCAGTTGATGTTGTTTT
>NC_084738.1:14715224-14857724 GCF_033978785.1 Entelurus aequoreus
TTCTTTTTCTGTCTCATATTGTCCACCAAACTTTTAATGTTGTGCGTAAATGCACAAAGGTGAGTTTTGTTGATGTTATTGACTTGTGTGGAGTGCTAATCAGGCATATTTGGTCACTGCATGACTACAAGCTAATCGATGCTAACATGCTATTTAGGCTAGCTATATGTACATATTGCATCATTATGCCTCATTTGTACGTATATTTGAGGTCATTTAGTTTCCTTTAAGTCCTCTTAATTCAATTCATATCTCATGACACACTATCTGTATGTAATATGGCTTTTAATTGTTTGCGGCTCCAGACAGATTTGTTTTTTGTATTTTTGCTCCAATATGGCTCTTTCAACATTTTGGGTTGCCGACCCCTGGTATATACCAACCATCAGGCGCATGAACAAAAAAGTACCGGTATTTTTCAAAGGCAGTATAGTACCTTTTTTAATTAATTGGTACTGTGGTACATTATTTGTACCGGTATACCTATACAACCCATATACACATATTATATTAATATAATATACATATATAATATAAGATATAATTATATATACCAAAGACATGCACGTGGGATTAGGTTGATTGGCAACACTAAATTGGCCTTAGTGTGTGAATGTGAGTGTGAATGTTGTCTATCTATCTGTGTTGGCCCTGTGATGTGGGGGTGACTTGTCCAGGGTGTACCCCGCCTTCCGCCACTGTAACTGTGCTGCTCATTCGGCTGTTTCAAAAACTAAAATTGACTAATAAAACGCTGTCCATTTAAATGTAAGGGAAGGCAAAGTGCTAAAAACAAAACAAAAAACAATTAACCTTGTTTATGTATAAATAAAAGCAGTTAAAATAGCAGCAATAAAAACAAACAAGCCACAAAATCTAACTTCTTCAAAAAGAAAAGAAAAATGGTGATGGTGTGGTTAAAAAGTTGCACACTGATATATTGACTCAGGATTAATACATGAGAGTTTTAGCAAACAAATAGATTCAATGAATAGAATTGTATCACTGATTAACCCCTAACGTGTTCGTTATCTATTATTTTGCATGTTTAATCTTACGATACCTTGGCATTGGTGCCTGATGTCTGTCTGTGTGTGTCCTGATTAGTGCTTATTCTGCCTTTTTTTTAAAAATTGCTTAGCAAATTGACGCTGCTTTAAAAAGTTGATGTAGACAAAGTTTAACTGGCTGACGTTGGCTAAAATGAGTTATTTTTCACACAACTTCGTCTCGCATGTGTTAACTAGCTAGCAAAGTAGAAGCTGACACTCTTACTGAGGTTGAGACCGCATCCTCCCTCCAGACGTACGACGTCATGCTTCCGCTTGAAATGCTCGCGTCTCAATAGATGTACTGCCATAAAAACAAGGTCCTCCACATTGAGAGGAGTCAGATGTGAATGTCCGTGTTCGTGTCCGACCGGTAGGAGACCACGGGCAGACCCAGGACACAGTCGAGAGACTGAGTCTCCCAGCCTGGAAAGGCCTCAGAATCCCCCCCCGGGAAGAGTTGGACGAAGTTGCTGGGGAGGGGGAAGTCTGGGCTTCTCTGCTTAGGCTGCTTCCCCCGCGATCCGACTTTGGATAAGCGGTAGAAGATGGATGTATGTGTATATATGTATATATGTATATACACTATATTGTCAAAAGCATTTGGCCACCCATCCAAATGATGAGAATCAGGTGTCCCAATCACTTGGCCAGGTGTATAAAATCAAGCACTTAGGCATGGAGACTGTTTCTACAAACATTTGTGAAAGAATGGGCCGCTCTCAGTGATTTCCAGCGTGGAACTGCCGTAGGATGCCACCTGTGCAACAAATCCAGTCGTGAAATTTCCTCGCTCCTAAATATTCCAAAGTCAACTTTATGATAAGAAAAGTGAAGAGTTTGGGAACAACAGCAACTCAGCCACCAAGTGGTAGGCCACGTAAACTGACAGAGAGGGGTCAGCCGATGCTGAAGCGCATAGTGCAAAGACTTCCTGCACAGTCAGTTGCTACAGAGCTCCAAACTTCATGTGACCTTCCAATTAGCCCACATACAGTACGCAGAGAGCTTCATGGAATGGGTTTCCATGGCCGAGCAGCTGCATCTAAGCCATACATCACCAAGTCCAATGCAAAGCGTGGGATGCAGTGGTGTAAAGCACGTGGCCACTGGACTCTAGAGCAGTGGAGACGTGTTCTCTGGACTGACGAGTCACGCTTTTCCATCTGGCAATCTGATGGACGAGTCTGGGCTTGGAGGTTGCCAGGAGAACGCTTCATTTCGGACTGCATTGTGCCGAGTGTGAAATTTGGTAGAGGAGGAATTATGGTGTGGGGTTGTTTTTCAGGAGTTGGGTTTGGCCCCTTAGTTCCAGTGAAAGGAACTTTGAATGCTCCAGGATACCAAAAGGCACTTCAAGTTCATATGTGAGTAAAGACAGGTAGCCAAATACTTTTGGCAATATAGTGTGTGTATATATATATATATATATATATATATATATATATATATATATATATATATATATATATATATATATATATATATATATATATATATATATATATATATATATATATATATATATATATATATATTAACATCAACAAAGACATGTTAACCATTGTCTACAGGTCACTTATCGCACATGTGTCAAACTCAAGGCCCGGGGGCCAGATCCGGCCCGGCACGTCATTTAATGTGGCCTGGGAATAATGTGCATACTTCATCTTTCTTACTAAATGTTTTCATTGTTTCCATTTTGACAGAAAAAAAAAAATTATGTAATACAGGAAATGTCATATGTTTTAAACTTTGATATTATCTGCTCATGCAACAAATATTCAATTGTTATTGGTGTGCATTTTTGGGCACCTCGCCATTCGATTTCGATTCTTGGGGGTGAGGATGTGATTCATAATCGATACTCGATTCAACACAATTCTCAATTCAAACTGATTTTTGCAATGTATTATTTGGTATAAAAATAATAACACCTTAACAAAAACAAACTTACAGGTTACAAAACCTCTTTTCTTCCTGCTCAGTGGCCTTGTGGTTAGAGTGTCCCGCCCTGAGATCGGTAGGTTGTGAGTTCAAACCCCCGGCCGAGTCATACCAAAGACTATAAAAATGGGGACCCATTACCTCCCTGCTTGGCACTCAGCATCAAGGGTTGGAATTGGGGGTTAAATCACCAAAAAATGATTTCCCGAGCGCGGGCCACCGCTGCTGCTCACTGCTCCCCTCCCCTCCCAGGGGGTGGAACAAGGGGATGGGTCAAATGCAGAGGGTAATTTCACCACATCTAGTGTGTGTGTGTGTGACTATCAGTGGTACTTTAACTTTAACTTTTGGTTGTTGACCTATGACATATTTGCGCACAAAGTAAGTAAAATGTTTTTTTAAATAATTTGTCAAAAAAAAGAAGAGATTTTTGAAAATTATTAATCAATTTACAATCTAGATAGAATAAGAGTTGCGATTCATATGTGATAAAAAATAAAATCTTTAGCAACCCTAGGAATTATATACCGTCTTATAGTTTGTAAAAATTACAATAAATATTTAAAGGCCTACTGAAAGCCACTACTACCGACCACGCAGTCTGATAGTTTATATATCAATGATGAAATCTTAACATTGAAACACATGCCAATACGGCCGGGTTAACTTATAAAGTGACATTTTAAAATTCCCGCCACACTTCCGGTTGAAAAACTCCTTTGGATATGATTTATGCGCGTGACGTCACAAAATCCACGGAAGTGGTTGTACCCCATCGGACCCGATACAAAAACCTTGTTTTCTTCGACAAAATTCCACAGTATTCTGGACATCTGTGTTGGTGAATCTTTTGCAATTTGTTTAATGAACAATGGAGGCTGCAAAGAAGAACGTTGTAGGTGGGATCGATCGGTGTATTAGCGGCTAAGTACAATACTTACAGCAACACAACAAGGACTACTTACCCTGATAGCAGACGCCTAGCCGATGCTTGCCGCCAAACCCACGGATGAAGTCCTTCGTCGCGCCGTCGATCGCTGGAACGCAGGTGAGCGCGGCTGTTGATGGGAAGATGAGGGCTGGCTGGCGTAGGTGGAGCGCTAATGTTTTTATCATAGTTCTGTGAGGTCCGGTTGCTAAGTTGCTAAATTAGCTTTAGCGTCGTTAGCAACAGCATTGTTAAGCCTTACCAGGCTGAGATTTTTTAACCGTGTAGTTACATGTACATGGTTTAATAGTATTGTTGATCTTCTGTCTATCCTTCCAGTCAGGGATTTATTTATTTTGTTTCTATCTGCATTTGAGAACGATGCTATCACGTTAGCTCAGTAGCTAAGTGTGTCACCGATGTATTGTCGTGGAGATAAAAGTCACTTTAAATGTCCATTTCGCGTGCTCGACTCTCATTTTCAAGAGGATATAGTATCCGAGGTGGTTTAAAATACAAATCCGTGATCCACAATAGAAAAAGGAGAGAGTGTGGAATCCAATGAGCCAGCTTGTACCTAAGTTACGGTCAGAGCGAAAAAAGATACGTCCATCACTGCCTCTCTAGTCCTTCACTGTAACGTTCCTCATCTACGAATCTTTCATCCTCGCTCAAATTAATGGGCTAATTGTCGCTGTGTCGCTCCGAATCTCTCGCTCCATTGTAAACAACGGGGAATTGTGAGGAATACTAGCTCCTGTGCTACTTCCGGTACAGGTAAGGCTTTTTTTTTATCAGCGAGCAAAAGTTGCGAACTTTATCGTCGATTTTCTCTACTAATTCCTTTCAGCAAAAATATGGCAATATCGCGAAATGATCAAGTATGACACATAGAATGGATCTGCTATTCCCGTTTAAATAAAAAAAATTCATTTCAGTAGGCCTTTAAATATCTGCTTGCCACCTGGACTTACGATTTCAAAGCAAGTTATCCATCAATTTGTACGTACAAAAATCAAATAACCAAATGCATAGGCAATTGTGCAATATTATAATGAGGCAATTATACTTTTATATTCTTACATTCACTGTTACAAGCGGCCCTCTGAGGGCAGCCATGACTGCGACGTGGCCCTCCATGAAAACAAGTTCGGCACCCCTGACTTCTCGAATCTACCTTCCATCGTGGTTCGACTTCCTCACTGTCACCACCAAAACAGAACTCTCCCACGTAACAAATCAGGCCAAGAAAATAACCAGAACAGCCCAACTTCCTCTGCCTGAACCGTACAGGTGCTCAGTGGGAAAGAAAGCCATCCTCATAAATGAGGACCCCTCCCACCCCCTGCACCACTCCTTCATGCTGCTGCCCACAGGCAGACGATACAGGACCCCACTGGCCCGGAAAAACATTTACGAGAAATCATTCATCTCCTCTTCAATAACTGTTCCATGCAGCATGAAATGGGCCGCACTGTCTCTCTCTTCTACCTGTTGCAGTGTGTGAATGTGTTGTTAAAGGCCTACTGAAACCTACTACTACCGACCACGCAGTCTGATAGTTTATATATCAATGATGAAATCTTAACATTGCAACACATGCCAATACGGCCGGGTTAACTTATAAAGTGACTTTTAAAACTTCCCGGGAAATATCCGGCTGAAACGTCGCGGTATGATGACGTATGCGCGTGACGAAGTCAGAGTAACGGAAGTTATGGTACCCGTAGAATCCTATACAAAAAGCTCTGTTTTCATTTCATAATTCCACAGTATTTTGGACATCTTTTGCAATTTGTTTAATGAACAATGAAGGCTGCAAAGAAGACAGGTGTAGGTGGGATCGGTGTATTAGCAGCGGACTACAGCAACACAACCAGGAGGACTTTGTTGGAGCGCTAGCCGCGCTAGCCGCGCTAGCCGCGCTAGCCGCGCTAGCCGCCAACCTCACCTTGACTTCCTACGTCTCCGGGCCGCCAAACGCATCGGGTGAAGTCCTTCGTCCTTCTGCCGATCGCTGGAACGCAGGTGAGCACGGGTGTTGATGAGTAGATGAGGGCTGGCTGGCGTAGGTGGAGAGCTAATGTTTTTAGCATAGCTCTGTGAGGTCCCGTTGCTAAGTTGCTAAGTTAGCTTCAATGGCGTCGTTAGCACAGCATTGTTAACCTTCGCCAGCCTGGAAAGCATTAACCGTGTATTTACATGTCCACGGTTTAATAGTATTGTTGATTTTCTATCTATCCTTCCTTCTATCCTTTATTTTTTTGTTTCTATATGCAGTTAAAGCACGATGCTATCACGTTAGCTCGTAGCTAAAGCATTTCGCCGATGTATTGTCGTGGAGATAAAAGGCACTGAATGTCCATTTTGCGTTCTCGACTCTCATTTTCAAGAGGATATACTGTAGTATCCGAGGTGGTTTAAAATACAAATCCGTGATCCACAATAAAAAAAAAGGAGAGTGTGGAATCCAATGAGCCAGCTTGTACCTAAGTTACGGTCAGAGCAAAAAAAGATATGTCCATCGCTGCCTCTCAAGTCCTTCACTGTAACGTTCCTCATCTACGAATCTTTCATCCTCGCTCAAATTAATGGGGTAATCATCACTTTCTCGGTCCGAATCTCTCTCGCTCCATTGTAAACAATGGGGAAGTGTGAGGAATACTAGCTCCTGTGACGTCACGCTACTTCCGGTACAGGCAAGGCTTTTTTTTTATCAGCGAGCAAAAGTTGCGAACTTTATCGTCGATTTTCTCTATTAAATCCTTTCAGCAAAAATATGGCAATATCGCGAAATGATCAAGTATGACACATAGAATGGATCTGCTATTCCCGTTTAAATAAAAAAAAATCATTTCAGTAGGCCTTTAATTTATGACAAATGTCAGTTTTTCCCGGTAGAAACAGACAATAAAGCTCTATTCTATGTAGTGTAGTGATATAGATATTACATATACCGTATTTTCCGGACTATACTCGAAGGGATTTTATTTGGTACATGGTGTAATGATAAGTGTGACCAGTAGTCACACTTATCATTATCAGTCAAACATAAGAGATACGTGTAGACTGCACTATGATGGCAATATGACTCAAGTAAACAAAACCAACATTTTATGTGTCCCATTGAAAATATAGAACATTACACACGGCGCTCAAAAATCTATCAAAACGTTTCCGTACGATTTTGGTAAGCTATGAAACCGCACCGCTTGATGCGCTTCAACATACGAGTATTATCACGGCGTGTGTATAAGGTAAGCAGTGTTGGGTTAGTTACTGAAAACCAGTAACTAGTTGCAGTTACTTTATTTCAAAAGTAACTCAGTTACTAACTAAAAAGTAATGCGTTACTGTGAAAAGTAACTATTTAGATACTATTTTTTTTTGTCATAAAGAAATACAATCATGTGTGCTCACGGACTGTATCCCTGCAGACTGTATTGGTCTATATTGCTTTATGATGTATATATTGTGTTTTTTATGTTGATTTAATAAAAATAAAAAATAAAATATTTTTTTATTTTATTTATTTTTTTATTTCTTGTGCGGCCTGGTACCAATCGGTCCACTGCCCGGTGGTTGGGGACCACTGTCCTAAATGATATTCCACACAATATTTACATGTACATTTGTGCAATAATGTAGAGCTGTGGGATTATTTAAAATTAATTTAAAAAAAATAGGTTAGACTTTTAGAGGAGACATTTCTACTAGCAATTACAATTAAAACATATTTAAAAATAATATTTGAGTAGTACTTTGTGATGTGGCTGTTTGTAATGCAACAAGAAAGACAAAGAAGATCTCTGCCTTTGTTGGACATCTGGACTTCCTTCACAGGTGTGTTTCTGAGAGGGCATCTAACTACAGTGCATCATCAAGTGAGCGAAATTGATGGTTGACTATTTTATTTTTTTAAATAAATAAAAAATAAAAAATCATATAATAAATCCTCCATGATCATCGGTGGTCACTCGAAGCGAGTATGACGATCCTCCTGGTAGGGGGTAATACCTTTAGTTATTTTCTTTGCTTTGTAAAGAGAATGTATGCGAAGTAATCCATTAAACATTTAATGACTAACAGAAATATATCCTAATAACCTCTTAGTGCTGAAATCAACTGCATGTATAAAACCTATTGTGAAAGTAACAAAGTTGACCAGAGACGGAATTAAGAATGCAAATTGAGAAAGTAAAACACATATAAATGAACATTTGAAATCACGTTCACCTTTATTGAAGACTCTGACGAACACGGTAACGCAGTGGTGTCCAAAGTGCGGCCCGGGGGCCATTCGCGGCCCGCAGGTCATTTTTTAACGGCCCCACGGCACATTTTAAAAATACGATTAAAAATAAAAAAAAACTTAAAAAGTGGTATTTAAAGAGCAAACAGGTGAAATGTAACAATAAAATGTAGCAATGCTGCCATGTAGGCTGTTTCTTTCTTTAAAAAATAATAATGAATCAAAATCAATGTCATTATGAATTATTGACCTATTCAAGGTTCCAATTACGTCACATTAAATATTTTGAGATATTTTGGGGGGAAAATGTTGCATATTTTGTGTTTGCCATGTAAAAAAACGAGCTGTTTTTTTAAAGAAGGGCCTAAAACATACTTGCCAACCCTCCCGTTTTTAGCGGGAGAATCCCGGTATTCAGCGCCTCTCCCGACAACCTCCCGGCAGAGGTTTTCTCCCGACAAACTCCCGGTATTCAGCTGGAGCTGGAGGCCACGCCCCCTCCAGCTCAATGCGGACCTGAGACTGAGTGGGGACAGCCTGTTCTCACGTCCGCTTTCCCACAATATAAACAGCTTGCCTGCCCAAAGACGTCATAACATCTAGGGCTTTTATAGAGTGCACAACTGCGCACACAACAAGGAGACGAAGCAGAAGAACGAGGAAATTACAGACACGGCGGCCGAAATGATAGACTCATCATGAACGGAGAAGTTAAACAGGACAATACTGCCATCTAATGGCTAGCCACCGGAACACTGAAATTCAAGTATTTATTTTTGTTCTATGTAAATAAAATAAATATATATATATATATATATATATATATATATATATATATATATATATATATATATATATATATATATATATATTTATATATATATATATATATATATATAGCTAGAATTCACTGAAAGTCAAGTATTTTATATATATGTATATATATATGAAATACTCGAGTTGGTGAATTCTAGCTGTAAATAACCACGCCCCCAACCACGCCGCCCCACCCCCCCACCCCCCACCTCCCGATATTGGAAGTCTCAAGGTTGGCAAGTATGGCCTAAAACGAACAAACAAAAACCATAAACAACAATAAAACTTATAGTTGACAGATAGATCTGAAGTTGATCTCGAGATTATTGTGTTAAAAGTAAACAGTAAAAAAAATATATATATAATTTATTTTTTAACACTTTAATGAGTAGGACCCTTTTGGATCCCCTACAATTTTAGTGTGATTAGTTTTTATGTGTCATTGCTCAAAAAATAATAATCAATTAAAATCAATGGTGTTATGAGTTATTGACCTTTTTAAGGCTCCAATTATTATATAATCTCAAATATCCCACTTAAAAATTTTATTGGGTGAAAATATTGCATTTTTGTTTTTTTCATTAAAAAAAAGGGTTTTCTTTGACAAAAAGAGCATACAATTTAAATCTTTAAAAAATGTTATATTGACAGATAGACCTAATGTTGATCTAGAGATTTAAAAACTTGAATAATAACACAAATAATAATACTGAATAATGACACATTTTTTATATTTTTTGGACCAAAACCCTTTGGGGTCCCCGGGATCAAGCCTGAGTGGAAGCCTAAATGTATATTTTTTTATACATATATTGTATTGGTTTTTAAAATAAAAAATATCAAAATGGCCCCTGCTAGCTTTGATTTTTCAATGTGCGGCCCTCAGTGGAAAAAGTTTGGACACCCCTACGGTAACGCTACCTTCACACTCTTCCAGTTCTGTCATGAATTCCATTTTTCTTTTTTTGTCATGTCATTTTGGACTTTTGTTTGTTGTTTTCCTGTGTTTGGTATAATTTTCTGTCCTGGTGCTCTTATTTCGGCTATTTTTCCAGTGTGATCTGTCTTTTACAGCACTTTTACTTTCTGTTCCTTGTCCTGCCAGCCCACCTGTTCTTCATTGTTACTTAGCTCTACCTTGTCCCCCTTTTTCAGGGCTTGTTCATTGTCTGGACGAGCTATTTGTTTGCTCCTTCAGTTCAGTTCATTTGGAACATGCATACGATACAATGTAATTCATCACATATTTCCAGTTGTTTCATTACAGCACGTCCGAAAAGGAGTAGGAAAAAGCATAGCTTATTTAATCCTACCCCTTTTCATACCATAGCAATTTTATCCCATTTCCTTGTTCTCTGTAACATAACAGTGAACAAATAAATAATAAACAAATGATATACCATAGTAAGTAAACACATATTAAATACCTAAAAAATCTTTGTCTCAATAAAAAAAATTTTTTTTTAAAAAAAGGGTTCAAGATATTCATCATAATTCTTGTTCTGTGTACTTTGTGAACACTTTTAGTTTGAACAGTCTCTTGAAGTGAATCATATTGGTGCTTTGTTTGATTTCTTTGGTTAAGCCATTCCATAATTTAATTCCACATACTAATATGCTAAAGGTTTTAAGTGTTGTACGAGCATACAAGTGTGCTCGTACACCAGGGGTGTCCAAACTTTTTCCACTGAGGGCCGCACACTGAAATATCAAAGCAAGCCGGGGCCATTTTGACATTTTTTTATTTTAAAAAACAATACAATATATGTATAAAAAAATATATACATTTAGGCCTCCACTCAGGCTTGATCCTGGGGACCCCAAAGGGTTTAGGTAAAAAAATATATAAAAAATGTGTCATTATTTATTATTATTATTATTATTCAAGGTCTTAATCTCCAGATCAACATTAGGTCTTTCTGTCAATATAAAGAGTTTTTTCAAGATTGAAGTTGTATGCTCTTTTTGTCAAAGAAAACCCAGTTTTTGAATGGAAAAAAACACAAAATATGCAATATTTTCCCCCAATAACATTTTAAAGTGGAATATTTGAGATTATATAATAATTGGAGTTCATAGCATAACTCATAACAACATGAATTCGTTATTATTTTTGAGCAACTTAAATAGACACTTAAAATAAAAGAAGTCCCACTAAAATTATTGGGGATCCAAAAGGGTCCTGATCAGTAAAGTATTACAAAATAAATCATACTTTTTTTTTGTACTTTTAACACAATAGTCTCAAGATCAACTTCAGATCTTTCCGTCAATTATAACTTTTGTTGTTGTTCATGATTGATTTTGATTGATTGAGACTTTTATTAGTAGGTTGCACAGTGAAGTACATATTCCGTACAATTGACCACTAAATGGTAACACCCGAATAAGTTTTTCAACTTGTTTAAGTCGGGGTCCACTTAAATTGATTCATGATACAGATATATACTATCATATATACTATCATCATAATACAGTCATCACACAAGATAATCACATTGAATTATTTACATTATTTACAATCAGGGGTGTGGAGGGAGGGGGTGGGGTGGGGGGGGGGTATGGACATCAAGTAGTGGACATAGAGAGAGAGAGAGAGAGAGAGAGAGAGAGAGAGAGAGAGAGAGAGAGAGATCAGAAGGCATAAGAAAAAGTATCTGCATTTGATTGTTTACATTTGATTATTAGCAATCCGGGGAGGGTGTTAGTTTAGGGTTGTAGCTGCCTGGAGGTGAACTTTTATTGCGGTTTTGAAGGAGGATAGAGATGCCCTTTCTTTTATACCTGTTGGGAGCGCATTCCACATTGATGTGGCATAGAAAGAGAATGAGTTAAGACCTTTGTTAGTTCGGAATCTGGGTTTAACGTGGTTAGTGGAGCACCCCCTGGTGTTGTGGTTATGGCGGTCATTTACGTTAAGGAAGTAGTTTGACATGTACTTCGGTATCAGGGAGGTGTAGCGGATTTTATAGACTAGGCTCAGTGCAAGTTGTTTAACTCTGTCCTCCACCTTGAGCCAGCCCACTTTAGAGAAGTGGGTAGGAGTGAGGTGGGATCTGGGGTGGAGGTCTAGAAGTAACCTGACTAGCTTGTTCTGAGATGTTTGGAGTTTAGATTTGAGGGTTTTGGAGGTGCTAGGCTACCAGGAGGTGCATGAGTAATCGAAAAAGGGTTGAACGAGAGTTCCCGCCAGAATCCTCAAGGTGCTTTTGTTGACCAGAGAGGAAATTCTGTAGAGAAATCTCGTTCGTTGGTTAACCTTTTTGATTACCTTGGTTGCCACTTTATTTTTTGTGTTTGTTCGTTTTAGGCCCTTCTTTAAACAAAACAGCTTAGTTTTTTATATGGCAGAAACACAACATTTTCCCCAAAACATATTCCAAAGTGGAATATTTAATGTGACGTAATTGGAGCTTTGAATAGGTCAATAATTCATAATGACATTGATTTTGATTCATTATTATTTTTTAAAGAAAGAAACAGCCTGCATGGCAGCTTTGTGTGATTAGAGTAAACATTGCAACATGTTCTTGTTGCATTTCACCTGTTTGCTCTTTTATACCAATTTTTATGTTTTTTATTTTTTTAATCGTATTTTTAGAATGTGCCGTTAAAAAATGGCCCCCGGGCCGCACTTTGGACGCCCCTGTCGTACACTAATTAACAGGACTTGTTACTTGCACGTCGCCTGCCATCCCTGCATCTTGGGGTCATGCAGCCAGCAATATTGCAAGCATGAGACACTTTTGTCAAAGTGCTGGCACTTGCAACTTAATTTGATCCCCAAAGTGTCTTTACTTTGTGGTAGTAGTCAATAAAGTGAAAAGTGGGATTCTTTGTGTGGGCACTCATTTCTGCAGAATGATTCACGAGCAGACAGAATAGTTTTTGCGTGCAACGTCTGGCCGTACGACAATCGAGCTGCAAAAATGCTTGTCAATACCGAGGTGCCGGTGCTTATTATCAGCAGTGCGAGCACTGGTATTAGAAGTTTTTCTAGGATCTACCTATTTCTAGTGCAAAGTTCCAATCACGGGTTAGTGGTACACCCTACAGCAGGGGTCACCAACGCGGTGCCCGCGGGCACCAGGTAGCCCGTAAGGACCAGATGAGTAGCCCGCTGGCCTGTTCTAAAAATAGCTCAAATAGCAGCACTTACCAGTGAGCTGCCTCTATTTTTTAAATTGTATTTATTTACTAGCAAGCTGGTCTCGCTTTGCCCGACATTTTTAATTCTAAGAGAGACAAAACTCAAATAGAATTTGAAAATCCAAGAAAATATTTTAAAGACTTGGTCTTCACTTGTTTAAATAAATTCATACATTTTTTTTACTTTGCTTCTTATAACTTTCTGAAAGACAATTTTAGAGAAAAAAATACAACCTTAAAAATGATTTTAGGATTTTTAAACACATATACCTTTTTACCTTTTAAATTCCTTCCTCTTCTTTCCTGACAATTTAAATCAATGTTCAAGTAAATTTATTTTTTTTATTGTAAAGAACAATAAATAAATTTTAATTTAATTCTTCATTTTAGCTTCTGTTTTTTCGACGAAGAATATTTGTGAAATATTTCTTCAAACTTATTATGATTAAAATTCAAAAAAATTATTCTGGCAAATCTAGAAAATCTGTAGAATCAAATTTAAATCTTATTTCAAAGTCTTTTGAATTTATTTTAAAATTTTTGTTCTGGAAAATCTAGAAGAAATAATGATTTGTCTTTGTTAGAAATATAGCTTGGTCCAATTAGTTATATATTCTAACAAAGTGCAGATTGGATTTTAACCTATTTAAAACATGTCATCAAAATTCTAAAATTAATCTTAATCAGGAAAAATTACTAACGATGTTCCATAAATTATTTTTTTAATTTTTTCAAAAAGATTCGAATTAGCTAGTTTTTCTCTTCTTTTTTTCGGTTGAATTTTGAATTTTAAAGAGTCGAAATTGAAGATAAACTATGTTTCAAAATTTAATTGTGATTTTTTTCGTGTTTTCTTCTCTTTTAAACCATTCAATTAAGTGTAAATATCATTAATTATTAATAATAACATAGAGTTAAAGGTAAATTGAGCAAATTGGCAATTTCTGGCAATTTATTTAAGTGTGTATCAAACTGGTAGCCCTTCGCATTAATCACTACCCAAGAAGTAGCTCTTGGTTTCAAAAAGGTTGGTGACTCCTGCCCTACAGTGTATTACAAAACTTACTGTATGAATATTTAACCTACACAAGCAGCTGCGGAAAAAAAACTCCCATTTGACTCTTCAAAAGCGAAAGCTTAAAGTCTTATTCTCTTCACACCAAGAGATCGTTTTTTTTTCTTGATGGAGCTTCCCGTGCTCCAAGGAAAAAGAAATGTCTGAGTTTGAAGAGCAATACAACAATTGCCCTCCCCATCGCCCCCTCATCCCGAACCTTCTCCCCTGTCTTATCTCTGCTCCTTTGAAACAGCACCTGTTACAACAACTCGGGAGCGCGCCGTCATGATGTAGCGGCGTAATACGCTGCCAGCAACCACTTTCATTTCGGAGCCACCGCTGATGTGCAAACAAGCTGGGACGTCTTCATCCCGCGAGGGCCTAATGAGTTTTGGAGCGGCGCGCGGTGTAAGGGTGGAAAGACGCCCAGACCCCATTGATTTTTGTTGTTGTGGTTTCCGGGTTGCCAAGTTACTATTTGATGCTTATTTAGGATTTGACATTTGATTGCCCGCTTGTTCAAGTGTGCGTTAATCCAGATGGCTGATTGAAATGTCAGCAGCAGCATGGAAACATTGCAGCTGGACTAATTTATGTCTCACTGAAGGGGCCTGTTCGATTTTTAGGGATACCCGACACAGATTTCCCAGTTAACTGGGGTCAAGCGCTCATCAGCTTCTCATTTTTGCATCTTGGATGACATATTGGATCTACTTTTTTCCAAAGACAGTCTTGTTGTACTCTTCATGTCTTCAGCTGAACAACTTTCCTTGATGGGTGAGCTACTGAGGAAATGTAGTAATTAGAGATGTCCGGTAATGGCTTTTTTGCCGATATCGGAGATATTCCGATATTGTCCAACTCTTAATTACCGATTCGATGCTATTGTGACGTACAAAGCTCATAACCACATGCTGCCTGGGTGTCTACAGGAGAGGTTTAAACCCAGAGAGAATCCCTATGACCTCAGAGGTTCAGCTGTCTTCCAGAAAGCTAAGATAAGAACAAGCTTAAAAAGTAGATGTGTTTCTGTCAGGGGGGTTCAACTGTGGAACAGCTTGGATTATTCCTTAAAATGTTCCAGTTCTATTCACACATTTAAAAAACACTTTAAGACCAATGTCTTGAAAAAATATATCACTCTAGAATCAACACTGTAGTTAATACTATGATCAACGTTAATTCAAATACTAAATGTGGGTTATAAATAATAATGGAAGTACAATTGTTTGTATATAGTATATAAATTGGTACAAAGGTTTAACATGTCTACAAGGATATTTCACATGCTTTTACTGTGTATATAATTGAACTGTGTTTATGTTGTGTATAATGTGTATTTATAATATGTTGTACAATGGACATTCAATAATTTTCGGAAGTTTATTTTGTACTTGACATTGTTTATAGGGTTAGGCGCAATAAGTGTTCAACTTCAGCCTAAACCCTTTCGGTCTGCAACATTTTCATTTTCAATTTAAGAATGTACAACTGTTTGTTTATTTTGTTGACGATTGACCGAAGAATAATAAACTTGAATGAAAACTTGAAACCGATACCGATATATACAGTCGTGGAATTAACACATTATTATGCCTAATTTTGTTGTGATTCCCCGCTGGATGCATTAAACAATGTAACAAGGTTTACCAAAATAAATCAACTCAAGTTATGGAAAAAAAAATGCCAAAATGGCACTGCCATATTTATTATTGAAGTCACAAAGTGCATTATTTTTTTTTAACATGCCTCAAAACAGCAGCTTGGAATTTGGGACATGCTCTCCCTGAGAGAGCATGAGGAGGTTGAGGTGGGGGAGGGGGGTGGGGGTAGGGGGTAGCGGGGGGTGTGTATTGTAGCGTCCCGGAAGAGTTAGTGCTGCAAGGGGTTCTGGGTATTTGTTCTGTTGTGTTACGGTGCGGATGTTCTCCCGAAATGTGTTTGTCATTCTTGTTTGGTGTGGGTTCACAGTGTGGCGCATATTTGTAACAGTGTTAAAGTTGTTCATACGGCTACCCTCAGTGTGACCTGTATGGCTGTTGACCAAGTATGCGTTGCATTCACTTGTGTGTGTGAAAAGCTATGATATTATGTGACTGGGCCGGCACGCAAAGGCAGTGCCTTTAAGGTTTATTGGTTCTCTGTACTTCTCCCTACGTCCGTTTTAAAAAGTCATACATTTTACTTTTTGAAACCGATACCGATCATTTTGAAACCGATACCAATAATTTCCGATATTACATTTTAAAGCATTTATCGGCCGATAATATCGGCAGTCCGATATTATCGGACATCTCTAGTAGTAATCGATCAATGTTTACTTATTTAGCCCTAAATCACGAGCGTCTCAAAGGGCTGCACAAGCCACAACGACATCCTCGGCTTTCATTGTCCCATTTACTCTCTGTAAAGCACCAGTTTCATTGGCAGCAAAACAGGCCCAGAGCATAATACTACCACCACCATGCGTGACGGTAGATATGGTGTTCCTGGGATTAAAGGCCTCACCTTTTCTCCTCCATACATATTGCTGGGTATTGTGGCCAAACAGCTCCATTTTTGTTTCAACTGACCACAGAAGTTTCTTCCAGAAGGTCTTATCTTTGTCCATGTGATGTCTGTATACGACTGTATATATGACCCTCAGTATGACTTGCATTAATCTACATACCCCTGTTTAAAGGCATTTATATATCAATGTTAATGTAACTGAGAGTGTACAAATGGACCCAATTAGGTACCATTACTATTAACTATCTGTCATAAAGCTGAGGTACACCCTAAAACTACCTCTGGGGGTCCCCTACGCACCATTGTATGTATTTATTTTAGTTTTCCTTTTCTTTGGCCCACCCCTATAATGTTATTCACTTTCTCTGCCTACAGTAAAAAAAACAGCATCTATCTATATATTAACAAAAAAACAATGACTTCTGTGTTGTTTGGGAAATGTTGTTAATAGTTATGTGCAGTAAAACCCTACAACGACCTCTAGGGGTCACTGCACCCCACTGTATGTATTTTTTTTAGTTTGCCTTTGCTTTGGCCCACCCCTTTAATGTTATCCATTTTCTCTACCTACAGTAAAACAGTATATATGTATATTTTGACCAAAAAACACTGACTTGTGTGTTGTTTGGGAACAGTTGGTAATAGTTATGTGCAGTAAAACTTTTCATGAACTCAACTCACCTCAACGTGTGTTCCTAAATTTGTGTTGGACGTCTTAGATGAAGAGAACAGTTATGATTTTGGTTTACAGAGTAAACAACTAAAAACAAAGGTTTGGGCCATTGTTTTCTCTAAACGCATACATTTGTCTAAATATGACCAAGGACACGCATTATTGTGGATTTCTTGCACATCATTTTCATCACAAAAGGAAAAATCTATTCAGCGGGAGAGAATTCCTCTGAGGAAAAAAAATATATATATATTTTTGTTTTTTGTAGCAGGAGAAACATGACACAAAGTCAATCAATCAATCAATCAATGTTTATTTATATAGCCCTAAATCACAAGTGTCTCAAAGGGCTGCACAAGCCACAACGACATCCTCGGTACAGAGCCCACATACGGGCAAGGAAAAACTCACCCCAGTGGGACGTCGCTTCCTAATTGTTAGAAATCCCACTGTTTACATTAAACCTGCTTCACTGATGAGAGTATTTGGCGCGCGCCATTTTGTCCGAATTTCGGAAGTCCTTGAACGCACCGTAGTTTGTTTACATCAGGGGTGTCCAAACTTTTTCCACTGAGGGCCGCACACGGAAAAATTAAAGCATGTGGGGGCCATTTTGATATTTTTCATTTTCAAACCATAACAAAATACATGGATTTTTTTTATTTATTTTACCTTTACGGGTCCCGGGGACCATAAAGGGTCTCAGTCATTAAAATGTTAAAAATAAGTCAGATTATTATTTTTTTAAAATTATTTAATGCTTACAGTAAATCTCTATATCAACTTCAAGTTGATATAAAGTAATACAAATTTTAAAAAAAAATGTTTTGTGGCTTTTATGTCAAAAACAACTTAGTTTTTTTATAGTAAAACTGAAATATGCAGTATTTAGTAATTTGAGCCCTAAAAGATCAATAATGCAGGACACCATTGATTTTAATTCTTTCATATTTTTGAGTAATCACAGTGAAAAGATAAATAAAAAATCACTAAATATATTTGGGATCCAAAAGGTGCCGCACTCATAAAGTGATACATTTTTATTAGGTTTTTATTTTACTTTCAACACTTAAGTTACGAGATCAACTTCAGATATATCTGTCGATTTTATGCTGGAGCTATTATTTTGTTTGTTTTATGCGCTTTTGTCAAAGAAAACTTTGATGTTTTTATATGGCTACTACACAATATATGCAATATTTACCACATAAAACATTTTAAAGTGAAATATTTGAAATAATTGGAGCCCTGAAAATAATTCATTATAACATGGATTTTTTTGTCATTATTATGGCAAAAAAAGAAAAATAAAGAAGACACAAGAAAAAAAAACAGCCTACATGGCAGCTTTTGTGTCAACATTGCAACTTTTTCTCGTTAGATTTCAACTCATTCCACTTTTGTTAATGTTTTTATTTATTTTTTACAATAGTATTTCCAGAATGTGGTAAACAATTAGCTGCGGGTCGCAAACGTCCCCCGGGCCGCACTTTGGACACCCCTGGTTTACATGTACAACTTTCCTTGACGCTGCCACAGAAAGACGTGTTTTATGCCACTCCTTCTTTGTCTCTATTTGTCCATCAAACTTTTTATGCTGTGCGTGAAACCACAAAGGTGAGCTTTGTTGATGTTATTGACTTGTGTGGAGTGCTAATCAGACATATTTGGTCACTGCATGACTGCAAGCTAATCAATGCTAACATGCTATTTATGCTAGCTGTATGTACATAATGCATCATTATGCCTCGTAATTTAGGTATACATCCACTCATTTTATTTGTAGTTTCCGTTTCCTTCAACTCGAACACACACATATTTACCTTTGGCCATTCTAAGCCAGTAATTTCCAGGAGTTATCACACCCTCTGAAAAGCCTCCGTTTTAGTAATGTTTTCCAATGTTGTAAAAATGTGTCGAATAAATATTGCATTTCAACATTTCTGTCAACGAAGATTTGCATCAGCCTGCAACACATAGTCATTTTGATAGTAGGCTATTATAGCTGATATAGACACTTACATCATGTGTTGCCTTCATTATAACACTTATATAAGGCTCCAGACAGATTTTCAATTTTTTTGGTTCAATATGGCTTTTTCAACATTTTGGGTTGCCGACCCCCGGTCTAGTGTATACTACAGACCTGGGCATTCTGCGGCCCGCGGGCCGCATCCGGCCCTTTGTGCGTCCCTGTCCGGCCCGCGTGAGGCCAATTATAAATTACAAAATAAATTTTAAAAAGTATCTATGTCGAGTGTGCAATACAACGGTGCTGCTTTTGTTTTGAAAATCGTTATTTGTATTACTTCCGTGTGCAATTACAAAATAAAGTTGAAAAAACATCTATGTCCTGCGCGCAATACAACTGTGCTGCTTTTATTTTGAAAAGTATTATTTATAGGCGTGTGTCCGTGTGTAACCTGCGAGTGAAGGTGCACATGCAGCGACAAGTGATGCACGGTTTACACCCGAGACGCTAACAAGAGAAAAGTTGATGAGGAATGCCGTGTTTTCAACAAGACATGGACTGCCAAGCAACGTTCCCTCTAAGGTGCGTGCCTGCGCAATTGCGCACTGCTCAAGCGTCCGCTGCGCGCAGCAAGTATATGCCGCGCACCAAATCAAATCCCATCTGAATTCTAAACAAAATAAACATATTTATTCTATGGAATTTTGCAATGCAACTTTGAGTGACAGTGACAACAAACGGCCCTAACGGTGTTCGTCAACACCGTTCAATTGAACACCGTTCAATTATTGTAACGTCTATCGAGATGCTTCGAGGACAGGAATTATATCGATCACTTTATTGAGCAAAACTGTTTATATTCGGACATAACCACACCAAAAACATGAGTAAAACAATTCTATCTCGAAAAACTAGTCATTTTCTGCCGTACAAACCAGGCCAAAACCAACTTGTCATCTGTCACCAACACCATAGCACTAAACCACTGGTGCGTTTATGGCCACACAAAAAGTCGGACAACTCAAACACCACACAAAGTTACGCTATGACTCCTCAGTCATACGTGTGCTTATTTTACTGTCATTTATTATTAATGTTATTTTTTTTATATTAGTCATGGAATGCTGTTACACACACTATGTTGAAGTATTACTATTATTATTAATTATTATTATTATTATTATTATTTATCTTACGGTATATATCAAAAATAATATTGAGCAAAATTTAATTGAAATATTGTCGATGTGGCCCTCCAGCAGTGCTCGGGTTGCTCATGCGGCCCCCGGTAAAAATTAATTGCCCACCCCTGGTATACTATATAAATACAGAAACTCAGTGAGCAAGGTTAATGCTCGATCGTCCCGTTTGTAAAGTCAAGAGACAGAACAAACCGAAAAACATTTAAGCAAAGTGTGTCTTGATGCCATGCAATGGAGTGACATCAGACATCGACTATAAAGAGACCTGTCAGTGGATGCTATATTGCTTTAAAAGCAACTTTGTGGATTATTAAATAACTTAAATATTTCAATTTTCTGAGCGGATTAATATTGGCCTGTGGATTACTGGATCACTAGGATGACGGTTATTGAAGCTCGGTAGCGGCGGTCGTGTATGAAGCGCGTTTGCTTCAAAGTGACACTAACTCTTATTAGCGTGTGTGACTTTGAGGGACTTTTGAATTTAAGGAGAAAATATTGTCGTGTTACAAACTTTTTGTTTGTAACACAAAATCATTCCAAAAATGATTTTTTTTATGCGTAGCAGGGGCAGCTGAAGTGAAAGCGACAGTGTGTCGTTATTACGATGGTCAGCTGGATAAAAAAATATTGATAGCCGTATTTTTGCCCAGAATCATAACAGTCCATCTGGACCAACCCAATTAGGAACCGGTACCAAAAAATACCAAGTGTACTTTTTTTTTTATTTTTGGTCCGGATAGTGCAGTACTCGCAGTAGGAACATCAACTAAAGTGCATCTAGTTGCCTTTAAATTGTAACTGCTGAATAAGGAGGATTATTTGGTTTCTTTTTCCTATTCAGAGAACAACAAAGCAATTTGGTGCAGATTGCAACTCATAACCTATTCCTCCCTTGTAGGCCATCAATAACAATGAGGAAATTGTCAGCCGCTGATTAAGCCGTGTGTGTGCATGCATGATGGATGAGCTATGTTGTTTCTGTTTAGTGTCCGTTTCCTATTATATTAAAAAAAAAATGAAATTAAAGGAGACCTCTGGAGGTCTTTTTGAAAGTAATATTTTTTGTCAGTCATTGTTAAAAACTGCAAAAGGCAAAATAATCGTGCTTGTATTCAGTAACAAATAATATATCTAATGTACCACAATTTAAAGTGATATTGAATGGATATTTACAGTCCTAGAATGTGCGTGGCACACATTTGAGAGCAAGCCGCAACTAACATGTCATATATGCACAATGCAAGGCCACTTTTAAGATGCTATTTTTTTTTTTACCACCAAGTGTCTTCCATGTATCATTATCACTGGAGGACTAGAGCAGTGTTTTTCAAACTTTTTAGAGCCAAGGCACATTTTTTTGCGTTGAAAAAATGCGGGGGCACACCACCAGCAGAAATCATTAAAAAACAAAACTCAGTTGACCGTAAAAAGTCGTCCTTGCAATTGTTGGATGTGACTTTAAACCATAACCAAGCATGCATCAATATAGCTCTTGTCTCAAAGTTATATGTACTGTCACATCACACCCTGACTTATTATGATTTTTTTTGGTGTTTTTCTGTGTGTAGTGTTTTAGTTCTTGTCTCGCGCTCCTGTTTTGGTGGCTTTTTCTCTTTTTTTGGTATTTTCCTGTAGCAGTTTTATGTCTTCCTTTGATCTATATTTCCCACATCTACTTTGTTTTAGCAATCAAGAACATTTCAGTTGTTTTTATCCTTCTTTGTGGGGACATTGTTGATTGTCATGTCATGTTCGGATGTACATTGTCTTTGCTCCACAGTAAGTCTTTGCTGTCGTCCAGCATTCTGTTTTTGTTTACTTTGTAGCCAGTTCAGTTTTAGTTTTGTTCTGCATAGCCTTCCCTAAGCTTTAATGCCTTTTTTTAGGGGCACTCAACTTTTGTTTATTTTTGGTTTAAGCATTAGACACCTTTTTTTACCTGCACACTGCCTCCCGCTGTTTCCGACATCTACAAAGCACTTAGCCACCTACTGATATGGAAGAGTATTACACGGTTACTCTGCCGAGCTCTAGACAGCACCGACACACATCATTTGCGGATTATAATTACTGGTTTGCAAAAAATATTTTTAACCCAAATAGGTGAAATTACATAATCTCCCACGGCACACCAGACTGTATTCCACGGTAGTGTGCCGCGGCACAGTGGTTCAAAAACACTGGACTAGAGGAAAAGGATTGGCTATACATACTATGCGCATAAACTGAGCAAGACGACACAAGACCGCTATAGCTTCAATATAAAGTAGGGCTGATTGATCCAGATGTTGATACTATCGATACATAGTACAGTATCAGTATATAAACGATACTAAGGTGATTCGATCAATATTTTTCTTGTTCATTAGACTTAGACCTAGACTTAGACAAACTTTAATGATCCACAAGGGAAATTGTTCAACACAGTAGCTCAGTTACAATGATGGAAAGTGTAAGGATGGAAAGGACAATGCAGGTATAAATAGACTAATATAGAGATAAAAAATCTAACATATACACAAATATATACATAATGTGTGTACAGAATAATATATATGTACAGATATATTATATTATGTCTATAACATATATACAACATATACCAATGATCATGTTCATATTCATGTTCGTATTCTTGCAAAATATTTTTTGGGTGTTTTTAGTTATTATTTACAAACTCAGAGAGTAGTTTCTGGAAACAGGACCGATTTGATAGCAAAACCCAAATGATATACATGGGAGCCAATAATATTTTTTGTTCAGTTATTGTAAACTGGCGCCTTTATTTTTATAGCTAAAATGTATGTAGCATTCAATACCACGATACATCATCTTATTTACAACAATATTAACGCATTACAAATGTAAAAAAGATAAGCTTTATTAAAAAAATGTAATGTGTTATTACTTTAGTTACTTGCCATAAATTTTGGTTCTATAATCTATTGTCGAAGTATCCGATCGGGACTTGCAATGAAGCCAAAAAATTGGACCGTGATCGGAGGCCGAAAATGTTATTCAAAACATCCTTAAAATTATACATCTGGCGATATTTAAAAAAAAAAAAAAAATTGTACAGTCATTGTTGAAAAAAATGCAGCATGCAAAATAATGTAGCTTTTATTTTTCGAATATTTCCAACGTACCAAAATGTGAATCTCATATTATATTAATCTGTACATGTTACTCTGTCAGTAAATCAACATAAGCCAAATTATATATTATTAATGTGATACTATTTACCGTAATTTGATTAGGATACAATATTAATATAATGTTACATTACTAATCTTGTTTAATATTTTGTTTGATATAGATTTTTACTCTGCATCCATGCAGATTTTAATTTAGTAATATTTACTGTCAATATATAACTAAGTAGTGTAAATACATATGTATTAAATGTCATAATAAAAAAAAAAAGTCATTCATAAAATGTCGTATTATTTATTTTTTCTCTGCTCCACATATGTACCGTATTATTCCATTCAATTCCGTGACACTTTGTGAAATGTGGCATTAACTCCAAAGTGTCGTGCAGTGTCAATGCATGCTGCCAAAAACGGATTATCTTGGTTGGTGAGAATGGAGGGAGAGAAAAAAGTCACGGCTAACAAGCGAGGTAATTAAGAGAAAGTGATTGTTGCATGAAACTTCTTAATCATTTACACACCGATTGGATCAGGTGGCAGCTGTGTGTGATATCATTCTAGCGCATTCTGCTTTTTTTTAGGGTGAAGGGAATTTTTGATTTTTTTCGGATACACCTTATAGTCAGTGTGTAGCTTGTATAGATGTTACTATCCTCAGCCGTTATTGTCTGACTGCAGCCCATCCCTGAGTGGGGGGATTTAACGCTGCATTACTACTGTACATGTTGGAATTAATGCTTCTCTCAATGAACCGTAGCTCTTCCAGTGCTGGTAGCACTCATGCAGCCCCAGTTTAGGACACGACCGCCACCATGCTTAGCTGCGTTCAAGACACAATTATCTTGCTACTCACCTGTGTTACCAGTGATTTAGAGCCTGTCCCCATAGGATTGTTTTTAGGTGGAAACGGTGAAGCTTTGTACCGTTTCAGCCGTTTATCCCCACGCAAAACACAGTTTTTGGTGGTCTGAAACGAACGTTTTTGAGAAGAGCCTCCAGAGTGGGAAGGGCTGAAAACCCTGGCGTTGTGGTTTCCATGGGGCGAAAGAAGCTTTGTGGCTGCCTCGGCATGGAGAAGGCACGCTCAACAGCTGTCAACAACAAAGCTGTGATTGTGAAGTAGAATAGAATACAATAGAAAGTACTTTATTGATCCCTGGGGGCTATTCAGCACCACAGTTCGCTCACAATAAACGATAAACACTCAGGCATTTTTTACATGTGAATAATATGAATACAGTCTATTATACAGCATTATTCACATGTGAATGATATAAATAGTCTATTATACAGCATTATTCACATGTGAATAATATAAATAGTCTATTATACAGCATTATTCACATGCGAATAATATAAATAGTCTATTATACAGCATTATTCACATGTGAATAATATAAATACTGTCTATTATACATTTAAAGGCCTACTGAAATGATATTATCTTATTTAAACGGTGATAGCCGATCCATTCTATGTGTCATACTTGATCATTTAGCGATATTGCCATATTTTTGCTGAAAAGATTTAGTAGAGAACATCGACGATAAAGTTCGCAACTTTTGGTCGCTGATAAAAAAGCCTCGCCTGTACCGGAAGTAGCGTGACGTCACAGGTTGTGGAGCTCCTCACATCTGCACATTGTTTACAATCATGGCCACAAGCAGGGAAATCGTGGCTTTCTCGGTGAGAGTGAAGGACTAGAGGGCAGTGGAAGCAATTCAGATAGGGAAGATGCTGTGAGAGGCGGGTGGGACCTGATATTCAGCTTGGAATGACTAAAACAGTAAATAAACACAAGACATATATATACTCTATTAGCCACAACACAACCAGGCTTATATTTAATATGCCACAAATTAATACCGCATAACAAACACCTCCCCCCTCCCGTCCATTTAACCCGCCAATACAAATCAAACACCCGCACAACACACTCAATCCCACAGCTCAAAGTACCGTTCACCTCCGCAAAGTTTATACAGCACATATATTTCCCCAAAGTTACGTACGTGACATGCACATAGCGGCACGCACGTACGGACAACCGATCAAATGTTTGGAAGCCACAGCTGCGTACTCACGGTACCGCATATCCAACTCAAAAGTCCTCCTGGTTAGAGTCTCTGTTGTCCCATCTCCACAAGCATGCGTATCCAACTCAACGTCCTCCTGGTAAGAGTCTCTGTTCTCCCAGTTCTCCACAGGCCAATGGTAAAGCTTGACTGTCATCGTTCGGGAATGTAAACAATGAAACACCGGCTACGACGTAGCCGCTACGTGTTTGTGTTGCTGCAGCCGGCCACTAATACACCGCTTCCCACCTACAGCTTTCTTCTTTGCTATCTCCATTGTTCATTAAACAAATTGCAAAAGATTCACCAACACAGATGTCCAGAATACTGTGGGATTTTGCGATGAAAACAGACGACTTAATAGCTGGCCACAATGGTGTCCCAAAATGTCCGCTACAATCCGTGACGTCACGCGCAAACGTCATCATACCGAGACGTTTACAGCAGGATATTTCGCGGGAAATTTAAAATTGCACTTTACTAATCTAACCGTATTGGCATGTGTTGCAATGTTAAGATTTCATCATTGATATATAAACTATCAGACTGCGTGGTCGGTAGTAGTGGGTTTCAGTAGGCCTTTAAGTACAGTCAATAACTACTACTATTAGCACTATTGCAACAAAACCTTGTTGTCATCATCTATCAACCAGACATGCAGGAAAGACACATACACAAGAATAATGCTCTACACACTTCATATTGTTTTAAAAACAACAATGTCAAGCTTGGGCCACCAGAAGAACGAATGCTTGTTTGTCTCCTTTACTACTGTACACTACTGCTAGAACCTTTATATACTGTACTCTTATGTACTAGTGGCATTTAATATTGTAACTTTGGTTCATAAGAACGAGACGATGTTGGGAAATTGTGTGTGTGTTATGTAAACAATGACAACCTTCTCAGGACATTCAATCGATCGCAACTTGGCTGTTTGGTTAGTCATAGATGACGTTTCGCAATTTTACCCAAGCAGGCTTCTTTAGTTCATGCTCATAGATTTAGATTGGTCAGATCTAGTCTAGCGGCTGGTGCCAAAACCCCAAATATTTATAATCCAACACAAGGAGGCTCTATTGTAATGAGAAAAACAACTGTTGAGAAGCAAACACCTCACACCTTACAGGATAGATCCACACTAAACCCAGAACAGGCTGGAACTTTGCCTTAACACTTTCAATTTATGGGAACGTTTTACCGCCGAAAAACATGGTTGTGCCATGAGATCGCCTGTATCCCCAATTGTGGCAAACCTTTACATGGAGGACATGGAAAAGAGAGCTCTGAGCTCTTTTAAGGGAAAAGCACCAAGTCTTCGGTACAGATATGTGGATGACACATGGGTGAAAATCAGAAGCCAAGAAGCCAAGCCTTCATTAACTCAGTGGACAAAAACATCAAGTTCACATGTGAGATTTCAAAAACAGTAAGTTGCCTTTTTTGGACTGTGATGTCCACTTTAGAGCAAGGAGGGACCTCCAGGTGGGGTTTACCGAAAACCCACACATACTGATCAATACCTACTTTTTGACTCACACCGCCCACTGGAAAACAAACTGGGCTTTTATCAGAACCCTACAACACAGAGCTGATAATGTTCCTACCGGCCCACAGGCCGAAGAGAAAGAGCATAGGCATTTGAGGGAAGCCCTCAAAACCTGTGGGTACCCCAGCTGGTCGTTTGCGAAAAGTGCATCCAGTTCCAGAAATAACAAGAACAGAGTGGATGAGGAGGAAAAAGGTGTCAGACGCAAAAATATTGTCATTCCATACGTATCAGGTCCATCTGAGAAACTCAGAAGAATGTTTAACCAACATAACATCCCAGTACACTTCAAACCAGGCAACACCCTGAGACAGAGACTGGTGCATCCTAAAGACCGGACACCCCATACCCACAAAAACATGCTATCCAGTGTAATTATGAATGTACTGATTCATATATTTGGGAAACAAAACAACCACTAAGCAGACGAATGGCACAGCATAGACTGGCAAACTCTTCAGGCCAAGACTTAGCTGTCTACTTGCACCTCAGAGAAAAACAGCACTCCTTTGAGAACCAAATTGTACAGATTCTGGACAGGGAGGACAGATGTACAAAAGAGGAGTGAGGAAAGCCATTTACGTCACGGTTGAAAAACCATCCCTGACCAGAGGAGGTGGTCTGCAACATCACCTGTTTCCCACATAATACTGTCCTTCCAACCATTCATAAAAGACTGCAATTTTTAGTGTCCAACAAATACCAGGAGTTAGAAAAATGCTGGTCACAGATGCTCCTTTGTGCCATTTGTTTACAACTGAATGGAATGCTGACGTGGGTTATTCAGACTTTTTTTGGGCTGATACTTGTCGATCCACAGTGATTGTTCTGCCACACAATACCTCAATGCTAAAGAGGGAAAATTCCTTTTCAACAACTGTCATTGGCATTGACAGGAGGACTGGTTGTTTGCATCTCAACAGTTTTTCTCATTACAATAGGGTTGAACTGGTGTAAATATTTGGGGTTTTGGCACCAGCCGCTAGACAAGATCTGACCAATCTAAGTCTATGAGCATGAACTGATGAAGCCTACTTGGATCAGAACAAAATGTCGTCTAAGACAAACCAAACAGTCCAGTTACGATCGATTGAATGTCCTGAGATAACAATGACCTGAAAGAATGAGAACTATAAAAACAATAAAACATGTTGTATATCCTGTACTGTATATAATGATCAAATTATCACTCTTACTTCAGAACTGTCTAAAGAAAAGTTCAATTATCACTGGAGGACTATAATTCACATGTGAATGATATAAATAGTCTATTATACAGCATTATTCACATGTGAATAATATAAATAGTCTATTATACAGCATTATTCACATGCGAATAATATAAATAGTCTATTATACAGCATTATTCACATGCGAATAATATAAATAGTCTATTATACAGCATTATTCACATGTGAATAATATAAATACTGTCTATTATACATTTAAAGGCCTACTGAAATGAGATTTTCTTATTTAAACGGTGATAGCAGATCCATTCTATGTGTCATACTTGATCATTTCACGATATTGCCATATTTTTGCTGAAAGGATTTAGTAAAGAACATTGACGATAAAGTTCGCAACTTTTGGTCGCTGATAAAAAAAGCCTTGCCTGTACCGGAAGTAGCGTGACGTCACAGGTTGTGGAGCGCCTCACATCTGCACATTGATTACAATCATTCCCACCAGCAGCGAGAGCAATTCGGACCGGGAAAGCGACGATTACCCCATTAATTAAGCGAGGATGAAAGATTTGTGGATGAGGAAAGTGAGAGTGAAAGATTAGAGTGCAGTGCAGGACGCCAGGATGTATCTTTTTTCGCTCTGACCGTAACTTAGGTACAAGGGCTCATTGGATTCCACACTTTCTCCTTTTTCTATTGTGGATCACGGATTTGTATTTTAAACCACCTCGGATACTATATCCTCTTGAAAATGAGAGTCGAGAACGCGAAATGGACACTCACAGTGACTTTTATCTCCACGACATTACATCGGCGGAGCACTTTAGCTACGGAGCTAACGTGATAGCATCGTGCTTAACTGCAGATAGAAACAGAAGAAATAAGCCCCTGACTGGAAGGATAGACAGAAGATCAACAATACTACTATTACTAATACTATCAGGAGACACCGAACCAAACCCTGGACCTGTAACCACACGGTTAATGCTGTCCCGCCTGGCGAAGCCTAGCAATGCTGTTGTTAATGACGCCATTGAAGCTAACTTAGCTACGGGACCTCGACAGAGCTATGCTAAAAACATTAGCTCTCCACCTACGCCAGCCCTCATCTGCTCATCAACACCCGTGCTCACCTGCGTTCCAGTGATCGACGGCGCGACGGAGGACTTCATCATCGGTGCGGTCGGCGGCTAGCGTCGGATACCGCGTCTGCTATCCAACTCAAAGTCCTCCTGGTTGTGTTATTGTAGCCAGCCGCTAATACACCGATCCCACCTACAGCTTTCTTCTTTGCTGTCTCCATTGTTCATTAAACAAATTGCAAAAGATTCACCAACACAGATGTCCAGAATACTGTAGAATTTTGCGATGAAAACAGACGACTTAAGCTGGCCACCGTGCTGTCCCAATATGTCTGCTACAATCCGTGACGTCACACGCAAACGCCATCATACCGAGACGTTTTCAGCCGGATATTTCTCGGGAAATTTAAAATTGCACTTTATAAGTTAACCCGGCCGTATTGGCATGTGTTGCAATGTTAAGATTTCATCATTGATATATAAACTATCAGACTGCGTGGTTGGTAGTAGTGGCTTTCAGTAGGCCTTTAATTACAAGTTACAACAAGCTTCAGTTAACAGACTGAACAACACATTGACACTCTCTATCACTACAATATGAAGTATAAATGACAAAACATTGAGTATTAAAAGTGTGTGAACCACTGATTCCAACCTTGTTTACTTCCCTGATGACCTCCTTAATGTTTTGCAATCAATCAGAAATATCAGGCAGCTAAACTGCGTCAAACATGTCGAAGTGTGGGGAGGGCGTTTGCATATTACCCACCACGCCTTAGTCCAGTTCAGTTCAGTTCATTTATTTATTCCATTCATAAAATATCTAACAAAAGAATAGAATAAAAATAAATCAATCAACATAATATTTAAGTAACACATGAATGAAAAGGAGCAGAAAGAAGTTAAAAACTTAAAATATCTGCCCCCTATTTTCACAAATACAACAATTGACTTTGAATGTTGGCGACTACAAAGCCATATTTTAATGAAGAAATAATTCTACTCAGTCATATATTTTCATCATGATTTAAAAAAAAATTTAATACAGAAAAGAGATTTCGTTTTTTTATTCCACTGTCAAGATTGTTCCATAAACTAACGATTCTGATTGAAATACTTATTTTCCATTATCACTTTTCTATATGTAGATTTATTAAAGCTCTCACCTAGATTTATTAAAGCTCTCATAATGGATTGTGTGTGGTGTGTAGACATATTTTTTTAAATAATATCCACATAGTTCAGTGGGCAAGTTGTGTGGTTTTAAACCACATATATTAACTTTCTGTGTTGGTGTTTGATTAATCAGACCATGGGTGGTAAAGGCTGTCTGAATGCAACCTATCTATGGAATCTTTGCACTGATGAATAATGTAGGACTCATGGTTAAAGGCCATAGCATTACTGATCCACTTTACTGGAACAACTGCACATGTGCAATAGATATCATTTACAAATGCTAGGGACAAGCGGTAGCAAATGGATGGATGGATGGATCTTTGAACCCTCGGCCCGCAGGCTGTAGTTTGGGGCCCCCTGCTGTAGGTTATGAATCTGCTCCACAAAAGGTTGTCTGGATGCACACGCTGAGCTGTTAATTTAAGAATTTTGACAAATATTTATAGTTTAACATGTACTTTTTTTTTTACTACTTCTTCTCGTACTATTGCTACTACTTCACATCACATTTATTTTTCTCACTGAGGGTGAGCCGAGACGCCTTTCTTATTAGTATTCCTTCAAAGGGTATAAAGCCTGTCTATCGCCATCAAGAGACTCTTCAGTAAAGATGCAAACAATGTAAATGGATGGAAAAACAATCTAAGATAATGACGCACTTTGAGTGTGTCTTCATGTTTAAAAAAAAAAGCTCATATCCTGTGTGAGCATGTGTGTGTAATGGTGATTATATTACCGTATTTTCCCGACCGTAGGGTGCACCGGATTATAAGGCGCACTGCTGATTAACAGTCTATTTTGTATCTTTTTTCATGTATTAGGCGCACCGGATTATAGGGCGCATTAAAGGAGTCATATCATTGGCGTTGTTAGGCCTATTTTAGGGGGGCTCAAGCTCATGTTCTTAAGCCCCCCTAAATAATTTAGTGTTTAAAAAAAAAAAAAAAGTCAATTGTTTTTTTTGTTTTTTTTACAAATACATGCCGACATATTCATTATAAAGTGGCCCGAATATGAGTTTAAATAAATAATCATATAACCTGTCATTATTCACTCAGTTTTCCCTCACTTCATAGCGTAAGGTAGAGAGCCCCTTTAGTGCGTCGGTATCCAATCCATTCCACTTGTTCATATAGAAAATGCCCACATCACTCAAAATCCAGTCCGCATTTTCTCTGCGACCTTGCTTGCGGTCCTTGGACTTGTTCATATACAAAATGCCCACATCACTCAAAATCCAGTCCGCATTTTCTCTGCGACCTTGCTTGCGGTCCTTGGACTTGTTCATATACAATATGCCCACATCACTCAAAATCCAGTCCGCATTTTCTCTGCGACCTTGCTTGCGGTCCTGCAGGTGTACGAAGCACATTAGCACACAGCACTGCAGAACAAGAACCTTGTGTCTGCAATTGTAAATAATTTAGTTTTTAAGTTTTGTGTTTGTTGTAGAATCTATATAAAGTAATATACATTCGCCTATTGTTAAAATAATGAAAATTAAATATATTTGTTTTATTGTATTGTTACATTAATAGCTGTTGTATTATTATAAGATGGCTTGTTAAACATTTCATAGGATTTTCAGAGGGTGGAAAAACCAAGACATTTAATATAAAATGTAAAATGAATAAATACATAAAAAGAAAAAAAAAATGGTTAAAAGCCATCGTCCCGGGTAGCATTTCATTTCGTCCTGTGCATTCTTTTTACCGTCCCCGGGACGACGGGACTACGTTAGTCTCAAGCCCCGGAAGTTACATTTTATTGTTTGCATTATTTGTTTCAGCATTGCACTTTGAAGATGGTCCCTCAGCTCTTTGACAGCTTTGGCTCTTTTTCAGATCAGCAGACGGACTCTAAGTCTTTCTTATTTACAGTATGTATAAAAGTTTCTCATTTCTATTCAGACTTCCATATATATTTAATTTCCTTAACGGCTTGCCATAAAATACATATATATATATATAAATATATTATATACAAGCCAAATTATCCCGATCCAGATATTACTTTAATTCAAGTAATCAAGTAATATTTCCAGGGCTTGAATTTACAACCATTTTAGTCACATATGTGCCCAAAATGTAATCTGTGCAACTTCAAAATATTTGGGAACAAACAATTATTGTATTGTGAGCGAAAGTGGTGGCATTAGCCTCTATGTTGTGAATGAATAACATAGAGGCTAATGCCATGACTTTCATTGTGTTTCAGTGTATCTTGAAGGATCATGCAAGTCATTGTTTCTTGTTGATGCTGTAAACAAAATGTCACTGTGCAAACCCATGTTTGTTGTTGTACTGAACACAGATTGAAAATAAACCCACTGAAATAATAATAATAACAATGATTAATTTCTAAGTCTTTGTTAGCCGTTTGTGAAGTTTTGTGCTCGTGCGCTACGTTCGCTCGCATCCTGTGCATATCCTGGGGGCTAAGCCCCCCCCCTGTCCTTAAAAGCTAGTGACGCGTCTGAGTCATATTATTATTGTTTTTTTCTAAATGTAAAACACTTCCTTGTGGTCTACATAACATGTAATGGTGGTTATTTGGTCAAAATGTTGCATAGATTATGTTTTACAGATCATCTTCAAGCCGCTTTCTGACAGTTGCTTCAGGATGCGCCGTTTTGTGGGCGGTCTTATTTACGTGGCTCACCTTCGACAGCGTCTTCTCCCCGTCATCTTTGTTGTAGCGGTGTAGCGTGCAAGGACGGGAGTGGAAGAAGTGTCAAAAGATGGAGCTAACTGTTTTAATGACATTCAGACTTCACTTAAATCAATAACGGAGCAGCATTTTCTCATCCGGAAACAACAACAACGCCGGAAATGTGTCCCGTGGAAAACCGTCCGACCGGAACTCTCTAATAACTAAAGTTCCTTGGGTGAATAATGTAAACTCACTACACCGGTATGTTTTAGTGCTTTCATGGCGAGTTTACTGACAGCTATAAGTAAGAAATTTACACTACTTTATATTAGAAATGGCAACAGCACAGGATCAATGTCTCATAACAAGAAGATAGAGAAAAAGAAGAAGCTTATCGACTATGGGGTCTTTACGGACTACAAAGGTGAAGGCGCCCAATTTTTCAGGATTTATGCAGACCCCAAATACAGAAAAGTTGCTTTTGCATACTATTGCGAAACAAAACGCCAGATAATTTGTCTTTTCTTATACACACACCATAATAATACTCGTATGTTTAATGCGGCGACAATCCATCAAGCGGTGCAGCTTCACAGCTTACCAAAGTCGCACTAAAACATTTTGATAGATTTTTGAGCGACGTGTGTAATGGTCTATATTTTCAATGGAACATATAAAATGTTGGTGTTGTTTACTTGAGTCATATTGCCATCATAGTGAAGCCTACACTTATCTTTTATGTTTGACTGCCATCTACCACACCATGTACCAAATGAAATATCTTCGAGGTGGATAAGCTCAACCAAACTTATTTCTTACATTAGGCGCACTGGTTTATAAGGCGCACTGTTGAGTTTTGAGGGGGAAAAAAATATTGTAAGTGCGCCTTATAGTCCGGAAAGTACGGTATGTGTTTTAGGCATGTTCAACAAATCACATGTTTGCATTTGCACAATTCAAGATATTTGGAAAAGGAGAAACCAGGCATACCAAGCATTCCTTATACTGTAGATCAGGGGTGTCAAACTCAAATACAGAGTGGGCCAAAATTTAAAACTGAACAAAGCCGCGGGCCAAGGTTGAAAAAATTAACCTTTTAATAGGGACCCAAACAAGTTTTGCATTGAATATTGAACAAGCAAGGCGTATATATCTTTATAGTGACATGCAAAATAATGCAAATAATAATAATAATAATAATTAAAAAATATCAATGGCATATCAAATACAATTTAAATAAAAATGTAATGCCTCTTTTCTATTTGCAGCCTTCTGAGGTAAATATCCACATTAACTTTTTCCACAGGATAATACATTTGAAAATAAAATAATGAATAAACCAACCATTCAGGACTTTAAACTGCTCAGTTTGCAACACACTGATCTAATCTGATGTGCCCAAGCCAGATACCTGCCATCTTTTCTTGGATGCTAGTTCATTAATGTCGGGGCTCAGGCTTTGAGCTGAGGCAACCTTCATTATCGAAAGAAAGGTGTTCATCAGTCATTATATCTCGTAGTCCACCCGGACCACAGTCTTGGGGGCGTGCTTTAAAGGCACTGCCTTTAGCGTCCTCTACGAGCTGTCGTCACGTCCGCTTTTCATCCATTCTAACATGCCGGCCCAGTCACAAGATATGTGCGTCTTCCATGCGTCGATTGAGGTGGGCGGGGTTTGGTGGTAGCGGGGGTGTATATTGCAGCCTGGAAGAGTTAGGGCTGTAAGGTGTTCTGGGTATTTGTTCTGTTGTGTTTATGTTGTGTTACGGTGCGGATGTTCTCCCGAAATGTGTTTGTCATTCTTGTTTGGTGTGGGTTCACAGTGTGGCGTATATTTCTAACAGTGTAAAAGTTGTTTAAACGGCCACCCTCAGTGTAACCTGTATCACTGTTGATCAAGTACGCGTTGCATTCACATCTGTGTGCGTGCAGAAGCCGCACATATTATGTGACCGGGCCGGCACTCCTTGGACTGGGTGAAAAGCGGACGTGACGATTTTCGGGAGGGGCACTGAAATTTGGGAGTCTCCCAGGAGGGTTGGCAAGTATGAGAATTAGTGGTGAATGCGGTGTTACCGCGGCACCGCCGCTGTATATAATCGGCGGGCCAGCTCTAGTGTTAATTTGATATCGCCTCAAGGGCCAATTTTGGCCCGCGGGCCAGAGTTTGACCCCCATGCTGTAGATCAGGGGTGTCCAAAGTGCGGCCCGGGGGCCATTTGCGGCCCGCAGCTAATTGTTTACCGGCCCACCACACATTCTGCAAATTATATTGCAAAAATAAAAAATAAACATTAACTAGAAAAAGTTGCAATGTTGACACAAAAGCTGCCATGCAGGCTGTTTTTTTTCTTTTGTCTATCTTTATTTTTCTTTTTTTGCCATTGCTTAAAAAAATAAAAAATCAATGTTATAATGAATTATTCAAGGCTCCAATTATTTCAAATATTTCACTTTAAAATGTTTTATGTGGAAAATATTGCATATATTGTGTGGTTGCCATACAAAAACATCAACGTTTTCTTTGACAAAAGAGCATAAAACAAACAAAATAATTGTTCAAATGTAAAATTGACAGATACATCTGAAGTTGATCTCGTAATTTAAGTGTTGAAAGTAAAAAAAAAAGTAATACAAATGTATCACTTTGAGTGGGGCACCTTTTGTATCCTAAATATATGTAATGGGATTTTATTTATCTTTTCACTGTGATTACTCAAAAATAACAATTCAGTAATATCAATGGTGTCTTGCATTATTTATATTTTTAAGGCTCTAATTACTTTACATCAAACATTGCTTTCTGAATGTTTTGGGCAGTGGGGGAAATACTGCATATTTCAGTTTTATTATAAAAAACAAAGTTGTCTTGACAGAAAAGGTATCAAACCTTTTTGTTTTTTTTAATTTTATATCAACCTGAAGTTGATATACTGTAGAGATTTACTGTAAGCGGTAAATAAAAAAAAAAAAATAATAATTTGACTTGTTTTTAACATTTTAATGACTTAGACCAGGGGTGTCAAACGTACGGCCCGAGGGCCGGATCAGGCCCGCGGACAGGTTTTATCGGCCCGCGGGATGAGTTTGCCAAGTATAAAATGTAAACTGAAATGTTTTAATGAAAGAAACAGCTGTTCTAAATGTGTCCACTGGATGTCACAATAGCAATTCTTTGTATCTTTGTAGATGATGCTACATATGTACAAAATAAACCACATGATGTTAGTACATCAGTCGAGGAAAATGATCAAACTACATAAATAACATGCTTTAATTTGATTTTGATATTATTTTTTTATCTTGATAGATTGAAAATCAACACCAGTGAGTTGACTGATGAACATTATCACTTAATTTATTCAGAAAATATAAATAACGACAAATAAAGATAGAATACTATTAACCACAACATGTAAGTGCAAAAAAACCCCAACAACATTATGATTTGTACATTTTCAGAATGTACTTGTTCTATTTTCAAACAAATAAAACAACCTGAAGTTGTCTTTATTTTTAAGTCATTGTGCTGTGATTTTACCAGTTCGGCCCATTTGGGAGTAGATTTTTCTCCATGTGGCCCCCCATCTAAAATGAGTTTGACACCCCTGATTTAGACCCTTTATGGTCCCCGGGAGCCCTAAAGGTAAAAAAAACCCAAAATCCATATATTTTGTTCTGGTTTGAAAATGAAAACTATCAAAATGGCCCCCGCAGGCTTTAATTTTTCCGTGTGCGGCCCTCAGTGGAAAAAGTTTGGACACCCCTGCTGTAGATGATCACCGATGGCGACGAAAGAAAGAACGTAAAAATAAGTGCAAAGAAAATGAACAAATACAAATAATGCATTGTTTTTTCATATTTTATTTAAAAATAAATATGAAATAGATTTTCAATTAATAAGACATTTTAATCAAATAAATAAATAGAGGGGTAAAAAAGTGAAACATTGGGAGTAAAAATGCAGGGTATAAACTAAGGTGTGCATACTGTGACAACCCAGCTGTTTTCAGCACATGTTGAAGACAGGCGTGTAAACCACACCTCCCAGTCTGGAGAGCGTCACCTAATGGCTAATCACCATTAATTAGCCAAAAGAAGGTGCGCATGGTAGTGCCATGGGTGGGACTCCAGCAGCCTCACGCAGTCTTCTGCAAATTAGCGTCTGCCTGTCTTATGAAACAACTTCAAACGTTGTGTAACTGCCGCAGACACCAGGGAGGAAACATACTGAATCTTCCTTAGGGGACTTTCTTTTTTTTTTTCATTTTTATTCATTTAGATAACTCCACTTCCCTCACACGGATGAACTCAGACGCACTTGATAAATTAAGACGCAATACTGAAGAATTCATTAACTTTTTAAACTTTGCTACTTTACTGGGGGAGGCCTCATAAAATATGCAATTGTTCTCATTTATCCCCAAGACGATTCACTGTACACACAGTATGTTAATAATTTACGGCGGCTATTCGTCTCTTTAATGGCATCGCGCTCACCTCTTGAATTATCACTACTGACAATTGGTGTCTCATTTAAACACATGTGGAAATTACATTTTAAATTCCAGTACAATTAGCTGAAACTCAGAATGAATATATTATATAATGTGACGCGTTAACCCCTCAACTTTATAATAGAATAAAAGCAAGAGTCTCCATTACGGCATTGCCTAGTATAAAATTATTAACGTAATATTGATAACTGGTGTAAATAGAAATGCATTGGAGAACCCACCAATTGTTTGTTATTGTGCATTAATTTTTATTCTAATTGATTTTAAATCAATAAAAAAATTCCTACATATTTTTTTCGATTGCATTTTTTTGTGGGTTGGGGATTATTTTTCTGTTTTTATTGTTATTTTTGTTGCTATTATTGTGATGAACAATTGGAATATGAATGATAATGAAAAATCCCAAAGTTCTACAAGATTTTTTCATCGTTATAAATAGGGATGTCCGATAATGGCTTTTTGCCAATATACGATATTCCGATATTGTCCAACTCTTTAATTACTGATACAGATATCAACCGATACCGATATCAACCGATATATGCAGTCGTGGAATTAACACATTATTATGCCTAATTTGGACAACCAGGTATGGTGAAGATAAGGTACTTTTTAAAAAAAATTGTAAAATAAGATAAATAAATTAAAAACATTTTCTTGAATAAAAAAGAAAGTACAACAATATAAAAACAGTTACATAGAAACTAGTAATGAATGAAAATTAGTCAAATTAACTGTTAAAGGTTAGTACTATTAGTGGACCAGCAGCACGCACAATCATGTGTGCTTACGGACTGTATCCCTTGCAGACTGTATTGATATATATTGATATATAATGTAGGAACCAGAATATTAATAACAGAAAGAAAGGGAGGTTTTTTGGGTTGGTGCACTAATTGTAAGTGTATCTTGTGTTTTTTATGTTGATTTAATAAAAATAAAAAATAAAAATAAAAAAACAAAACAAAAAAAAAACGATACCGATAATAAAAAAAACGACACCGATAATTTCCGATATTACATTTTAACGCATATATCGGCCGATAATATCGGCAGGCCGATATTATCGGACATCTCTAGTTATAAAAATAAGGCAGACATTAACCGAGCAAATTTACCAAGAGTCAACAAAGCATTTCATCTATTTTAATTGCTCCTCTCCATGGTGATCAATCATCATTTCATTCATTGCAATACATAACTTAATGACATTAAGTTATCTGTTATTGGCTAAAATGTAACACATTATTATTGCCATAGACCTCCGATTAGTATAAAATGTTACATATACAGTATACCAGAAAACACATTAAACACATACAATGAATATATACTGGCTGTCAACAATATAGTTAGCTGCTATCGTGGTTTAATAGTGGTGGAACAGCCAGCACAACGTTGAAACAGCGTTGATAACTTGTCGAACTCGATAACTTTGACCAACTCAAACACTACGTTGAAACAACATGCAATTTGACGGTGTTTAATCAAAATCTCAAAGTTCTACAAGATTTTTTTATCGTTATAAATAGGGATGTCCGATAATGGCTTTTTGCCGATATACGATATTCCGATATTGTCCAACTCTTTAATTACCGATACCGATATCAACCGATACCGATATCAACCGATATATGCAGTCGTGGAATTAACACATTATTATGCCTAATTTGGACAACCAGGTATGGTGAAGATAAGGTACTTTTTAAAAAAAATTGTAAAATAAGATACATAAATTAAAAACATTTTCTTGAATAAAAAAGAAAGTACAACAATATAAAAACAGTTACATAGAAACTAGTAATGAATGAAAATTAGTAAAATTAACTGTTAAAGGTTAGTACTATTAGTGGACCAGCAGCACGCACAATCATGTGTGCTTACGGACTGTATCCCTTGCAGACTGTATTGATATATATTGATATATAATGTAGGAACCAGAATATTAATAACAGAAAGAAACAACCCTTTTGTGTGAATGAGTGTAAATGGGGGAGGGAGGTTTTTTGGGTTGGTGCACTAATTGTAAGTGTATCTTGTGTTTTTTATGTTGATTTAATAAAAAAAAACAAAAAAAAAACATACCGATAATAAAAAAAACGATACCGATAATTTCCGATATTACATTTTAACGCATATATCGGCCGATAATATCGGCAGGCCGATATTATCGTACATCTGTAGTTATAAAAATAAGGCAGACATTAACCGAGCAAATTTAGAAAGAGTCAACAATGCATTTCATCTATTTTAATTGCTCCTCTCCATGGTGATCATTTCATTCATTGCAATACATAACTTAATGACATTAAGTCATCTGTTATTGGCTACAATTTAACACATTATTATTTCCATAGACCTCCAATTAGTATAAAATGTTACATATACAGTATACCAGAAAACACATTAAACACATACAATGAATATATACTGGCTGTCAACAATATAGTTGGTTGCCATCGTGGTTTAATAGTGGTGGAACAGCCAGCACAACGTTGAAACAACGTTGATAACTTGTCGAACTCGATAACTTTGACCAACTCAAACACAACGTTGAAACAACATGCAATTTGACGGCGTTTAATCAATGTTGGGTTCCGACGTTGATTTGACCATTGAAATTTGGTCATTTCCCAACCAACAACGTGGATCCAACGTTAGACACTAAAGTTGTCTCAATTTACAAATACAACTATTTGCGACCATGTTTCAAAGTCCGTTTTAAAGGACATGTGTGTATAGTCAACGTTGTATCAATGTCTTCTGCCTGCTGGGTATTAGCTTCACCCTCAGTAAGCTTTGTTTAACAAATGATATGGACATGCTGAAGTGGCTTTAAATTAGCATATTTTCCGGACTATAAGGTGCACTTAAAATCTTTTTTTCCCCTCAAAACTCGACAGTGCGCCTTATAACCCGGTGCGCCTAATGTAAGGAATAAGTTCTATTCAGCTTACCCACCTCAAAGCTATTTTATTTCGTACATGGTGTAATGATAAGTGTGACCAGTAGATTATAGTGTGTATAAGGTAAGACATATTATGTGGCCTTTTGTTTCGCAACATTATGCAAAATAAACTTTTCTTACCTTCTGGTACCTGCTGGTCTGTATTTGGGATCTGCATAAATCCTGACAAAATTGCGTGCGTCCGCCTTTGTATTTCGTGGCAACACCGTCGTCGATGGCTTCTTCTTTTTCTCTATCTTCTTGTTATGGGACATTCATCCTCCGCTGTTGCCATTTCTAATATAAAGTAGTGTAAAGTAATTACGTATATCTGTCAGTAAACTCGCCATGAAAGCGCTAAAACATACCGGTGTAGTGAGTTTACATTATTCACCCAAGAAGCTTTAGTTATTAGATTTCTGGTCGAACGGTTTTTCACGGGACACATTTCCGGTGTTGTTGTTGTTTCCGGATGAGGAGATGCTGCTCTGTTATTAAAGTTAAAGTTAAAGTACCAATGATTGTCACACACACACTAGGTGTGGTGAAATTTGTCCTCTGCATTTGACCCATCCCCTTGTTCACCCCCTGGGAGGTGAGGGGTGCAGTGGGCAGCAGCGGTGCCGCGCCCGGGAATCATTTTGGTGATTTAACCCCCAATACCAACCCTTGATGCTGAGTGCCAAGCAGGGAGGTAATGGGTCCCATTTTTATAGTCTTTGGTATGACTCGGCCGGGGTTTGAACTCACAACCTACCGATCTCAGGGCGGACACTCTAACCACTAGGCCACTGAGTAGGTATTGATTATTATTGATTTAAGTAAAGTCAGAATGTCAAACAGTTAGCTCCATCTTTTGACACTTCTGTAGACAAGTGGTCCCCAACCACCGATTGGTACCGGGCCGCACAAGAAATAAAAAATGAAAATGTTTTTTTATTTATTGTTTATTTATTTATTTATTTTTATTTTTGTATTTAATCAACATAAAAAACACAATATCTACATTATATATTAATGTAGATCAATACAGTCTGCAGGGATACAGTCCGTAAGCACACATGATTGTATTTCTTTATGGAAAAAAAAGAAAAAATAAAAAATACCCCATTTTTCCATTTAGAAAAAAAAATAAAAATAATATGACTCCTTTAATGCGCCCTATAATGCTCCTTATATATGAAAAAAGATCAAAAATAGACCATTCATCGGCAGCGCGCCTTATAATCCGGTGCGCCCTATGGTCCGGAAAATACGGTAATTAATATTTCTAAAATTACTACTCGGCCTATTTTGAGGGAGATTTTACCAGTCGGCATCATTTTTAGGTCGAGAACTATGAAATGAGTGCCAAAGTGGTCAGCATTGGAGGGGCCCTTTAAGAGTGTATGCATCCACCATCACACTAACTTATTTTTCATGATATCTGGCTCATGTATTTGATGTTATGTTTAAACAACTAAAGTACTGCAGGTAAATAAACAGAGGCCTATTGGGACCCTGACCACCATGTCAGTGGCCTAGTGGTTAGAGTGTCCGCCCTGAGACTGGAAGGTCGTGAGTCCAAACCCCGGCCAAGTCATACCAAAGACTATAAAAATGGGACCCATTACCTCCCTGTTTGGCACTCAGCATCAAGGGTTGGAATTGGGGGTTAAATCACCAAAATGATCCCTGAGCGCGGCCACCGCTGCTGCTCACTGCTCCCCTCCCCTCCCGTGTGTGTGTGACAATCATTGGTGCTTTAACTTTAACTGTGAAACCTGAAGTGCATCGAGGTCACATGATTCCTCGCAATAGTCTTGAATTATGGGTAAAAGCAAATGAATTTATTTCAGGCTTGGTTTTCAAGCTGTAATTTATGGTCTTTTTTTATTCAACATCATGTGAAGAATAATGAGTCCTTCTACTTTTTAAACGCTTCAATTATAGTGTTGTATGAACATTTTCATCGAACGCGCCCCGCAGCTGGACGCGAGTGCTGATTAGCGTGCAAAATTCTCACTTCCTGTCCTCCCGGCTTTAAAAGGCCGTTTTTGAGTACGTCACTTATTGTAATGTTAACAGTAGATGGCGTGACCATGTTGAATGTGAACTGGATCAGGCTCACACACACACACACACACACGCACACACACAAAAACACACTAAGTTGTCAGCTGTGCCTGCTTTGCCCCTGCAGCTCTGCAGAGATTCCAGTCCTCTTTTAGCATCATTTTTCTTCCAGCTGGGATTTTTTTTTTTTTGTTGTATTTATTTTATTTGTTTATTTCTGAAAATGTGCCATCACAACACTGCCGAAGTGCAAGGAGACAAAGTGAACCGGTGGAGATGATACAGGTTCAGGTGATCAAGAGGTTGCACTGTATGTGACAAGGCGACGCTATCTAACAAGGTCTGCACGCCCGCCTTAAACAGCTTCCTTGTCAGACCTAAAAATCAGCATCTTTGCAGTATCGCAGCCTGTCATCAACGAGAGGAAAGCAATGACAGTAACTAATACTGCAATACCATAGGCATGAAAGGTGGGTATACTTTACAGTCGTGGTATGGATGTATTTTTCACTGAAAACAAATTGTTATTGTCTAAATAGCTGGCAACACCAATGATTAACAAGATATCGTTGTTTTACGGACTATAAACCACACCATTTTTGAAAAATACATCGTTTTTTTTGCACCGGACCATAAGCCGCAGACATATATACTGGTACGTTGTGAAATGAAATATTTTATTAATGTTTATTAGGGGTGGGGGATCCCCACATCTGCGGTCCTCTGCAAGGTTTCTCATTGTCATCCCATTGGGTTGAGTTTTTCCTTGCCCTGGTGTGGGATCTGAACCGAGGATGTCGTTGTGGCTTGTGCAGCCCTTTGAGACACTTGTGAATTAGGGCTATATAACAGTGATTGATTGATTGATTGATTGATTGACATACCTTAATTGTTTCCAAGTGGTGCTTTTAAAATGGCAGTAAAACTGAAAAAAAGCAGAAAAAAGTAAAGTCATTGACGTCTTCATTTATCCTTTTTGAGAATAAGATGTTCTCCTTTTTAATAAGGTTCAAGATGTCTATCAGGATTATTCTTCCTTGTACTTTGTAAAACACTGTACAGTTTCTTAAAGTGGATCATTTGAGAACATTGTTTGATTTCTTTGCTTAATCCATTCCATAATTTAGCCGTTAGCATGGAACACAGGTGTCAAACTCAAGGCCCGGGGGCCAAATCTGGCCCACTACATTATTTTATGTGGCCACGTGAAAGCCTGGAAATAATATGCGTTAATAAAATGCTTAATCTTTTCTTACTAAATATATTTGTTCTTTCCATTTTTACATTAAAAATCATGTACTGCATGCAATGGTATATCTTTTAAAATTCAAAATGATCAAAAGCAAAATATTATATTATCATTTATTCCAAAAATATTTTTTGTTAAAATAAAGATAAATAATGTACTTAAATATCTGCTTGACATATGATTTCTAAATAAATTATCAATCAAATTGTCGACTGTAAAATTGATTTTACAGTGAAATTCCGCCGAGTTTTTTACTGTAAAATCAACTTTGGTACTGTTTTTTTTCCGCCCGTAAGACACTAAAACATTAAAAAACAAACAAACAAAACATTAAAACAACAAGATTTTACGGTAAAAAAAAAACTAACAGGCAGCTCTGTTGCTTGAATTTCACAGCTAAAAACAGTGGTATGGTTTCTCCATTCCATTCCATTTATAAAAATTGTTTATATGCTGTAAAAACTTCACTGCTTTTACTGTAAAATTCTGGTGACTGAGCTGCCAGTTTTTAAAGTAAAATTTAAATATTTTTTTTGCAGCTTGTGTAAAAAAATATATTGTTATTGTATTAAAAATATGCATGTATATTCATATATTACTCATTTTTAAAAGTGGCCCTCTGAGGGCAACCATAACTGCAATGACACCCCTGGCATAGAACAATCCATTGATTAGCCTGACCTTTGTATAAACCGCAGGGTTCAAAGCTTGGGGGAAAAGTAGCGGCTTATAGTCTGGAAAATACGGTAATTGTCTACTGTCAAGCGAGATGATGGCAGCGTCACGGGCTGGGGCTGCATGAGTGCTGCCGGTGTTCTGACGAGTCGTGCCGTCCATTGGAGTTCATGCCCTCCTTGCATCTGCGCATGTGTATGAATTCAAGCAATGGTTTACATGAGTACAATCATTCGACTGAATAGCGCTATATTTTTGTGTTTAGTCATTTAATATCCATGTTTCACGCTAGAAACTATTAAACAATCTGATGTACGATTTATTAATGTTTCATGTGAAGATGTCGAAAATCAAGTACCGTAAAAAAAACATAACCCAATGAATCATACATTTGATCATTTGTAGTGTGAAAACTGTATATTAAACGACAAAACACAAATATAGTGTTATTTAGTGTACAATTCAATGTGCAATTTTATTTCCGCATTCCTTGGATTGCAGAGGGGGGCATGTGTTGCTAGAACACAGGCACTGTGGAGCATTTTCAGTAGGTAATACATCTATACTGCAATAAAAGCTGTACACTGACTACTCTAAAGTGTATTTTAGTTTATTTTCCAGAGAAGATATGGTGTGATAAAAATGCTAGCTCAAGTGAGAACAACGTTCTCTCTTAGGTGCGCGCCTGTGCAATTGCGCACTGCTCAAGCGTCCTCTGCGCACAGCAAATCTATGCCAGGCACAAAATCAAATTAAAAAATAAGCGCATAACAATTTTCGACACACGGACACGACAGAGAAAACGGTTTTCGTCATCATTGTTCAAATATTGTAACGTCTGTCGAGACGCTTTGAGGACATGAATTCCATCCATCACTTTGCTGAGCAAAACTCTTTATTGTCGGCCATAAACACATCACCAAAACATTAGTAAAAAAAATTACATCTAGCAAAAGTGGTCATTTTCTGCAGTACAAACCAGACCAAAAGCAACTTTGTTATATCAACAGCAGCCGCTCACTCTTTCTCACTTGCGCCAACACATGCACATATGGCACTTAGCCAGTGATGCGTTTACAGACACACAAAAAGTCGGACAACTCCAACACCACACATAAAGTGTCATTCCAGGTCCTTCCACAATATTTGGTATCAATCACCAGCAGAGTGGGTTTTAAGAATAGACTAAGAGGAGAAGTATTGCGGAAAGAGATTATTCTAGATTGTACCTAATGTCATGACTGTTTTTATTGACTATTGTATTGATTATGGGACAAGCAGTAGAAAATGGTGGAGGGAACTTTTTTCGTCACTTATTGTTTGTCTTTGGTACACTAATGTATATATTTTAGGCCATTGGTTCTTTGTTTTATTTTATTTTTTTGCAAAAATATATATATATATATATATATTTTTATATTGCTCTTTTTATCTTTGTTATGAACAATATTATGTAAACTCAAAGTTATTATTATTTTTTTGGTTCTTTGTTGTTGCTATTTTTGTATTACAACATTTTATTATTTGATCATGTTGTACTGCATTTTAATCTTTTGTTTTGTGATTGTGTGATGTTTTTGCCTGGACCCCAGGAAGAATAGTCTCCACTGCGGTGTAGACTAATGGGGATCCTTAATAAACTAAACTAAACTAAACTTACACTATGATTTACCAATCAAATGTGTGCTTATTCTAGTGTCATTTATTAGGAATCTTCACTTATAAATATTAATCATGAAATGCTGTTAGTATATTAAATAAATACTAATAAAAAAAATATTTTTTACAAACAGGAAGTTGCAGGAATGTACACATGATCCCCTGCTTACATCTCATTGTGCAACATGTGAATGTTTTAATGGGAACTAAATGCAATGTCTGAAAGGGGTACAAATTATTTCCAAAGCAGGACCTCCACCCAGACCAGGGGTCGGGAACCCGCGGCTCTAGAGCCGCATGCGGCTCTTTAGCGCCGCCCTAGTGGCTCTCTGGAGATTTTTCAAAAATGTATGAAGAATGGAAAAAGATGAGGGGAAAAAAATCAATTTTTTGTTTTAGTATGGTTTCTGTAGGAGGACAAACATGACAGAAACCTCCCCAATTGTTATAAATCACACTGTTTATATTAAACATGCTTCACTGATTCGAGTATTTGGCGAGCGCCGTTTTGTCCTACTAATTTTGGCGGTCCTTGAACTCACCGTCTAGTTTGTTTACAACTTTCTCCGACTTTCTAGGACGTGTTTTATGCCACTTCTTTTTCTGTCTCATTTTGTCCACCACACTTTTAACGTTGTGCATGAGTGCACAAAGGTGAGTTTTGTTGATGTTATTGACTTGTGTGGAGTGCAAATCAGACATATTTGGTCACTGCATGACTGCGAGCTAATCGATGCTAACATGCTATTTAGGCTAGCGATATGTACACTAATATTGCATCATTATGCCTCATTTGTAGCTATATTTGAGGTCATTTAGTTTCCTTTAAGTCCTCTTAATTAAATGTATATCTCATGACACATGTAATATGGCTTTTAATTTTTTGCGGCTCCAGACAGATTTGTTTTTGTATTTTTGGTCCAATATGGCTCTTTCAACATTTTGGGTTGCCGACCCCTGACCCAGACAAACAATACAAGTACACAGTTCATGAAAAACAATATTTAATAATAAATAATAATAATAATAATGAATTGCATTTGTTACGCACTTTACATTTGTTAAAATCTCAAAGTGCTACAAAGTATTACAAATAAAAATAGAAAGTAAGAATATATAATAAAAAAATTAAAATAGAAATGAATCATGACACACACTAGATAAAACAGAAACATAGATAAAGTAGAAATAAGAGCCTGAAAGCACTGGATAAAAAACAGATAAACAAGCAGTGCATTTAAAAACAAGAAGGCAGAGAAATTAGATAAAAGCTGTGCTAAAAAGGTGGGTTTTTAGTCCCTTCTTAAAATGGTCGACCGACTGTGGTGCTCTAAGATGGTCGGGGAGAACGTTCCAAAGTCCGGGAGCGGTCGAGCAGAAAGCCCGGCGGCCCATTGATTGTAGCTTTGTCCTGATGGGTTTGAGGAGGTTAGTGTTTGAGGAGCGGAGGCTGCGGGTAGGGGGTTGAGGGGAAACTAGGTCCTTGAGGTAGGAGGGGGCGTTGCCGTAGATGCATTGGTGAGTGAGCAGGTTGATCTTAAATTGGGTCCGGGATGCGATAGGGAGCCAGTGGAGTGATTTGAGGATAGGTGTGATATGATCACGCTTGCGCACTCTCGTCAGGATCCTCGCTGCGCTGTTTTGAATGTACTGGATATTTGTTGTTATTGTCATTGTAAGTGGGCCTACAAACTTATGTTAGAAAATCATCTCGTGGAAATGACTGCTGTCATTTGATTATAATAATAAGAGAATGTTGTCTGTCTATCTGGGACAAGCGGTAGAAAATGGATGGATGGATGGGGATTGAACTTGTTTAGTCAGGTTTGGGACAGGTGTGCTGCAGGTGTAGCCACAGTGTGCACGTCTGATGTCGCTCACATGGGCTCCACTGAATTCTCAGGGAGTTTTTGCGTTTGCTCACACACATGAAAAATTAGAGGGAACATTGAGTGAGAACTCTTACTTTGGTAGAGTAAGATGCTTCAAGTTCTGACAGTTGCATGGGGATTACCAGCAGCAAAAAGTTGAGATATTGTCGGCAAAGTGTTTACATGACTTTGCAGCCATGACTTTATCACTTCCATCACAGCAAGCGTTCTCCATCCCGACTTCTCCACGTGGACCTGGCCTTCCTGTCAGTCATGTGCTATCAGTCAGGCTGCAGGCGCTCTTTTTCCGCCTTCCTGACGGTTCCGGTTGCGTCCCCTCTTTCCTGCACTTCACTTCCCGCTCAGGTTTGCCTTCCTTTGAGTCAGTTTGTCTTCTAACCATCTGTTTTTTATGTGTGTGTCCCATAGGTGTAAAGAAGGCTACCATGGTTTACGGTGCGACCAGTTTGTACCCAAGACCGATGCCATCTTGTCCGACCCAAGTAAGACCTTATTTTGATGCCGCAGACATTAAAGGCCTACTGAAATGAATTTTTTTTATTTAAACGGGAATAGCAGATCCATTCTATGTGTCATACTTGATCATCAAAATCACTCCAAACGGAGGAAAACACAAAAGCAAAGACGAACTATAATCGGCGCTGTATATGCTATAAAATGTATTAACAAAAAACGCTCCAACAGGAGGAAGAAACAACAGCTATGAAAAATTCTACACTATTTAATCTAATAAAGTTTAACAAAAATTGTCACTTAAAAATTTGAGGAAAGAATGAAAAATAACTGATAACTCACCACTTTGGCTGAATAAACTAAATAACAAAAAATCACTCTGCTGGGGAGGAAGAAAGGAAAACTCAAAATAGCAACGAAGGGATTCAGGATCAAGGAACATAAGCACGCGACGAGGCAAGGTAAGGCAAGGCATGGCCATGGACATGGACATGGATGCTAGAGAGCACGAATAAACGAGACAATCTGGCACAGAACAAAGGGAGGAGTGGGCTTATGAGACACATGAGGGTAATGGGGAACAGGTGGAAACAATCAGGGAACAGGGATGACGTCAAACTGATGACACAAAAGGAAGGGCAAGTGACCTGAAACGAGAGGAGAGTTACTTTTCAAACTAAAACATGCAAATCACAAGACAGAAAAAACCAAGACAAGACATCCCTCACCGCGGTGTGACAGGTTAATATTTACGTCACAAAATGTAATTGGAGTATTGTTGGTGCTATTTGAATGGTTATTTATCGGATTGTATGGGCGAAATAGTGAAGTTCCTATTGGCTCCGCTGTAAGCAGACTTTTATTTACCTTTTTTTAATATTAAGAATGCATAAAAAAAAAAAAAAATCCATCCGTCGTCATGTCTTTTATAATAATTGTGAACGATAGGCAATATTCCAACAAAAGGGCAGTTCCTCTTTAAAGTTAATTCATGCAGTTTTGCAGGAGATAAAGAAAATAGTTTTCCCTTTTATTTCAAAATCTCTATTTCATTTTTACCAATAAAAGATATGCCAAGAGTTCTCAAAGTACTCAAAAATAATGAAAAAACATTTAATTTCATGCTAAATTAAATTTTGTCGAAGTTAAAACTACCGTATTTTTCGGAGTATAAGTCGCTCCGGAGTATAAGTCGCACCGGCCGGAAATGCATAATAAAGAAGGAACAAAACATATATAAGTCGCACTGGAGTATAAGGCGCATTTTTTTGGGAAATGTATTTGATAAAACCCAACACCAAGAATAGACATTTGAAAGGCAATTTAAAATAAATAAAGAATAGTGAACAACAGGCTGAATAAGTGTACGTTATATGACGCATAAATAACCAACTGAGAACGTGCCTGGTATGTTAACGTAACATATTATGGTAAGAGTCATTCAAATAACTATAACATATAGAACATGCTATACGTTTACCAAACAATCTGTCACTCCTAATCGCTAAATCCCATGAAATCTTATACGTCTAGTCTCTTACGTGGATGAGCTAAATAATATTATTTGATATTTTACGGTAATGTGTTAATAATTTCACACATAAGTCGCTCCTGAGTATAAGTCGCACCCCCGGCCAAACTATGAAAAAAACTGCGACTTATAGTCCGAAAAATACGGTAATCGATATTTAGAGCAAACAAAGAAAATTCCACAAAAAGAAGAAGGATAGTTATATTCAATGAGTGGAGGCTCACTGCGTGATAAAAAACAAAACAAAAACCATAGTATGCAATATTTGTTCAGCAACATGACTAATATTGTGTTTAAACAAAGCTTTTAGGGATGGATCAGCCCTCCAGTTTTTGCGTAATCCTGCCAACAGATGGACACCCAGATGGATGTCGGAGTTATTAAGGCCGAACACCAAACAGACACTTTAAATCCAACAATTCAGTTCACCGTGACTCCGCAAAGCTTCTCCTTCTTCTCTACCTCCACCCCCCTGAGTCCAAACACTTCAACGACGGCCATTTCCAGACGCCGCGAGGCGACTCGCGCGACCCTGACGACCATAATTAGCCATTCCAGCTGTCCCTTCTACTCAGACGTCCCTTCTCTTATCAGCGCACTGTTCCTCACCGCCAGACGTCATCACAATGTGCATCAAGAGAGTTCTTTATCACACAGACATGAAGCTTTGATAAAAAAAAAAACTCCTGTATCAATTTTTTTTTTTTTTTACAACACTCCCAACACTCTGTGACCTTCTTACGCGTCTTGTCTTTCATGATGCTCGCTATCCGCACGCGCTGCGGAACACCAAAAATATGCCTTTATGTCTTTCCCCGTGAGGCTGCAGCTTTTTTGACTTTGCACTGTTTCATACAGTATATGAGTCTGTGGCACAAAGAGCTTAATTCCTCCTCGTGCCGCGTGTTATACCAGCGGGCCCTGTGAGAGTCTGTTAATGGGGTCACAAGTCAGCGTCACAAAAGTAGCGTGTGCTTTATACTTCCCTCGTGGCGACGACGGATCACTATGGGAGCTGTTATTTCTTCTATTGACATCGCACATCCATTTTCTCTGGCTGCAGCTGGAGACTGTGTGTTTTCCATTCTATTTCCTAATGTTAACTGAGACTAACGTTAACAGTGTTTTTAGTCATTATATACAGTAAGAAGGGGATTCATACGGCCCCCATTCGCCACGGTTTACCTGACAAGGGAAACGTGACAAATTTGAGTATGCACTATCCACTTTAGAAGGCAGTAGAGTGTTAGTATATTTAGTTTATTATTTCTTCGGTCAGTGGTCAACTTTCCCCCAGAAGGTCTTATCTTTGTCCATGTGATGTCAGATGAAACAAAAATTTTGCTATTTGGCCACAATACCCAGCAATATGTTTGGAGGAGAAAAGGTGAGGCCTTTAATCCCAGGAACATCATGCCTACCGTCAAGCATGGTGGTGGTAGCATTATGCTCTGGGCCTGTTTTGCTGCCAATGGAACTATTGCTTTACAGAGAGTAAATGGGACAATGAAAAAGAAGGATTACCTCCAAATTCTTCAGGACAACCTAAAATCGTCAACCCGAAGGTTGGGTCTTGGGCGCAGTTGGGTGTTCCAACAGTGTGCCAATGACCCCAAACACACGTCAAATGTTGTAAAGGAATGGCTAAATCAGGCTAGAATTAAGGTTTTAGAACGGCCTTCCCAAAGTCCTGACGTAAACGTGTGGACAAAGCTGAAGGAACAAGTCCATTTCAGAAAACCAACAAATTTAGCTGAACTGCACCAATTTTGTCAAAAGGAGTGGTCAAAAATTCAACCAGCTTGTGGATGGCTACCAAAAGCGCCTTATTGCAGTGAAACTTGCCAAGGGACATGTAAGCAAATATTAACATTGCTGTATGTATACTTCTGACCCAGCAGATTTGGTCACATGTTCAGTAGACCCATAATAAATTCATAAAAGAACCAAACTTTGTGAATGTATTCGTGACCAACAAGTATGTGCTCCAATCACTCTATCACAAAAAAATAAGAGTTGTAGAAATGATTGGAAACTCAGCAGCCTAAGCAGGGAACTAAAAAAACAGCCATGACATTATGTGTATGTAAACTTTTGACCACGACTGTATAACCCAAGGACAATCACTTTATCATGCAAAATTCTCCATTTTAGTCGTCCTTTTCACATGTGTTTCATACAAGTTTTTCAGGATACGAGCTGTGCTGTCCCTTGGCTTATTTTCATGCTTTGGATTGCGAGCAAAGATTTGAGTTACAAGTTTCCCCACAGCTCGTTGCCGTAGCAAATGCCATGGTAAACCCTCAACGATCCCACCAAAATGGAGAAGCTGCTGATGGGGTGTTTGACAGAGAAGCAGCTCAAAGGAGATACTGTTCAGGGTTTCCCCTAGATTGCCAAGATACTGTACCTGTGGTGACGGGGGTGTGGACACCATGACATCATTGTATAATTTGCATAATGATTTTCATTAAAAAGGCTCAAAAAATGTATACAAACATTTAAAAACAAATCTGTGGTATTATTTATTAGTTTTAACATATATTTTTACATTATATTGTTTTGCTCCATTTCGTAATTGTACAATGTGCTTTGTTGGGAATGTTTCAACTGTCGAGACTTTATTTTTAATTAAAAACAACTAGCAACTAATATAGCATCTTTTGTGGTGTTATTATAGACTTAGACTTCCTTTTATTGTCATTCAAATTTGAACTTTACAGTACAGATAAGAACGAAATTTCGTTGCATTAGCTTGTTGTAGTGCAGGATTAAAGAGCAATAAGGTGCAGATATAAATAAATAGATTACTGTACAGATAAATATATACTCTACTGATGTTTAGAGACTCTACTTCTTTCCCTCGATGGACTTTCTCTTCTTAAAAGCCGCCGCTGTCCTTTTAATATTTGCCCATTTTGTAGATCGCTGTCCGCGGCTATATCTGGGATATACTAAAGTTACATCGCAGACATGCCAACGCTACAGACAATCGCGTCCATCTTGTTTACTTCATCACAACATCCGGTTTCGGCAGCTCTGTTTTCAGTGATCTAAATCTTTTTTCGCCGGCCAAATTTTCGGTGCATCACTAGTCAATAGTGCACAAATAATAGGCTGTATATATCCATTCATACCGTATACTGTTTGTAATGTTTTGATTCAACGTCCATTGTTGCCCTGTCGCAAACACACCGTCCGTGCCTGAAGGGGGTTTGGTGCAGAATGAGGAAGTGTTGTTGTGTGTCAAAATTGTTGTACGGGAGGTAAAACCTGTTGGAAGGACACCTGTTGTTTGCATAAGATTGGCAATAAGAGTTAAAAATAGCGTCAGACTTTTGGCTTCTTCTGGGAGACTACAATACATTATATTACTTTAAGTTGTTTTCACGTAATAACCCTTATTGTCAAGGTGTGGCGGTTATGATTTTGCTACCCGGCTTCCTCCCACCTCCAAAGACATGCACCTGGGGATAGGTTGATTGGCAACACTAAATTGGCCCTAGTGTGTGAATGTGAGTGTGAATGTTGTCCGTCTATCTGTGTTGGCCCTGCGATGAGGTGGCGACTTGTCCAGGGTGTACCCCGCCTTCCGCCCGATTGTAGCTGAGATAGGCTCCAGCGCCCCCCGCGACCCCGAAGGGAATACCGTATGTCCTTGAATTGCCGCCGGGAATATAGTATTCGCCTGCCTAGAATTACAGCCGGGTCAAACTCGTTTCGCAAAATAATTAGCGCATGCTTGGCACTTCCGCCGGCCGCCGGGTCAAATATGAGTCATTAAATGACTCCCGCCTCCTGGTGGTAGAGGGCGCTAGTGATCCTTCTTGCGACTACCAGTACTGCAGGAGACCGGTACTGCAGAAGAAGACAACAAGCGGCAAGCATGAGCAGCGATTGTTTGCTTGCACTTTTACCATGGAGGATTACATATCTAAAATAAAACAGTTTTCTAAACTGGACTTTCAATCGAAGCAGGAGGTAATAATTAAAGGAATATCTCCAGAGACTTTTAAAACTGAAGAAAGATAAGAAAGACTGCCTTTGATCAGAAGCAGCTGCACATGGACCCATTTACAAGTAAAGGTAAGATCATAATAACGTTTTTTTTATTAGATGTGCTTTTCATGATAAGGTAAGCGCCGGAGTGCGAAGAGGTTTTAAAATAATTAGCGCATGCTTGCCCATTCCGCATGGTTTTGGTAACCGCAGGAGTGAGAAGAGGTTTTAAATTAATTAGCGCCCCTGCGGCTATTCAAGGAAATACGGTAAGCGGTAAAAAATGGATGGATGGATGGGTTCGCCACGATCAGTTAAACCCTGACTATTATCGCTCTCTGAGTGCTGTACATTATTATCGTCTCTTTAAGATCTATATTTAAACAATGTACATTTTCAAAAGATACATTCGGATAATTTTGGAGAGGGTGGGGCGTGGTTTTGTTTGGAATCTGGGAACGAACACACGCGCGAACATCTTACAGACATGCGCAGAAAGTAGGTTCCTTTACGCAAAATCTACACCGAAGCCTATCCAATACACACAAAGTGTTTTGCAATGTAAATTAAAATCATCATACGTCAGCTTTAAAGTTAATTTGGGTTATACAAACAAGGAATTTACAGTGATTAATTGTGGTTAATCAAAATTCAAAAGTTTGATTAGTGTAATTTAAAAAAAAAAATCATTTGGCAGCTCTAATGTATACTTTATGTATACATGAGTAATTATTGGTGATGCACTGAGGCTCCTGACTGTTGTTTTTTAATTTAGTTAGGCATGACAAGCTTTCTTTGTAAAGTTGCAACTGTAGACCAGCTCTATACTCTCGGCAGGGTCCTTGAGGGTGCATGGGAGTTTGCCCAACCAGTCTACATGTGCTTTGTGGACTTGGAAAAGGCATTCGACCGGGAAGTCCTGTGGGGAGTGCTCAGAGAGTATGTGGTATCGGACTGTCTGATTGTGGCGGTCCACTCCCTGTATGATCAGTGTCAGAGCTTGGTCCGCATTGCCGGCAGTAAGTCGGACCCGTTTCCAGTGAGGGTTGGACTGTGCCAAGGCTGCCCTTTGTCACTGATTCTGTTCATAACTTCTATGGACAGAATTTCTAGGCGCAGTCAGCGTGTTGAGGGGATCTGGTTTGGTGGCTGCAGGATTAGGTCTCTGCTTTTTGCAGATGATGTGGTCCTGATGGCTTCATCTGGCCAGGATCTTCAGCTCTCACTGGATCGGTTTGCAGCCGAGTGTGAAGCGACTGGGATGGGAATCAGCACCTCCAAGTCCGAGTCCATGGTTCTCGCCCGGAAGAGGGTGGAGTGCCATCTCCGGGTTGGGGAGGAGATGTTGCCCCAAGTGGAGGAGTTCAAGTACCTCGGAGTCTTGTTCACGAACGAGGGAAGAGTGGATCGTGAGATTGATGGTGAAGAAGGAGCTGAGCCGGAAAGCAAAGCTCTCAATTTACCGGTCGATCTACATTCTCTCACCTGTGGTCATGAGTTTTGGCTTATGACCGAAAGGACAAGGACAAGTTTCCTCCACCGGGTGGCGGGGCTCTCCCTTAGAGATAGGGTGAGAAGCTCTGTCATTCGGGGGGAGCTCAAAGTAAAGCCGCTGCTCCTCTACATCGAGAGGAGCCAGATTAGGTGGTTCGGGCATCTGGTCAGGATGCCACCCGAACGCCTAGGGAGGCGTTTCGGGCATGTCCGACCCGTAGGTGGCCACGGGGAAGACCCAGGACACGTTGGGAAGACCATGTCTCCCGGCTGGCCTGGGAACGCCTTGGAAACCCCTGGGAGGAGCTGGACGAAGTGGCTGGGGAGAGGGAAGTCTGGGATGGATGGATGGATGGATGGATGCAACACATACGATTTCTTCCATTATAAGACCTACGTATATGGTTGTTTTAAGTAACATTTGAAGATTGATTCAAAAATAAGTTCACCTCCATATAATGTGAAACCATCAAAGCAGTCGACCTTAACTTTGGATGGAGCCCAAAAGTAAGCTGCATAAATCATCTCATGGAACAACTGTCAAATACAGTTGGCTCTCGTCTCAACTGGATGCTGGACGGAAAGCCACAGTAAATAGTAACAAAATAATTGTTCCTTTAGTACGTTCGTGTCTACAATTTAGACGGTCAGGACCCACTTTAGTCGCTAAGTGCTTGCATATAGTTTACCAACGCAGCATGTTGGAATAGTCCCAATCTTTCACAAGCGGGACAGATGAAGGGTCACCTGGAAGGGCCTGTTTTATAATATCTCAGTCATCAAAATTTACCCAGATTACCCCGAGTTCCGAGGATAATCCTGCTTTCAAAAGCCAAATCATGTCGTAACACACACGCAGTACATGCACACGCTTAATAGTAGCAATTCATTGTGTGTTGTTTGTTTCAACATGCACGTCTGCACCAATTTGACTTGTCATGCAAACCGGAGGCTCCGAATCTGACGCCGGGGAGGAGAAAAAAGTTCTGTTAGACACGCACTTTTTACTTTCCTCCTCCCGGCGGAATCAATCCCGCCGAGCACCTCACAATCACACTTCATCTATCAGCTCCCCCGCCTTTGTCTCTCTTATTGACTCGCCACAAGTGAGCATCCTCCACGAGATACAAAGACGGACGCAGGCGCCAGGTCCCGGGCGTCTTCACAGCTCACACTTAGAAAGACAATACTGCACTGCAGGGAAGCCAGCTTTGTAAAAGGAGGTGGGGAGAAGGTGAGAGGGTCTTGCATATTGGTGCACAGTGGGGGGGGCGGTCTAGCTTTAACTGGACTCGTAGGAGTTCAGAAGGTATTCAATTTAGCTTAAGTAGCTGGTAGAGGATGAGTCACCTACTTGCTGAGAATTAAGGACACTTGCCATTGACGGTGTTGATTCAGGACACCTCCACTTTAAATGTCAGAAGGAATATATTTAAATATAGTTCCATATTTTATTGTTAGAGATTTTACCAATCAGGTGAGACTTGTCTGTAGGGATGATGGGACGACACTACAGTACTTAGTAGCAGGGGCTTAGCACCACATCCTGGGCCCCTATACACACAACTCGTAAAGGCTCCCTAAATATGTCTCTCCTGTATTTAAAAAATAGTGATGCGTGTTTTTAACTTTAATTGAGGGTCCTTGAATGCATCACAGTAATGGGCAATGTGATGCAAAAGTGAAAGTTATACATAACTTTCTCCTATGCTGCCACAAATCGATGTTATATTTGTACCTTTCTTCTATCACCCTCATTCCCTGAAGTAGTATTAAAGGCCTACTGAAAGCCACTACTACCGACCACGCAGTCTGATAGTTTATATATCAATGATGAAATCTTAACATTGCAACACATGCCAATACGGCCGGGTTAACTTATAAAGTGCAATTTTAAATTTCCCGCCACACTTCCGGTTGAAAATGTCTATGTATGATGACGTATGCGCGTGACGTAAATGGTTGATACGGAAGTATCGGTACCCCATTGAATACAATACAAAAAAGCTCTGTTTTCATTTCAAAATTCCACAGTATTCTGGACATCTGTGGTTGTGAATCTTTTGCAATTTGTTTAATGAACAATGAAGACTGCAAAGAAGAAAGTTGTAGGTGGGATCGGTGTATTAGCGGCTGGCTGCAGCAACACAACCAGGAGGGCTTTGACTTGGATAGGAGACGCGCTATCCGACGCTAGCCGCCGACCGCATTGATGATCGGGTGAAGTCCTTCGTCGCTCCGTTGATCGCTGGAACGCAGGTGAGCACGGGTGTTGATGAGCAGATGAGGCCTGGCTGGCGTAGGTGGATAGCTAATGTTTTTAGCATAGCTCTGTGAGGTCCCGTTGCTCAGTTAGCTTCAATGGCGTCGTTAGCAACAGCATTGTTAAGCTTCGCCAGGCTGGAAAGCATTAACCGTGTATTTACAGGTCCATGGTTTAATAGTATTGTTGATTTTCTGTCTATCCTTCCAGTCAGGGGTTTATTTCTTTTGTTTCTGTCTGCAGTTAAGCCCGATGCTATCACGTTAGCTCCGTAGCTAAAGTGCTTCGCCGATGTATTGTCGTGGAGATAAAAGTCACTGTGAATGTCCATTTCGCGTTCTCGACTCTCATTTTCAAGAGGATATAGTATCCGAGGTGGTTTAAAATACAAATCCGTGATCCACAATAGAAAAAGGAGAGTGTGTGGAATCCAATGAGCCAGCTTGTACCTAAGTTACGGTCAGAGCGAAAAAAGATGCGTCCTGCACTGCACTCTAGTCCTTCACTCTTACGTTCCTCATCCACAAATCTTTCATCCTCGCTCAAATTAATGGGGTAATCGTCACTTTCTCGGTCCGAATCGCTCTCGCTGCTGTTGTAAACAATGGGGAAATGTGAGGAGCCTTTCAACCTGTGACGTCACGCTACTTCTGGTACAGGCAAGGCTTTTTTTTATCAGCGAACAAAAGTTGCAAACTTTATCATCGATGTTCTCTACTAAATCCTTTCAGCAAAAATATGGCAATATCGCGAAATGATCAAGTATGACACATAGAATGGATCTGCTATCCCCGTTTAAATAAGAACATTTCATTTCAGTAGGCCTTTAATAATTTTGACAACGTAACAGAATGATAAATGACACAATATGTTACTGCATACGTCAACAGCTAAATTATGAGCCTTTGTTTGCTTACTTACTAGTAAAAGACAAGTTGTCTTGTATGTTCACTATTTTATTTAAGGACAAACTTGCAATAAGAAACATATGTTTAATATACCGTAAGATTTTTTGTTAAAATAAAGCCAATAATGCAATTTTTTGGTGCCCTTTATTTAGAAAAGTACCGAAAAGAATCAAAATAATTTGTATATATTGGTATCGGGACAACACTAGTAACTAGTTTATCATGCAAAAGCGCATATTCCAACCATTGAAATAATTTGTATAGTTCAAGGAAGTAAATAAGTAAGGTTGGCCAAGTTAGCGCAAATGCATCCCCTTTGATATCTTTGATATTTACATGTTATATTTTATTCTCCATGGCCCATTTTTAGGTTTAAGACGATGAACTGGTTTTGACAAATGTGAAGCTCAGAGCTAAATAAACGTCACCGCAGCTACACGAGGTATTGCATGCAGTTGCAGACGCTGGCTCCATCCCTTGTTCATCCATGTGAAGGATGGGATTACGGATTTGATTCATGGACTCATTGTCTCCCTTCCCGCGGCCAGATTTCCGTCTGGTAATCAGGCCGAGAGCATCTGACACAGGTATTCTCCCGTCTCGCCTGAGACGCTGTAAACGACTACCCCGGGGGGTGCTTTGCGTTGCCAGCGCGGGGGATTGGGCGCCTGCTCGTGTTATGATTAGTAAATGCCTTCAGACAAAGCCACACCGAGAGGAAATGGACGCGGAGCTGTGCTGAGGCGATTTGGAGTGGCAAAATGTCGACCGGAGCCATCAGGCTTGAATGGATAATAGAGATCAGGCGGCGTGGCAAAGATGCTCCGTCTCCGGCTTGGCGCCACGTGCGCCTGCTAGCAAGTGTCAGCCGCGTCTTAAAGGTGTATCTCCAAACACCCTGTGGCTAAACTCCTAATGTCCTCTGTAATTGATCGGCCGGCGACTGTTTTAATCATTCACTGCGGTGACTCTGATAGAGCGTGAAATAAAGGCTGACACTCCTTTATTAATCCTTGAGGGCGCCCGAGATAAATCTGGAAGTGGACTTCATTGTGTTCAATAAAAAAAAAAGATGATGAGCGCCGTCCTGTCAAATACGACCCAGGTCGAGATGCGCTCAGCCCTCCCGGGGGCGCTTCATTTGCAAGGAGGACGCAATCAGCCGAGCAGAACAAACACTTTATGTTGGCTCGTGCAATTCGGGATGCTTTATAATGCCTTTAAATTACTTCACTGATTATAGGTTTATTAGGCACAGCAGGTGGAATAAATCTCTTTGGTTTTATTTGTGAAAATGCAGCCGGTGTAGATGAATGAGTTTAAAACGGTGCAATAGCATCGCTGGTGTTGCCATGGCGACCCGCATCACCGACTGCCACAGTCCAATAAGCCAGCCGGGGTTTTCATTGAACAAATGCACCTTCACTGCTGTCTATTGGTTTTTTAATTTAACCGTCGGCGACACATCACAGCCAAAGAGGGAGCCCTAGAGCAATAAATAACAACTGTCCAACTGAAAGCATGTACACGGTTTTATGCAAAAACTCACGAAAAGTGGAGGTTCAGCACATGCATATCTAAAGTACTGTGCCGCACTATGCAATGTTACTTTTATGGCCTGTATATTATATAGGACAGGGGTCGGCAACCCGCCGCTCCGGAGCCGCATGCGGCTCCTTGACCACTCTGATGCGGCTCAGCTACATACATGCCGACGCCCCCGATTTTCCCAGGAGACTTATGGATCTCAGTGTCTCTCATAGATTACTCCCAGGGTAAAAAATAATCCTATTTCCACTGTAATTACTAAATAAAGGACGTGCCCTAATTGCAATGCAGTAATTGTCCTCTATAGCATTTACAAACAGCGTTCCAGTCCAGCCACATGTTGTATGTTGTTATTACTTGCACACACGGGAGACAGCAAAGCATACTTACTCATCAGCCACGCAGCTTACACTGACGGTAGCCGTACCGTATCAAACAACTTTAACATTGTTACGTTACAAATATGCGCCACACTGTGAACCCACACCAAAAAAGAATGAAAAACACATTTCTGGAGAACATCCCACTGTAACACAACATAAACACAACACAACCATTACCCAGAATCCCATGCAGCCCTAACTCTTCTGGTCTACATTATACACCCCCGCTACCACAACCCCCCACACATCAACCCCCCCCCCCCCCCCCCCCCCCCTCCGTGCGTTGGTTGAGCGGAAGAGTTAGGGCTGCATGGGATTCTGGGTATTGGTACCGTCAGTGTAAGATGTGTGGCTGCTGAGGTAGTACGCCTTGCTGTCACTTACGTGAGCAAACTGAAACTGCATTCTACATGTGGTCGAGCAGGTACACTATTAGGGCAGACTGTAGAGGGCGCCAAATGTAGTGTCATCACGCTCTGATATTCGGGAGTCTCCCGGGAAAAATGAGAGGGTTGGCGAGTATGACGCTGTCAAGCGCCAATTATTCAAAACTCGCGGGCTGCACTAACATCAAATTTCCACATGAAAGTGTGTGCCGGTGCGTGTGTCTGAGACCCCTGGTTAACATAGCACAAAGCATTTAAGCTCTGTATGCGGTGTTTTTCATTTTAAATTTAATTTTTTTTTTTTGTGGCTCCCATTACTCTCTTTAATTCGTGAAACTTGCCAAAATGGCTCTTTGAGTGGTAAAGGTTGCCGACCCCTGGTATAGGAGGTCATCTTGCATTGCATCATGTTGCATTACGTTATATTGTAATACGATGTGTTGCATTGTTTCCGTATATTGCAGTACATTATGTCGCGTTGCAGTACATTACATCGCTATTTGCGGACGCATTGGTTGGATGAATGTGACAGGAGGGTTCGCACTGCGCTTGCACCGCTTACCCACCTCATGTATATCCACATACGAAAACTTTGAAAAATTAGGAATTGCACTGTTCACATTGAGATGAGAAAATCGGCTGCAGGTCACATAGGGGTGAAAAAATTGGAATTGACCTGTGAACAAAAGCGTACGTTGTGTTGTACATTATGTTGCGTTGCAGTATATTGCATTGCATTGCACTACATTACCTTAAGTTGCATTGCGTTACATTACGTTGTGTTGCGGTACATTACAATGCATTGTGGTACATTATTTTGCTTTGTAGTACATTACATTACATTGTTTTGCAATACATTATGTTGCATTGCATTAAATTACGTTGTGTTGCATTATGTTATATTGTGTGATATTACATTACATTACGTTGCATTGCAGTACATTATCTTGTGTTGCAGTACATTACATCGCATTGCACTACATTGCATTGCACTACATTACCTTAAGTTGCATTGCGTTACATTACGTTGTGTTGCGGTACATTACAATGCATTGTGGTACATTATTTTGCTTTGTAGTACATTACATTACATCGTTTTGCAATACATTATGTTGCATTGCATTAAATTACGTTGTGTTGCATTATGTTATGTTGTGTAATATTACATTATATTACGTTGCATTGCAGTACATTATCTTGTGTTGCAGTACAATACATCGCATTGCACTACATTGCATTGCACTACATTACCTTAAGTTGCGTTGCCTTACATTATGTTGTATTGCACTACATTGCATTGCAGTACATTACCTTAAGTTGCATTGCAATACATTATGTTGAATTGCGTTACATTACGTTGTGTTGCGGTGCATTACAATGCATTGTGGTACACTATGTTGTGTTGTAGTACATTACATTGCATTACACCACTTTGCATTACATTTGTTTTGCAATACATTATGATGCATTGTATTAAATGTTGTGTGTTGCAGTATATTATGTTATGTCATGTTACATTACACCGTGTTGCAGTACATTATGTTGCTATGCAGTACATTATCTTGTGTTGCAGTACATTGCATCGCGTCGCACTACATTGCAAGGCACTACATTACCTTAACTTGCCTTGCATTACATTATGTTGCATTGCACTACATCACCTTAAGTTGCATTGCACTACATTATGTTGCATTGCGTTACATTACCTTGTGTTGCGGTACATTACAATGCATTGTGGTACATTATACTGCGGTGTAGTACATAACATTGCATTGCACTACAATGTATTGCAATACATTATGTTGCATTGTATTATATCACGTTGTGTTGCAGTACATTACATCACGATGCACTACATTACGTTGCGTCACAATTCATTATGTTACATTGCATTATGTTACATTGCATTACATTACGTTGTGTTGCAGTACGTTACATTGCATTACATTACGATGTGTTGCAGTACGCTACATCGCATTACATTACGATGTGTTGCAGTACGTTACTTTGCATTACATTACGATGTGTTGCAGTACGCTACATTGCATTACATTACGATGTGTTGCAGTACGCTACATTGCATTACATTACGATGTGTTGCAGTACGTTACATTGCATTACATTACGATGTGTTGCAGTACGCTACATCGCATTGTACCACATTGCTTTGCACTATGTTACGTTGCATTGCAGTACATCATGTTACATCGCATTATGTTGCATTGCATTTTATCATGTTTTTTTGTTGTTGTTTTTTTTCTATAATGTCCTGCCCAGCTTCTCAGGCAAATCATATAGTAGATGTAGATGCCCATATCGGCTGTTCAGATTTACTTTACAAAAGAGAAGTGTAGGATACTTCTCTTGTTGCCTTATGTGTATTTGACTTTATTAAATGTATTTATATTATCATTTGGTGCAGCCAGGCCGGAGCAGGAGGGGATAGAAAGAGGAAAAAAAGGAAGACAGAGGGGGGAATTGTGGGGACAAGAGGGGGATTAGACAGAGAGACAAAAACAACAACAGCAAACACAACAACAACAACAACAATAGAGCAACATCAGCAAATACTACATGTACAAATATGATGGTAAAAGTAATAGCAAATAAGCAGTTAGTGAAAAAAATAATACAGAAATGACAATGAGCATTATTACATTAAAAATGAAGCAATATGAATACCAATAGAAATAGTGCTATTGATAATAAACAATACCAATACTTTACCTTTATTATCAACAATACAATTGTTCAAATGCAACAATACATATACGTAATGATAGCTTGAGATACGAAAGAATGCCGAAAAATGGAGGGGAAGAGAGAGAAGCAACCTACATTAACCTTGTAGATTGTTATAGTAACAATAGGTTAAGCTTTGTCAGTGTGCCATGTGTTTGCATGGATTTGCATTGCATTTTATCATTTTGTGTTGCAGTACATTATGCTGAGTTACATAATGACAGTTTTTCAATTTAGATGATGTTTCTGACATAAATACTGGAGGTTGCCAACTTCAACCAAAGAATGAAAGTACTCTAAATTGAATGCAAAAATGTTTTCCATTAAAAGCTGACTATCTTCACATTAGGATCCTCCCAAAAAGTCCACCGAACTCCGCACTATCTGTATCTCACTTCACTTCCGAGAACCGTTTTTACTATCTTTCTCCAAGTTTTTACAAGCTATGCCTGCTGACAGATTCCCGTCATCAAAATCCGTGATTTTTTTTTTTTTTCAAAGAGCGCCAAAAGCACCAAATAAACTGTCGGTAGCTCAGCAAGCCGCATTCTATTTAAGAGCGAGCCCACCTCTGTCAGAAAAGCAATTACTAGTGAGGACTTTCATTTTCATTTAAATGAGATTACATTACAGCGACATGAAAAAAAAGGGGGCACTGTCGGGATGGGGGAACACGAGTGCTGCTTTTTTATCAGCCCCCCCAGGCCCCTTGCCCTCTTCCAGCAGTGGGACGCAGCGTAGCTGTTTGAGGGCGTATGTCGGAGTGTGTGATACATGCCTATGTGAGATAGCGCCATGCATCCTCCAGCTAGCAGCGTGCGAGACGGAAGGGGGAACGATTACTGCGACGCTTGCAGCTCAAATCAATATAAGAAGAAAAAAAGTATTTACAAAGCAGTAGCAGCCAGCATTGACATAAAGCTTTACGATGTGTCATTTTTCAACTTTTATTTTCACCAACCTCACTCTAATCCTCGCAGCCACTCGCGTGTTTTCATTCAAAGCTGCTGCATCGGCACTCGCTGCTAAACAGATGATTTTTTTTCTTCTTCTTATCTCCCTGAAGGTGAATTTCAGAGACTTGTGTTGGTTGGCTGGTGTCAGTCAGCTAGCAGGATTACGCAAAAAAACAAAAAAACACAGTCGAATTCAATTACTGTGCATAGCAAGAACCCACAAAAGTTTGGTGCACATCCACTTTAAAACATACCAGTGATGTCCTACTTTGTCCGACTTTAATAAATACCTCTCAAAATACCATAATTTATGTCATCACATGACCACGACTGGAGAAATGCTATACCAGTGGTTCTTAAAGGCCTACTGAAACCCACTACTACCGACCACGCAGTCTGATAGTTTATATATCAATGATGAAATCTTAACATTATAACACATGCCAATACGGCCGGGTTAACTTATAAAGTGACATTTTGAATTTGCCGCTAAACTTCCGGTTCGAAACGCCTCTGAGGATGACGTATGCGCGTGACGTAGACCGGCGAACACGGGTATGCCTTCCACATTGAAGCCAATACGAAAAAGCTCTGTTTTCATTTCATAATTCCACAGTATTCTGGACATCTGTGTTCGTGAATCTGTTTCAATCATGTTCATTGCATTATGGAGAAGGAAGCCGAGCAAGCAAAGAAGAAAGTTGTCGGTGCGAAATGGACGTATCTTTCGAACGTAGTCAGCCACAACAGTACACAGCCGGCGCTTCTTTGTTTACATTCCCGAAAGATGCAGTCAAGATGGAAGAACTCGGATAACAGAGACTCTAACCAGGAGGACTTTTGACTTCGATACACAGACGCCTGTAGAGAACTGGGACAACACAGACTCTTACCAGGATTACTTTGATTTGGATGACAAAGACGCAGACGTGCTACTGTGAGTATGCAGCTTTGGCTTCTAAACATTTGATCGCTTGACCGTATGTGCGCAACTTTTTTTTGCGTATGTACGTAACTTTTTTAAAATATATAAGCTTTATGAACCTTGGGTTAGGTGAACGGTCTTTTGGGCTGAGTGATTGTGTGTGTTGATCAGGTGTTTGAATTGTATTGGCGTGTTCTATGGAGCTAGGAGCTAGCATAGGAGCTAGGAGCTAGCATAACACGTACCGTACCGTACGTGCGTGTCACGTACGTAACTTTTTAAAAATATATAAGCTTTATGAACCTTGGGTTAGGTGAACGGTCTTTTGGGCTGAGTGATTGTGTGTGTTGATCAGGTGTTTGAATTGTATTGGCGTGTTCTATGGAGCTAGGAGCTAGCAGAGGAGCTAGGAGCTAGCATAACAAACACGCAGGTGTTATTATGCAGGATTAATTTGTGGCATATTAAATATAAGCCTGGTTGTGTTGTGGCTAATAGAGTATATATATGTCTTGTGTTTATTTACTGTTGTAGTCATTCCCAGCTGAATATCAGGTCACCCCCGGCTCTCACAGCATCTTCCCTATCTGAATAGCTTCAACTCCCCACTAGTCCTTCACTTGCACTTTACTCATCCACAAATCTTTCATCCTCGCTCAAATTAATGGGGAAATTGTCGCTTTCTCGGTCCGAATCTCTCTCACTTCATGCGGCCATCATTGTAAACAATAGGGAACTTTGCGTATATGTTCAACTGACTACGTCACGCTACTTCCGGTAGGGGCAAGCCTTTTTTTTTATCAGATACCAAAAGTTGCAATCTTTATCGTCGTTGTTCTATACTAAATCCTTTCAGCAAAAATATGGCAATATCGCGAAATGATCAAGTATGACACATAGAATAGATCTGCTATCCCCGTTTAAATAAAAAAAATTCATTTCAGTAGGCCTTTAACCTGGGTTCGATCGAACCCTAGGGGTTCGGTGAGTCGGCCTCAGGGGTTCGGCGGACGTCAAGACACACCCGACTCATCGTGTGAATAAAAACTTCTCCCTATCGACGTATTATGGATACCCCCAAACAATGTTCCCTCTAATTTTCCATATGCGTGAGCAAACGTAAAAACTCCTTGAGCATTCAGTGAAGAAACATGTGAGACACGTCAGACGAGCACATGCACTGTGGCCACACCAGCAGCACACCTGTCCCAAACCTGACTAAATAACAAGTTAAATGTTTTATTATTATAATCAAATGAAAGCAGTCATTTCCATGAGATGATTTTCTAATATAAGTGTTTTGGCCCACTTACAATGACAATAACAAAAAATATTGTTTTTCATGAGCTGTGCACTAGTATTTTATGTCTGGGTGGGGTTCCTGCTTTGGAAATAATTTGTACCCCTTTCCGATATCGCATTTAGTTCCCACTAAAACATCCACATGTTGCACAATGAGATGTAAACATGGAATCATGTGTACATTCCTGTAACTTTCTGTTTGTAAAATATATCTTTATTAGTATGTCTTTGATATAATTAACATCATTTCATGATTATTATTCATAAAATAAGATTAAATTAAGAAAAAAACATGTTATTTTTCACTAAAGAAGGGTTCGGTGAATGCGCATATAAAACTGGTGGGGTTCGGTACTTCCTACAAGGTTAAGAACCACTGTGCTATACAGAAACACACTTGTACACTACTGACCTCAACAGTGTACAAAACAGGCTATATTTCGGCACATTTAAAAATCAATGAACCCGCATCAGCATTTAAAACGTACCTCACGTGGCAGTGCGTAAATTCTAATAATTGTAAAGAACATATTAAATGTGGAAAAATAAATAAATACAATATTTGAACTTTTTCTTTGTGAGTTAAAAAAGTGAGAACCGATGATTTCTCTGCTGGCCGGGTATGGCTCCAGTGCCCCTTCCTGCTTTTCGACTCCTTGTACCGCTCGCTCTTTCTCACTTGCGCCAACACATGCCCATATGGCACTTAGCCAGTGATGCGTTTACAGACACACAAAAAGTTGGACAACTCAAACACCACACATAAAGTGTCAGTCCAGGTCGTTACACTATGATTTACCAATCAAATGTGTGCTTATTCTAGTGTCAATTATTAGGAATCTTAATTTATAAATATTAATCATGAAATTCTGTTAGTATATTAAATAAATACTAATAAAAAAGGAAGTTGCAGGAATGTACACATGATCCCCTGCTTACATCTCATTGTGCAACGTGTGAATGTTTTAATGGGAACTAAATGCAATGTCTGAAAGGGGTAAAAATTATTTCCAAAGCAGGACCTCCACCCAGACAAACAATACAAGTACACAGTTCATGAAAAACAATATTTTTTGTTATTGTCATTGTAAGTGGACCTAAACACTTATATTAGAAAATAATGTCATGGAAATGACTGCCGTCATTTGATTATAATAATAAGAGAATGTTGTCTGTCTGTCTGTGTTGGTTGATGAGGTGGGGACTTGTCCAGGGTGTTTGTTTCTTCTTGCCATAATATTCTTTATTTTTTATTATTATTATTAATTTTAACACCATAGCAACTACATTGACTTTTTGAGTCGAAAATCTGCAAATTTTGCAAGCATGAGCATAAATGCAGGTGTGTAGGGTTTCCAGGGCACGGACCTCCCAAAACTCACTAAGTGGTGAGCCCATGTTGTTGTTTTTGATAATGTTAGCTAACTCGGGGAATCATTCTCTGTACACGGGATGACTTTAAGGGGAAAAAGCAAAGGATTTAAAAGACTGGTAGATAGTATTTTCTGTTTGATTTGATTTTTTTTTATTTTTATTAAGGATCCCCATTAGCTGGTTGCCTCAACAACCCACTAGTCTTCCTGGGGTCCACAATTCAATACAATTACAAGTAAAAGCATATAATTATAACTACACAATACAGAAAAAAATAAAAGCATCAATAAAAAAACAAGCAAACAATTTACAGTCACAGAATAATAATTACCATATAAATATAACTACACAATATAAAACCAAACAAATCATCAATGAGCAAACTAATTTAAAAACTCAGATAAAATATTACTCTCTTTTTAAAAACCTGTTTGGTTACTGTGTACTATTTACTTAGTTTTTCTCAACCTCGTGTATGCAATAAAATAGAATAAATAATTAGTGTAAATATTGTGTCGATATTGTTAAACTGTCAACATGAATACATAAAAAAATACTGAATACATGAAATTGGTATTGGGCGATCTCACTCATGGATAATTGGTATGGAAATCGGCAGCATAAAACCCTCAGGGTTTCCCCGAAACTGCCAAGGTGCCTGGGGCGGTTGGGGCGTGGTTACCATGACACCATCGAGTAATTTGCATAATTTTCTATAACGATATGTTTTTCTCTAAAAAAAAAAGGCTCAAAAAATGTATGCATACATTTAAAGCAAATGTGTTATTATGATTTTGTATTAACATATGTTTTTATTATTTTGCCGTATTTTAAATAATTGTTGCTGCTTTTTGTACAAGGTACTTTGTTGAGATTTTTTCAAGTGTTTACAGACTTTTAATGACTTTTTAAAAATTAAAAAACAACTAGCAACAAATCTCGCATCTTCTCCTGGTGTTATTTTAGAATGTACTCGTGTTTAGAGACTCGACTTCTGTCCCTCGATGTCCCTGACGAAAGAAGAGAGCCGCAGCGAGCATTTACGTCAAATTTGCTTGGCGCTGTTGCTCTAGTTTCTCTCCTTAAAAGCCGCCACTGTCTTCTTAATATTTGCACATTTTGTAGATGACTCTCCGCAGGTATATCTGCAATGTATATGGAAATCACGTCCACATCACAGACATGCTGACAACGCTCCAGACAAAGCCATACGTTTTTGTTTAAATCCGGTTTTGGGGGTCAAAGTTTTCGGTACATCACTTGTCAATAGTCCGCAAATAATAGGCTATATATATCAATTCATACTGTAACGACTAAAGATGTCCGATAATGGCTTTTTGCCAATATCCGATATACCGATATCGTCCAACTCTTGAATACCGATTCCGATACCAACCGATACCGATATATACAGTCGTGGAATTAACACATTATTATGCCTAATTTTGTTGTGATGCCCCGCTGGATGCATTAAACAATGTAACAAGGTTTTCCAAAATAAATCAACTCAAGTTATGGAAAAAAATGCCAACATGGCACTGCCATATTTATTATTGAAGTCACAAAGTGCATTATTTTTTTTAACATGCCTCAAAACAGCTGCTTGGAATTTGGGACATGCTCTCCCTGAGAGAGCATGAGGAGGTTGAGATGCGGAAGAGTAGCGTCCCGGAAGAGTTAGTGCTGCAAGGGGTTCTGGGTATTAGTTCTGTTGTGTTTATGTTGTGTTACGGTGCGGATGTTCTCCCGAAATGTGTTTGTCATTCTTGTTTGGTGTGGGTTCACAGTGTGGCGCATATTTGTAACAGTGTTAAAGTTGTTTATACACCCACCCTCAGTGTGACCTGTATGGCTGTTGACCAAGTATGCATTCACTTGTGTGTGTGAAAAGCCGTAGATATTATGTGACTGGGCCGGCACGCAAAGGCAGTGCCTTTAAGGTTTATTTGCGCTCTGTACTTCTCCCTACATCCGTGTACACAGCGGCGTTTTAAAAAGTCATAAATTGTACTTTTTGAAACCGATACTGATCATTTTGAAACCGATACGGATAATTTCCGATATTACATTTTAAAGCATTTATGGGCCGATAATATCGGCTGACCGATATTATCTGACATCCCTAGTAACGTCCAGCTAACGTTAATGCTTTATGTTTGTGTGGTTTGGATTCGATGTCGGTTTTTCCCATGTTTGCCAACACATCGTCCGTGCCTGAAAGGTAATTGGCGGAGAATGAGGAAGTGTTGTTGCTCTCTCTACAGAGACGAAAGTGTGTACACGGGAGATAAAACCTGGTGTTTGTTATCATAAGATTGGTAATAAAAGTTAAAAATAGCAACATACTTTGTGTGATTTCTTCTGGGGGCTACAATATATTATATTACTTTAATTGGTTTTCAAGTAATAGATTAAAAAAAAAGTATATTCAAGGTGTAGCGGTAAAAAAAAAAGGACTTGGCGGCGCACCATGTTCATTTAAATTGGGGGAAACCCTGACTCTGATCGGAACATCCCTGATATTATTATCCCAACTAAGACGCCTTATTGATTGGCTTTAGCACACTAGAAAATTGTGCAAGAATGTGTATTATGATGAAAATTACATATTTTAGTGCTCCCTGGTAAGTTATAAAGTATTATCATCCAACACCAGTGTGTCTGATTGGCATGAAATTTGGTCTAGTTTGCACCTAAATTGCCTTTTTCACAAATTAAAAATCCAGGCCAATTTTTTTCATGCGAGTGTATTCTGATGAAAACTGTAAGGATCCCTGGTGCAATCCCGGCAATGACTCACTCAGTTGTGCCTTTAGGATACGGGAAAGCCCACAACAATTTGTAGGCACCGACGAAAATTTACAGATTTTAGGTGAGTGTGTTTGGTCGTCGTCCATTTGCTTGCAGGTGCAACTGAATCAGTCATATTTTTGACATACAGTCGTGGTCAAAAGTTGACATACACTTGTAAAGAACATAATGTCATGGCTGTCTTGAGTTTCCAATCATTTCTACAACTCTTATTTTTTTGTGATAGAGTGATTGGAGCACATACTTGTTGGTCACAAAAAACATTCATAAAGTTTGGTTCTTTTATGAACCAAACTTGGGTCTACTGAAAATGTGACCAAATCTGCAGGGTCAAAAATATACATACAGCAATGTTAATATTTTCTTACATGTCTTTTGGCAAGTTTCACTGCAATAAGGCGCTTTTGGTAGCCATCCACAAGCTTCTAGCAAGCTTCTGGTTTAATTTTTGACCACTCCTTTTGACAAAATTGGTGGAGTTCAGCTAAATTTGTTGGTTTTCTGACATGGACTTGTTTCTTCAGCATTGTCCACACGTTTAAGTCAGGACTTTGGGAAGGCCATTCTAAAACCTTAATTCTAGCCTGATTTAGCCATTCCTTTACTACTTTTGACGTGTGTTTGAGGCCATTGGCCTGTTGGATGATTTTAGGTTGTCCTGAAGAATTTGGAGGTGATCCTCCTTTTTCATTGTCCCATTTACTCTCTGTAAAGCACCAGTTCCATGGGAAGCAAAACAGGCCTAGAGCATAATACTACCACCACCATGCTTGACGGTAGGCATGGTGTTCCTGGGATTAAAGGCCTCACCTTTTCTCCTCCAAACATATTGCTGGGTATTGTGGCCAAACAGCTAAATTTTTGTTTCATCTGACCACAGAACTTTCCTCCAGAAGGTCTTATCTTTGTCCATGTGATGTCAGATGAAATTGAATAATAATAGATTTTATTTGTAAAAAAAAAAAGCACTTTACATGGAGCAAACAACCTCAAAGTGCTACAGTGTATTGAAAAAATAAAAAATAAAAAAAAATATATAACAAAAAATATATATATAAATAAAAAATAAAAACTAGAACAGACTAATAGCTAGAACTAGTATGCATACATCTATAAAAAGGATTTTTTAAAAAGAAGGGTTTTTAAGCCTTTTTTAAGAGCATCCACAGTCTGTGGTGCCCTCAGGTTGTCAGGGAGAGCATGCCACAGACTGGGAGCGGCGGAGCAGAAAGCCCGGTCTCCCATAGTTCGTAGCTTTGTCCTCGGAGGTTGGAGGAGGTTAGCCTGTCCGGAGCGGAGGTGTCGTGTGGAGGATTTGGGGGTGAGTAGTTCTTTGAGGTAGAGGGGGGCATTTCCATGGAGGCACTGGTGGGTTGGTAGGGAGACTTTGTATTCAATCCTGAGTGAAATTGACCAAATATTGCAAGCATTGGCAAAAATGTACATCCATCTATCCATCCATTTTCTACCGCTTGTCCCTTTCGGGGTCGCAGGGGGTCGCTGGAGCCTATCTCATTAGGCAAATTAAAATAAAAAGACCGATCGACACAATATCCGGTATAGACAAATTCATGACAGGATGCACGGAAATCAACAAAGACCATAAACTGTAGTCGACTATTTTGGTTTGGATTTGGGCCATTTCCTGTGTGTTAGCTTTATGTGATGAATACCACTTGACAGAGCCCAAAACTGCATACAATACATATTATGTCAAGATGTCTACATTACCTTTTTGTGTTGAATTCATGTTTTGTCTTTCTCTTCTTCTTTTTCCACGCTATCCCCGACACCTGCGTCGCCATCCAGCAGCGGATGAACTTGGCATCGAGTTCATGGGTAAGACACATTCCTCGTCTTTACGTTACGTGCGACACGGCATCAGATGGCCGCGTGTGCGATTGCACCTTCCGGGGCCTGAATAGGGCCGCTCACCTTGGAAAAAATACAAAAAATAAAAAATGTGGGCCAGTTGCCATGGAAACACGGCAGCGGGGAATTAGGTGTATACTGCCTCTTTGTCATTAGAGCAGGCGTGTGTGTGATGCAACGGGGGCTAAAAAAGATGTGATAAGTACATGTTGGGAATACAAAAGGGAGCTGCATGGGTCGACATTCCCATTTTCCAGGAGGCAAACACGTGTAAACGCCAATGTCGCCCTTCCCCCCCCCCCCCAGTCATAGTGACAAGTGCTCCGTGTCCAGGGGGAATGAATCAACACACATTCCCACTGGTTTTCATATTTTTTCCCACTTTTGTGCAGAGCAAACAAGCAACCCGCGGAGAAGCTTCCCATCCTCACACGTGCAAGGCTCCATTTTCCACTTCTCATTTCATGGGTGCCTCCCAGCTATGAGGCTTGAAAAGGCCTGTAATGGCCTTACGTGCATTCGGCGTCTTGCTTTTTCTCCCGGCCATTCATAGCAGCTTTGCCGTGCTTCTAAGCTCTGATTCCCCAACCCCCTGCCCCCCCCCCTAAAAAAGGCTCGTTTCACAAAGAGGAAATTCAGATGGCGCGGCGGCGCTTGATTTGGAGCAGAGCGAGGTCACTTGACTGACGCTAAAGGCAGTGACACTTCTTGACACCGGGGAGGACACGTCTTTCGGAATAAAGTGCAGCTTGATGACTGCTGCACTCTGCTAGAGACGTCGTCGGGAGGATTCGGATCGCAGGAAGCACTCAAAACAGTCGCCGTGTGTAGCGTCTCGAGTTAGGCTTGAACGGGTGCAGACGAGGCAAAAGACCTCCCAGGGTGTTCTGGCATAAGCATAGGTAACTAACCACGTTACTGCCGTTGTCCTGTTGACTTTGCAATTTGCACAAAAGCTCACAGCCTTGAATACAAGTCTGGAGTAAAAGTAAGGTGCTGTATGGATTGGGAGCGTTGCAATGTTATATTTGACATTTTTCTTGAAAAATGTATTAGCCATTCTTAACCATATTTTGCATGACATTGCCCTGAATACACACTGTTAGAAGTGTTTTTGGCTTCAAACACTGATGACATCTATTAAGCAAGACAAGAAACAAGGAATTAAACAGAGACAGAATTCAATTTAGCTCAATGAGGAGAAACGCGTAGACACATGCTCTGACGAAAGATTGTACGGCTCCTCTTTTATTTGGACTTTCCCTGATTGCATGGCAACAGCTGTTTCTAAGGTAGGGGGTCGTAAACAGCCATCGCCTTTGGTTACAGAACAGTTCACAGAAAAGGTCGTAAACAGCTCACAGTGTCTCAACACGCTCTGACGAAAGATTGTACGGCTCCTCTTTTATATTTGGACTTTCCCCGATTACATGGCAACAGCTGTTTCTAAGGGAGGGGAGGTCATAAACAGCCATCGCCTTTGGTTACAGAACAGTTCAAAGAAAAGGTCGTAAACAGTTCACAGAAAAGGTCGTAAAACAGTTCAAAGAAGAGGTCCCTGTAGGGGAGTCAGGTCCTGCTTCCTCTTCGCTTTGTAGTTCTTGGGTCAAGACAATACCATTCTGTTGATTACAATACATGAAAGAAACAGAACACCTTCATGTTGCTTCCCATCCTATTGATTGATTGATTGAAACTTGTATTAGTAGATTGCACAGTGAAGTACATATTCCGTACAATTGACCACTAAATGGTAACACCCCAATAAGTTTTTCAACTTAAATCGATTCATGGTATAGATATATACTATCATCATAATACAGTCATCACACAAGTTAATCATCAGAGTATATACATTGAATTATTTACATTATTAACAATCCGGGGTGTGGGATATGGAGGTGGGGAGGGGTTAGGTTTGGTTGATATCAGCACTTCAGTCATCAACAATTGCATCATCAGAGAAATGGACATTGAGACAGTGTAGGTCTGACTTGGTAGGATATGTACAGCAAGTAGTGGACATAGAGAGAGAAAGAGATCAGAAGGCATAAGAAAAAGTATCTACATTTGATTATTTACATTTGATTATTTACAATCCGGGGAGGGTGTTAGTTTAGGATTGAAGTTGCCTGGAGGTGTACTTTTTTTGCGGTTTTGAAGGAGGATAGAGATGCCCTTTCTTTTACACCTGTTGGGAGCACATTCCACATTGATGTGGCATAGAAAGAGAATGAGTTAAGACCTTTGTTAGATCGGAATCTGGGTTTAACGTGGTTAGTGGAGCTCCCCCTGGTGTTGTGGTTATGGCGGTCATTTACGTTAAGGAAGTAGTTTGACATGTACTTCGGTATCAGGGAGGTGTAGCGGATTTTATAGACTAGGCTCAGTGCAAGTTGTTTTACTCATTCACTCTACACAGTGGAGTTTTACAAGCCTTCTTCTTGGTAGGTTCAAAGACAGCTTTTGTCTGCTCGCCGGTAACTCATTGAAACACAAAGCTTTGTGATAACTTAGATACAATTATTCTAACAAGGACTATTGTTGTCATGTTGACTGTAACGGTACAAAGGGAGAAGGAGACGGCACAAAGGCATGGACGTCGTTAGCTTGCAGCGTGTTTATTAAAATATATAAATGAAGTGTGTGACTAGTCCAAATGTATAAGGCGTGACTATGTGTAGCGATTATATATGGAGTGTTACCGGGTGGTGTTGAAGGTGCGTGTTGAGATCGGTGCGGAAGTCCAGAGAGGGCGAGGCAGGCTCGGAGGTTCAGGGACAGGCAGGAGGTCGGGGGCTGGAGCGAGGCGTCGTTGTCCGTGGGCAGGCGTGAGGTCGAGATCCAGGAAGGCAGCATGTAGTCCAGAGGGGATCCGGGGAGACGAGACACACATCTCGAAACCAGGGGATGACAAAGGACTGCTGGATGACAACACAGGACAAGACACAATGAGCACAACGGAGGGGAAACACTAAGAGCGAGGAAGCACATGAGCAAAGAAGCTAGAGACGTGTAAAGCTTACTGTACATGTATACTCCTGGCTTATGAAGGCAGGAGTATAAAACATTGTTTCAGTTATTTCACATTTTTATGTTAAGTACATAACTCCACATGTGTTCATTCATAGTTTTGATGCCTTCAGTGACAATCTACAAAGTAAATAGTCATGAAAATAAATAAAACACATTGAATGAGGAGAAGGTGTGTCCAAACTTTTGGCCTGTACTGTATATTTAAGTGGGAACTGATTTTTCTTATTTATTTTACCCATCATACACAATCCTAATGTGAGACAGCAGTTTATCGTAATTGTGCATTCTAAAGAGTATACAACTGCTAGAAAGAGGTGGCTACCAATACAGGAAATGGGATTACACCTAATTAAGGTGTGTCCAAACTTTTGGCCTGTACTGTATGTATTTATAAATTTGTCACAGCAAGACGTTCACCACAACTCAACCCGCTAACCTGACAATTGTTTTAATACAAATATTATTAGTAATATAATTTCTTTAAAATGTTATTAATGAAGCCCTCAGTCTCTGCTTGGCTAAAACTGCCAAAGAGATCCACGTTCTTGTCTATTGTTGCTTGTAGGATCACCCAGCCGCTTTGTGACCTTCAGTCTCTGGTGCTGATTGTGCAGAAACCTTGACAAGGAGCCCCGCCAGAATTCGTTAATTCCCCGTCACACGCACATGGCGGGTCGGTCCGTCCATGCGGCGGCTGGTCCGTACGGAATGATTATCCCACCTCAGTTAGCACATGCTGCCTCCTGCTCCAGACCATGACATTTACCGACAGCAAAAATGGTGGCTTTATGCTAATGCGGACTGCGGGAGAGTGTGTGTGTTGCTCGTAGAACTCGACCCTAACGCTAATGCATGACAAATTCCTCCACTTTTGCGTTCCCTTCCCAGTCACAGCTGCTTTGCGTCACTGTGGAAATTCAACGGACTGTATTTTCTCCCTCCGCAGAGAGCGGTGACACCTACCAGAGGCAGGTGTTGTCCATCTTCAGCATCGCCTCGGGGATCTGTCTTCTCGGAGTGGCGTGCATGGCTCTCTACCGCTGCAACAAGTAAGCGACCGCCCCAGCCTCACCCTCTACCACCTGAGTCCCAGTGAGCCGGAGGGGGTGTGAAAGTGGCTTATACTTTTCATGAAGTTCTAAATAATGGAGGACGCAGATTGGCTCTTGAAGCCAAATCGGTCAGGAGGCATTTGGGATTCTCATGGAAGATTTATCTGGGAGGTTACTGTTGGCTCTGCAAATACGCAGCAGTAGAGAAGAAGCCAATTCACAAATACGGAAGGCCTGAGTTACTACCATACAAAAACCACTCGCTTGTGCAAACTATCAAATTGCGTGTGATCGACTAAGACTGTATGGGCAATTGACAAGTGGCGCAGATCGCCTTATTTAGATTTTGCACGTACTATATGCAGTGACGTGCGGTGAGGTTCATGGCTGGTGAGGCACTGACTTCATCACAGTCAGATTTACAAACAAATGAACCCCAAAGAGTATCTTATTCACCATTTGATTGGCAGCAGTTAACGGGTTATGTTTAAAAGCTCATACCAGCATTCTTTACACATACAAACTGTAGCACACAAAAAAGCACATTTAATTTAAAAAAAACGTTATTATGGTCTGACCTTTACTTATAAATGAAGTCCATGCGCCGCTCCTTCTGAATAAAAGCATCGATAACTTGTTTATAGAAGTCTTCCTTATCTTTCTTCAGTTTTAAAAGTCTCTCTGTCTCGATGGAGATCTTCCTTTAATTATTACCTCCTGCTTCGATTGAAAGTCCAGTTTAAAAAACGGTTTTATTTTAGATATGTAATCCTGCATGGTAAAAGTCCAGGCGAGAGGAAAAAATAAACGATCGCTGCCGCTGCACTTGCTAACTGTTGCTGCTTGTTGTCACTTATTCTGCAGCCGAGTAGTCGCAAGAATGATCCCTGGGATCACTAGCGCCCTCTACCACCATGAGGCGGGAGAACTGCAAGCCTCACCCAGTGCAGCCATTTTATGATTACTCAGCACAAGAAATATGTTACACACATACAGTTGTTGACAAAATATACTGTACATTATATACCTCAGCTAACTAAACTATGGACATTTATAATATAACTCATATAGCAATACAGTCTCACTGCACAGCAGGCCAGCAGTTAGCCGAGTCATTGCGCAATCCATGGTGAGGCTCAACTGGCTGCTGACTCACCGCAAGTCTCTTCTCAGTATTTGAACGGCAAATGTGAAAATTCAGCGATTTTGAATAAAAATAATCTAAAAAACTGGTGAAGTTAAATAGAAAATAACTTTATAGTATAATCACTGGATACATATGACAATTTAATTAATTTATTTTATTTTTTTCTTTCCATGATGGCACGTGAGGCCCCGCCTCACCTGCCTCCCCTGACTGCACGTCACTGACTATATGGGGTATCACTGTGGAGACACTCAATCATTTACTGCACATTCATGTTATCATGCTCCTTACTACCTGTGGCAATTTGCTGTTTTCAAACCAACAGCAGACATGCACCACTTTTTATGGGCATTTTAGAAGCAGTCCTGTGGTGCACCTACAACGGAAACCAGCACTGACAGCGAATGGGAAGAAGAATATGCAAGAAAATGCATATTGCAATATTTTTTTCAAATTGGAAATATGTTAATAATATCTTCTATATGTCATTAAAACAAAACACAAACACATCAATTGAATTTGACTTACCACAACACAATTCATCCTCTGATCATATTACAGAAAAGAGCAGTGCGGATCATTCACAACGTGGGTTATTTAGAACATACTCATAATCTGTTTATGCAATCAAAGATGCTCAAATTTGATGACCTTGTTAAATATAATACATTAATAATCTTATATAAAGCATTTAACAAATCATTGCCGCCTAATCTACAACGTTTTTTTATAAGACGAGTGCAGGCTCATAATTTGAGAGGCTTTGGATATTTCTCATTGCCGAGAGCTCAAACCACTCGTAAACGTTTTTGTGTGTCTGTATGCGGAGTAAAACTATGGAACAAACTGGACTTACAACACAAGCAATGCCAAACTATTATTCGATTTAAACTGTTATACAAACATGGGGTCTGGTTCAAATATAGAAATGAGGGTCTTTAATTTGACCTGCTGTTGTACTCTGTCTCAAAGTGTTAACATGTGCTCAATCTTTCCTTACCATTGTTGCTATGTTGTCTATTACCATTGTTGGTATTTTGTCTATTACCATTGTTGGTATATTCATTCTTCCTACATTGTTGATACAAATTATTGTTATAGTGTAATAATTATTGTTACCTGTGGTAATGCCACTACGATACAACATTTGTATTATAATTCTTAAACAAAGTAACAGTGAAACTCAATGGAATAATCACTGAATGGAGAACTTAGTTCCAGTGAAAGGAACTTTGAATGCTCCAGGATACCAAAACATTTTGGACAATTCCATGCTCCCAACCTTGTGGGAACAGTTTGGAGCGGACCCCTTCCTCTTCCAACATGACTGTGCACCAGTGCACAAAGCAAGGTCCATAAAGACATGGATGACAGAGTCTGGCGTGGGAGAACTTGACTGGCTTGCACAGAGTCTTGACCTGAACACCTTTGGGATGAATTAGAACAGAGACTGAGAGCCAGGCCTTCTCGAACAACATCAGTGTGTGACCTCACCAATGCGCTTTTGAAAGAATGGTGGAAAATTCCTATAAACACACTCCGCAACCTTGTGGACAGCCTTCCCAGGAGAGTTGAAGCTGTAATAGCTGCAAAAGTTGGACCGACATCATATTGAACCCTATGGGTTAGGAATGGGATGTCACTTCAAGTTCATATGTGAGTCAAGGCAGGTGGCCAAATACTTTTGGAAATATAGTGTGTGTATATACAGTAATCATTTCTGAAAAAAATGTAGGTTTGTGCCTTACAAATAAGTATTTTAGTAAATAAAACTCCGGAAGACAAAATAATTTGTCTTGTGGCGGTCAACCCCTACAGATCCAAGCACAGGATTTAGAGAAAGGAGGGGTGAGCAGAGCCCACGAAGGAGCCTCCTCATTGGCTAACACGATACATAGTGAAGCGTGAGCAAACTTGATTGCAGTAAAGCATGGCTGCCGAACTCCCACCTGGAAAGATCGCAATACCTGCGCGTGCTCTTACAGCATCAACTGCTTAAAAACCCAAAAAGAGGAAGAAATGAAAGACGCTGAACGTCCAAAAAACCAAAGGAGACAAAACTCAAAAAAATATTGGTCCGGCGTATTCAAGATGGAGGGCATTGTGTGCCAGTCTTGGACTAACTTTTTTGACACGCCAGTCAGGTGATCTAATGTTCCGTTTTCCTATATTTTGTGTGTATCCTTTTGCGTGGCGACGTGAGTTACCGATGGTAACACCGTTTTGGTTCCGTGTATTGTAAGCAGAGATAGTTTGTGGTTTTTGCATTTAGATTTTGGCTAAATCTTTGTATAAAATATATGGCCATGCTACAGCTTAGCAACATGAATGAGTATTTCATAATTGCACTAAATTAAAACACACACCTGTGACAATGACATTTATTTTCTGCAACAAAATACGAACTAGGGGATCGTTCGACGCAACTTCAGACTAGTGTTGTCCTGATACCAATATTTTGGTACCGGTACCAAAATGTATTTCGATACTTTTCGATACTTTTTTAAATAAAGGGGACCACAAAAAATTGCATTATTGGCTTTATTTTAACAAACAATCTTAGTGTACATTAAACATATGTTTCTTATTGCAAGTTTGTCCTGAAATAAAATAGTGAACATACTAGACAACTTGGCTTTTAGTAGTAAGTGTCATGTCTGTGTTAATCATGTTTTTGTTTTGCTTGGGTTTTGGGCTCTTTTTTTAGTTCCTGGTTGCACTTCCTTGTTTGGTTTGGTTTCCATGGTCACCCATTATTTTTCACCTGTCTTGTCACGCACCTGCTTCACATCCTCATGTCACGCACCTGTCTCACGTTTTCACTAATCATGTCACCAGTATTTAAGGCCATTGTTGCCAGGCAGTCGGCCTGGCGACATCACTCTGTTCACCCTCATGATCCATGCTGCTCTTCCTTTTGCCCCTCTTGTCATGTCAAGTAAGTTTTGTTATTGTTCATAGTTTTTTGCCTTTGTGCTAGTGTTTTGTTTTCATTAGTGATGGGTCCGGCAACACCGATGCATCGGCGCATGCGTCGAGCTCATAGAGCGATACCCTGTGTCGGTGCGCGTATCGCTTTTAGAAAGTCACGTGACCGAACACGAGCTGTTTTGGTCACGTGACCGCTCATGAGCTGTTCTGGTCACGTGACCGCTCATGAGCTGTTCTGGTCACGTGACCGCTCATGAACTGTATCGCACTGACGCCTGCGCGTCAAACTGTGTTTATTAGGAAGCGGCGCAATGCGTGTTGTTGACGAACACCGTTAGGGCCGCTTGTTGTCACTGTCACTCAAAGTTGCATTTCAAAATTACACAGAATAAATGTGTTTATTTTGTTTAGAATTCAGATGGGTTTGATTTGGTGCGCGGCATATATTGGCTGTGCGGCGCACGGTGTGCGCGGAGGACGCTTGAGCACTGCGCAATTGCGCAGGCGCGCACCTTAGAGGGAATGTTGCTCACAGGGCACAGAGGAGGCGTCAGTGCGATACAGTTCGCGTATCGGTCACGTGACCAAAGCAGCTCATGATCGGTCACGTGACTTTCTAAAAGCGGTACGCGCACCGACACAGGGTTTCGCTCTATGAGCTCGACGCATGCGCCGATGCATCTGTGTTGCAGGACCCATCACTACTGTTACTAGAGAAGGTACAGGAATGACGGCGTGGCGAAGTTGGTAGCGTGGCCGTGCCAGCAATTGGTTACTGGGGTTCAATCCCCACCTTCTACCATCCTAGTCATGATACATGTTCACATTATTTGACTGTATCTAAAAAAGATAAACATATATTTTTATTTAAATGAAGATATTAAATAATCCTAAATGAAATACAATGACTTGGTTTATATTATTGTATATACTAGGTCATAAAATCAGTGTCAGTTGAGTCGGTCCATAGGTTGCCTGTAGGGATTTTTAATGTCCAGCAGATGTCAGTATTTAGTGACACAGTATCGACACAGTATCAATACAGTTTTGCAATGTGTCGAAACGCTTCATGAGGCCTCATCAACCCATCACTAGTTTTCATAGTCTAGTTTTGTACTTCCGCCATTGTGCGCGCCTTTTGTTTTCATAGTCAAGTTTTTTTCCCTCCGCTGTGAGCGCTTTTTGTTTATCCCCTTTTGAGCCTTTTTTTGAGTTAATATATTAAACATGTCCTCACCTGCACGCCACGTTTGGTCCAATTCCTTTGCACCACGGGAGAACAAACCACGCCACAGACCTAGTCTTGACAGTAAGTAAGCAAACAAAGGCTCCTAATTAGTCTGCTGACATATGCAGTAACATATTGTGTCATTTATAATTTTATTATTTTTTCAATATTATTAGGACAAGTGGTAGAAAATGAATTATTAATCTATTTGTTCATTTACTGTTAATATCTGCGTACTTTCTCTTTTAACATGTTCTGTCTACACTTCGGTTAAAATGTAATAATCACTTATTCTTCTGTTGTTTGGATACTTTACATTAGTTTTGGATGATACCACAAATTTGGGTATCAATCCGATACCAAGTAGTTACAGGATCATACATTAGTCATATTCAAAGTCCTCATGTGTCCAGGGTCATATTTCCCGAGTTTATAAACATAATATACATTTTTTACGAAAAGAAAGTGCTTTGAACGAAAGAAACTGCTGTTCTAGAAGTGTCCACTGGATGGCACAATAGCAATTCTGTTGCCAAGCAAGAGGTACACAGTAAAGGGGGACTGTGGCTCCTCCTCCTCAACTCACATGAAACTTAAAACCTGCCGTTTTATGTCTTCTGCTTCGAACACATCATCATTTGGCACCCTGGTTGCCCCAAAATGTCTGTCAAACACGAGAAAAGTGAACTTCACCCTTTTGAATAGTTTTTTTTTACCTCCGTTTCTTACGGTTTGTTGAGTTAGCACTGGATTGATACGTGGACATGACAAAGGAGGTATTTGATACCGAGAAGGTTTACATGTGTTTTTGTTCAATCCCAGAAAGACTGACTTAAAGTTTAATCCTGTCTGTGTAGATACACTGAGACCAAGTCTAAGCTCATTGTGTTTTTCAAACTGCACCAATTTCCTCAGAATTTTCAACAAATTTGAAGATGATGGCCAAAGTAAAACAAAGAAAACAACCTGAAGTTGTCTTTATTTTTAAGTTATCATGCCATGATTTTACCATTCCGGCCCACTTGGGAATAGACTTTCTTCCATGCGGCCCCTGAGCTGAAATGAGTTTGACACCCCTGCTCTTAATGGGTTGCTCTCCTTATTCTGCTCCAAAAAGAGACGCAATCCCCACTTTTATATCAAGTTTCCATGTGTTTTAGTACACACAAACGTTTAGTCGATCAGGCCCAGAGAGTTCAAACCTCAAGTTGAGTGAAGAAGTTTGTAAAAAGTACTGGCGGTTTGAACCACTATCAGGTCACGCAGCCACACTTTCCCAAACTGGCTGTCAGGACCCAAATGGGCCACAAGTCACCAGTTGTCCAAAGAAAATGCTATTTATGAATTTCATGTAAATTAATACCTACTGTTTTTTATTATTTTTTTTTTTTTAAAAAGCTAATGTTAATATGTATTTATGGATGTATTACTAACTATAACAATAATGGAATTGTAAGAATACAGTACTGTATTGAGCACGGTGGAACAGGGGTTAGTACGTGTGCCACGCAATACAAAGGTCCTGGGTTCGATCCTGGGCTCGGGATCTTTATGTGTGGATTTTGCATGTTCTCCCCGTGACTGTGTGGGTTCCCTCCGGTTTCCCAATTCCAAAGACATGCGTCCGGGGATAAGTTGATTGGCAACACTAAATGGTCCCTAATGTGTGAATGTTGTCTGTCTATCTGTGTTGGCCCTGTGATGAGGTGGTGACTTGTCCAGGGTGTACAGCTGGGATAGGCTCCAGCACCCCCTGTGACCTCGAAAGAGACAAGCGGTAGGAAATGGATGGATGGATGCATACAATGGTTAAAAAAGATATTCATTAATGTATTTCTACCTCTAATGTAGTCTGATGTTATTTTCAGAACCATTATACAATCATTGTATCTTTAGCCTGAGTGAGACAACCTAAAATGTTCAAAAGGAAAAATTGAAGGCGCATTTTAGCTCCTTTCTTTCCGCTGCATGTGAAGGCCTGCTGAGTTCTTCCCTTTAGATTCAACTTTGATTGAATGAAATATTAATTGATTCCTAAAACTTTTGGATTAAATCTTAATTTGTCATTAAAAGTTCATCATAGCAAAAACACGCTGGTACACGCTGACATGCTTGCATACTTAACACTTCCTGACTGAATGGGCCTGGCAGGAAGACGACACGAGTTCAAATGGTGAAGAAGCGGAGTCCTTCACTGGGGGGGAACTGGGTCATGAACTTCCTGAACAACAGACCACAGACTGTCAGGATCCATCACCCTCAACACTGGCGCCCCTCAGGGCTGTGTGCCGAGCCACCTCCTCTTCACGCTACTGACCAATGAATGCTCTGCTGAAGACTACAGCAGTCATATTGTGACGTTTACGGACAACAAAGCAGTAGTGGGACGTATCGCAGACTACGATGAGGAGGTAGAACATGGACGAAGTGCTGGCTGTCCAGAGTCGGGACCCGGGGTGGACCGCTCGCCTGTGCATCGGTTGGGGACATCTCTGCGCTGCTGACCCGTCTCCGCTCGGGATGGTCTCCTGCTGGACCGGACTCTCACTATTATGTTAGATCCACTATGGACTGGACTTTCACAATATTATGCTAGACCCACTCGACGTCCATTGCATCCGGTCTCCCCTAGACGTCCATCTGCGGTCCTCTCCAAGGTTTCTCATAGTCATTCACATTGACATCCCACTGGGTTGTGAGTTTTTCCTTGCCCTTTTGCGGGCTCTGAACCGAGGATGTTGTCGTGGCTTGTGCAGCCCTTTGAGACACTTGTGATTTAGGGCTATATAAATAAACATTGATTGATTGATTGATAGAACATCTGGTGCAAAAGCTACAACCTTTGCATCCATTTAAAAAATACCAAGGGGATGTTTTTTTTTTTGATTGATTGAGACTTTTATTAGTAGGTTGCACAGTGAAGTACATATTCCGTACAATTGACCACTAAATGGTAACACCCGAATAAGTTTTTCAACTTGTTTAAGTCGGGGTCCACTTAAATTGATTCATCATACAGATATATACTATCATATATACTATCATCATAATACAGTCATCACACAAGATAATCACATTGAATTATTTACATTATTTACAATCAGGGGTGTGGAGGGAGGGGTAGGGTGGGGGGGGGGTATGGACATCAAGTAGTGGAGAGAGAGAGAGAGAGAGAGAGAGAGAGAGAGAGAGAGAGAGAGAGAGAGATCAGAAGGCATAAGAAAAAGAAAAAGTATCTGCATTTGATTGTTTACATTTGATTATTAGCAATCCGGGGAGGGTGTTAGTTTAGGGTTGTAGCTGCCTGGAGGTGAACTTTTATTGCGGTTTTGAAGGAGGATAGAGATGCCCTTTCTTTTATACCTGTTGGGAGCGCATTCCACATTGATGTGGCATAGAAAGAGAATGAGTTAAGACCTTTGTTAGTTCGGAATCTGGGTTTAACGTGGTTAGTGGAGCTCCCCCTGGTGTTGTGGTTATGGCGGTCATTTACGTTAAGGAAGTAGTTTGACATGTACTTCGGTATCAGGGAGGTGTAGCGGATTTTATAGACTAGGCTCAGTGCAAGTTGTTTAACTCTGTCCTCCACCTTGAGCCAGCCCACTTTAGAGAAGTGGGTAGGAGTGAGGTGGGATCTGGGGTGGAGGTCTAGAAGTAACCTGACTAGCTTGTTCTGAGATGTTTGGAGTTTAGATTTGAGGGTTTTGGAGGTGCTAGAGTACCAGGAGGTGCATGCGTAATCGAAAAAGGGTTGAACGAGAGTTCCCGCCAGAATCCTCAAGGTGCTTTTGTTGACCAGAGAGGAAATTCTGTGGTGGTGGTCTGCAGGAAGGTCAGACACCCACATTCCACTCTGCACATTGGTTGGGCAGCTGTGGAAGTGGTCTCCAGCTTCAGGTATCTCGGAGTTCATCTATCCTGGAGCCACGTCTGGACTAGGGAGCTCCATCCTTGCAGATGGAGCGTTGAGAACACCCTCATCACCAGCATAACGGTGTGGCACAGCCGAAGAGAGGGAGGCGCCTCTGTGTTAAAATTGGTGAAAGCTGCTCAGAAGTGGGGAGCATTCTTCCCACCACCACAGACGTCTTGGTCAGCAGATGCAGAGGGAGGATCCCGTCCACCCTGAACACCCTTTTTATTGATTCCCCCGCAGACAGCATCCGGAGTAAGACCACCAGACCGAGAAACAGCTTCTTACCGGAAGCTGTTGGACTGCTGAACTCTGATGGTGCGGTGTAGCAATGGATACCAATATTCCACATTGCACAAGAAACGCCGGACTTGCACACGTGTCCCAACTGTGCTGATCTGGGATTTGATTCAGTTTGCTGTCTTTGTTTTCAAACTCTATTGCACCATTTGTTTTATTTTTCAATTTATTCTATTTATAATCTATTTATATTAACCCTCTCCCAGTCGATTACCAAACTGTGGTACGTGGGTTCCATGTAGTGCAGGGGTCAGCAAGTCGCGGCTCTAGAGCCTTCAGCGCCGCCCTAGTGGCTCCCTGGACCTCTTTCAGAGATGTGTGAAAAGTGAAAAAGATTAAGAAAAATTTTTAAAAAATTGTTTTAATATATTTTCTGTAGGAGAACACACATGACACAAACCTTCCTAATTGTTAGAAATATCACTGTTTATGTTATACATGCTTCACTGATGATAGTATTTGGCAAGCATCAATTTGTCCTATTAATTTCAGCGATCCTTGAACTCATCGTAGTTGAACAACTTTCTCCGATGCTGCCACAGAAAGACGTGCTTTATGCGGTTCCTTCTTTGTCTCATTTTGTCCACCAAACGTTTTATGCTGTGCGTGAATGAACAAAGGGGAACTTTGTTGATTTTATTGATTTGCTGGAGTGCTTGTCAGGCATATTTAGTCAATCCATGACTGCAAGCTAATCAATGCTAACATGTTATTTAGGCTAGCTGTATGTACCTGTACATATTGCATCATTATGCCTCGTTTGTAGCTATATTTGAGCTAATTTTATCTCCTTTAGTTATGTCCTCTGTGTCAGGACTTGGTCCTTGGGATTTGTTTTTCCAGAAGGCAACGGAAAGTTGGCGCAGGCAAGACGTGAATTTAGATACATGATTTAATACTAACACTCAAAAAAAGAATAAACAAAAGGCGCGCACAATGGCGGAAGTACAAAACTTGACTATGAAAACAAAAGACATGCACAAAGGCAATAAACTATGAACAATAAGAAAAACTTACTTGGCATGGCATGAAGAATAAACTATAATAAACATTAATCTCGTGGGTAGCAGTTGCATGGATGGATAGATGAAGCATGGTATGAAATGATAGAGGATGTCACCAGGACGAACAACAGAAACAGACAGGCTTAAATAGTGACATGATCAGTGAAAACAGGTGACTCTAAACGTGGAACAGGTGCGTGACATGACAGGTACTAATGGGTTACTATGGTGACGACACAAACAAATGTGCACAAGGAGTCCAAAAACAAAACCGAACATGACTAAAACAAAACATGATCACACAGACATGACACTCTGTATATTTACTTTATATTTGCATGTTTCATGACACATTATATGTATGTAATACTGGCTGCATTTCTCATAGTTGTTTGTGTGCCATGTTGTTCCAGACCACAGCAAACGTTACCCAGCTTGCAAAGATTGTAATAAATCCATTAGAAGAAAACAGCCTGCCGTTTCCTTAAACTTGGACACACACATCTATACATTAGGCCAGGGGTCACCAACCTTTTTGAAAGCAAGAGCTACTTCTTGGGTAGTGATTAATGCGAAGGGCTACCAGTTTGATACACACTTAAATAAATTGCCAGAAATAGCCAATTTGCTCAATTTACCTTTACTCTATGTTATTATTAATAATGAATGATATTTACACTTAATTGAACGGTTTAAAAGAGGAGAAAACACAAAAAAAATGACAATTAAATTTTGAAACATAGTTTATCTTCAATTTCGACTCTTTAAAATTCAAAATTCAACCGGAAAAAAAAGGGAAAAACTAGCTAATTCGAATCTTTTTGAAAAATTTTTAAAAATAATTTATGGAACATCATTAGTAATTTTTCCTGATTAAGATTAATTTTAGAATTTTGGTGACATGTTTTAAATAGGTTAAAATCCAATCTACACTTTGTTAGAATATATAACAAATTGGACCAAGCTATATTTCTAACAAAGACAAATCATTATTTCTTCTAGATTTTCCAGAACAAAAATTTTAAAAGAAATTCAAAAGACTTTGAAATAAGATTTAAATTTGATTTTACAAATTTTCCAAATTTGCCAGAATATTTTTTTTTTAAATTTTAATCATAAGTTTGAAGAAATATTTCACAAATATTCTTCGTCGAAAAAACAGAAGCTAAAATGAATAATTAAATTAAAATGTATTTATTATTCTTTACAATAAAAAAAATAAATTTACTTGAACATTGATTTAAATTGTCAGGAAAGAAGAGGAAGGAATTTAAAAGGTAAAAATGTGTTTAAAAATCCTAAAATCATTTTTAAGGTTGTATTTTTTCTCTAAAATTGTCTTTCTGAAAGTTATAAGAAGCAAAGTAAAAAAATGTATGAATTTATTTAAACAAGTGAAGACCAAGTCTTTAAAATATTTTCTTGGATTTTCAAATTCTATTTGAGTTTTGTCTCTCTTAGAATTAAAAATGTCGAGCAAAGCGAGACCAGCTTGCTAGTAAATAAATACAATTTAAAAAATAGAGGCAGCTCACTGGTAAGTGCTGCTATTTGAGCTATTTTTAGAACAGGCCAGCGGGCTACTCATCTGGTCCTTACGGGCTACCTGGTGCCCGCGGGCACCGCGTTGGTGACCCCTGCATTAGGCCATTCTGAGCCAGTAATTTCCAGAAGTTGTCTCATCCTGTGAGAAGCCTCCATTTTACTAATGATTTCCAATGTTGCAAAGAACAAAAATGAAAATACAGCATTTCTGTCAACAAAGATTTGCGTCAGCCTTTGATAGTAGGCTAATATAGCTAATATAGACACTTACATCATGTGTTGCCTTCATTATAACACTTATCTAAATCTTTTGATTTTTGGCGGCTCCAGACAGATTTTTATTTTTTATTTTTGGTCCAATATGGCTCTTTCAACATTTTGGGTTGCCGACCCCTGCACTAGTGGTACGCCAAAGAATCACTTGATTAAGGATTCAATGTAATGTTACAGTTGCAATTTTTTTTTAAATATATTTATTAAATAGAACCTGTGCCTTGTATTTTAATGAATACTTAGACCTTCTACGCTACTGTACTTCAATGTTGGTCATTATGGTGTTACCTGGAGAGCCAGGTGTTTTCTGAGGTGGTACTTGGTGAGAAAAGTTTGAACACCTATGCTCTATTCTATTTAAATTATTATGTACGTACTGTCGTTCTGGTGGTACTCGTTAGGATAAATCTGGCACCTTGTATACTAAATTTAGTGGCACAATAAAGTTTCTTGAATATAATTGGGGGTTTTTTGTGCTTTTTTTAAAACACAACCAGGACATGTTGGAGTCATTTTTTCAACTCATTACCCTCATTTGTAATCCATCCAAAGGGTGTTGTAGATCTTGAATTGAACAGGAGATTAAATCCTGTGTGTTACTGACTGGCTTTTCTACTTTCATTACAGCAACTCTCCCCGGTCATGCTGACCGTGTCAGAGCTCCACCGTACAGAAAATGAAATCCACCCCCCCCCCACCGCACCCTGTTCTTATTGATAAAGACACATTTAATTAAGACCATTTGTAAGATGGATTGACTCGCCCTCTCCTTTGCAAAATGCCATTAATTCCCTTTGTGTACATTCCTTTTCTTTCTGCATCTGTGCATGTGAGTTATCAAGCATTAATATCCATTAGCAGCCATTAACACACTCGCATATTCTTACTAGTACAGTGGAAGCTGCTGTGAGGTCCAACAAAAGCCTTTCAATCACATTTTCCCCCAAAGGTGATAATAGGAACAGTCGTTCTGAGTTTTGAATAAGTCACACAAATTTGAAGAGAAGTTAACCACTCAGATGTACATTTTTTACTATATACACAAAAGCCCTATTCGTCTCAAATATTGTTCACAAATGTGTCTAAATCTGTGTTAGTGAGCATTTCTGATTTGCCAGTATAATCCAGCCTACCTCACAGGTGTGGCATGATTAAACAGCATGATTATTGCACAGGTGTGCCTTAGGCTGCCCACAACAAAAGGCCACTCTGAAATGTGCAGTTTTATCACACAGCACAAGTTTTGAGGGAGCGTGCAGTTGGCATGCTGACTGCAGGAATGCCCACCACAGCTGTTGCCTGTGAATTGAATGTTCATTTCTCTACTAAAGGCGTTTCAGAGAATTTGGCAGTACATCCAACCGGCCTCACAACCGCAGACCACGTGTAACCACACCAGCCCAGGACCTCCACATCCAGCAGGATTACCTGAGACCAGCCATCCGGACAGCTGCTGCAATAATTGGTTTGCATAACCAACGAATTTTTGCACAAACTGTGAGAAACCGCCTCAGGGAAGCTCATCCGCATGCTCGTCGTCCTCATCGGGGTCTTGACCTGACTGCAGTTTTTCATCGTAACCGACTTGAGTGGACAAATGATCGCATTCGATGCCGCCTGGCACGTTGGAGAGGTGTTCTCTTCACGGATGAATCCCGGTTTTCACTGTTCAGGGCAGATGGTAGACGTGTGGGAGAGCGGTTTGCTGATGTCAACGTTGTGAATGGAGTGGCCCATGTTGTGGGTGGGGTTATGATATGTTGTGGACAACTAACGCAAGTGCATTTTATTGATGGCATTTTTGACAATGCACTGCCCCAGGTTGGAAAGATATGTACACAATTCCTAGAAGCTGAAAACATTCCAGTTTTTGCATGGCCAGCATACTCACCGGACACCCATTGGGCATGTTTGGGAAGTGTTCCACTTCCTACCAATATCCAGCAACTTGGCACAGCCATGGAAAAGGAGTGGACCAACATTCCACAGACCACAATTAACAACCTGATGGACTCTATGTGAAGGAAATGTGTTGCACTGCGGGAGGCAAATGGTGGTCACACCAGATACTGAGAGCTTTTTTGACCCCGCCAGACCCCCAATGAAGCAAAACTGCACATTTCGGAGTGGCCTTTTATTGTGGGCAGCCTAAGGCACACCTGTGCAATAATCATGCTGTTTAATTAGCATCTTGATATGCCACACCTGTGAGGTAGGATGGATTATCTTAGCAAATTTAGAGTGTCCGCCCTGAGATCGGTAGGTTGTGAGTTCAAACCCCGGCCGAGTCATACCAAAGACTATAAAAAAATGGGACCCATTACCTCCCTGCTTGGCACTCAGCATCAAGGGTTGGAATTGGGGGTTAAATCACCAAAATGATTCCCGGGCGCGGCACAGCTGCTGCCCACTGCTCCCCTCACCTCCCAGGGGGTGAACAAGGGGATGGGTCAAATGCAGAGGACAAATTTCACCACACCTAGTGTGTGTGTGACAATCATTGGTACTTGAACTTTTAACTAAATAAAAAATGCTCACTAACACAGATTTGTGAATAATATTTGAGAGAAATAGGTCTTTTGTGTATTTAATAAAAGTTTTAGATCTTTGAGTTCAACTCATGAAAAACGGGAGCAAAAACAAAAGTGTTGTGTTTATGTTTTTGTTCAGTATATTATTATAATGAGAATTAATTACACTGTTCCATTGTGGTCCTGTATTTGACTCCTTGTAGTGTTAATGTTGTTTCTCTTATTCCTGCCTCTGCACTTATCAATAGGAGACAGCGAGAAAAACTCCAAGCCCACTTTTCCGAAAGTCGCACCTTGAGGGACGGCAGCGTCAACGCATCTGGCCTGATGTCCAGATCTACCACAAGAACTCAATACAGCGTCCAAAAGGCAAGTACTCACCCACTCTTTGTTTAGTTTTGTGTTCTTTTCATCGTCTCTATGGCCTCATACTCCTTAAAAAAAATTGTTTCTTTAACTGATAACTGATGACATCATATGAAGATGGAAAATGTCAACATCCCGAGCTCCCAAATGCCAGTTGTTTATAAAAACTAATGCTAAATGGCATTTAGCTTGTGACTCTGCATTATTCACAATGATTGAATAATGCATCTGCAGCCAGTGTTTTTTTTTAAAGTTGGGAACACTAACAAATTAAACAATGCAGCAGAATGGGACAGTTTGCAAAAAGATGAAGTCATTTGATTGAATTATGCATTCCCGGAATTAGAAAAACAACAAACGAGGACATCTGAAAGCAATTTGTGCGCAGCCAAATAAATACGTATCCCAAGTTTTTGGGATCATTTGTGTTGAAAAACTGTCTTTAGTTAAACAACCAATTGAAACGTGGAACTTTTAAAGGCCTACTGAAATGAAATGTTCTTATTTAAACGGGGATAGCATTCTATGTGTCATACTTGATCATTTCGCGATATTGCCATATTTTTGCTGAAAGGTATTAGTAGAGAACACCGACGATAAAGTTCGCAACTTTTGGTCGCTGATAAAAAAGCCTTGCCTGTACCGGAAGTAGCGTGACGTCACAGGTTGTGGAGCTCCTCACATCTGCACATTGTTTACAATCATGGCCACCAGCAGCGAGAGCGATTCGGACCGAGAAAGCGACAATTACCCCATTAATTTGAGCGAGGATGAAAGATTTGTGGATGAGGAAAGTGAGAGTGAAGGATTAGAGGGCAGTGGAAGCGATTCAGATAGGGAAGATGCTGTGAGAGGCGGGTGGGACCTGATATTCAGCTGGGAATGACTAAAACAGTAAATAAACACAAGACATATATATACTCTATTAGCCACAACACAACCAGGCTTATACTTAATATGCCACAAATTAATCCGCTGTCAGTTTTGCTTGTTTTTGTGCTGTTCGCGTCTTTTGTTGTACCTGTCAACTCACTGTTTGTGTATGACCGCCAAACGCTGTTGGATCTTTGTCCCTCTCACACGGATATGATCAACTTCGACGTTAGTTTTACGACGTCCCAGTCAGCTTCCTCACCTGGCCGGATTCCTGCCTTCCTTTTTCGCCCTCTGGCTCCTCTCCCCCGGCGAAAGCGTCATCGGCGCCGCGGTAAACGTGGCGGCCAGCTGGTGAAAGTTAGGGCACTCCTGGCCCGGCTTTCCGTGACTTCCCGAAGGAGGTATGGACCGGTACCTGGTTTCTTCCTGCACCCACGTTTGCTGGATCCCGCCGGGTCCTGGATTGTTCCTGTCGTCGGCCTGCAGGGGGAAGCTCGCCCGCCGCGCTCCTGCTGTCCCCGCCCCCGGAGGTGCGGAGTGAATTCCCGCCACCTGCGGGCTCTGTGTCGGGCCCCACCCAGATCAGCACCGGCCTTGGATGCGCCGGCCCCCGTTAAGTTCGGTCTTGTTAACGCAAGATCCTTGACAAACAAAACATTTATCCTGAAGGATTTATTCGTCTCCCGCGGACTGGACTTCCTCTGTGTGACGGAGACTTGGCTGAGAACTGGTGAGTTCGCTCCTCTAAATGAACTTTTATCACCGGAGTGCTCGTATTTTAATTCTCCGCGGTCGTCTGGCCGAAAAGGAGGAGGATTAGCAGTCGTTTTTAAAAATGACTTTAAATGCCGTCAGATCCGCCTGCAATCCTCCTTTTCAAGCTTCGAACTATGCATGTTTGAGCTGGGTCTTTCTGATGTCGTCCTGTGTGCTGTAGTTTATCGACCACCCAAGTACCACAAAGACTTCATAAATGACTTTTCTGAATTTCTGGCCGAAATTCTGCCCAAATATGATCGTGTTCTTATTGTTGGTGACTTTAATATTCACACCTGCTGCCCAGACGAACCTCTATCCAGGAGCTTCCTGAATGTCATTGACTCTTTTAATTTTATGCAGTCTGTATCTGGTTCCACACATGAACGTGGGCATACACTAGATCTCGTATTGTCTCATGGTTTTAATGTTGACAATGTCGTTGTTGGTGATGCTGTGTTTTCTGATCACAGTCCTGTTATGTTTAATTTAAGTTTGGACCCTGATGTGAAACCACTTGCCGTGTGTCATGGGCGTGTTATTAGGTCTGACACCGCAGCCACCTTCTCCCCTTTATTCACTGTCTCCATGCAGAGTATATCACACTCTGCAGACACTGAACAATTGATGTGCTCTTTTCTTTCTACATGTTCTGAGGTTCTGGATAGTATAGCGCCCCTCAAAGCTATACGTCCAAAGCCAAAACAGGAGCCTTGGCTCAATGAAACCACACGCACAGCTCGGCGTGAGTGGCGAAGGGCGGAGCGCAAGTGGAAAGGGGATCACTTGGAGGTTTCTTATCAAATTTTAAAAGAAAACTGTCAGAACTATCAAAGTGTGGTTAAAGCTGAAAAAACAAAATATCTGTCAGACTTAATTTTAAATAGTATCAGCAAGCCACGTGTTCTTTTTAATACTATTAGTTATGTTCTTAATCCGAATCCAGCCACTTTACTGGAGATGACAAGTGAAACTTGTGAAAAATTTCTCTCCTTTTTTAACGATAAGGTTGCTTTTATTCGGGCAAATCTTTCTCGCTCTCCATTGAGTTTTAATGTGGCCACTCAGTGCTTGGCTGTGTTTAGTCACTTTGAGCCTGTGTCCATGCCTGAGCTTACAGGAATAGTCCACAAACTGAAACCCTCGTCCTGTCCCACAGACCCAGTACCCCCTCGCTTTTTTAAAGAAATCTGGGGCACTATTGACTTGTCTGTTAGGGACATCATCAACAGCAGCTTGATTTCTGGCTGGGTCCCCTTTTTTTGTAAAAGAGCTGTTGTCGAGCCTTTGATTAAAAAAACAGGTCTAGATCCGACATGTTTGTCAAATTATCGGCCCATTTCCAAATTACCTTTTGTGTCAAAAATTCTGGAGAAATGTGTTTTAGCGCAGCTGCAGCCTTTTTTAGATGAAAATAGCACTTTAGATCCATTTCAGTCTGGATACAAGGCTTTGCACAGTACTGAATCTGCACTTTTAAAGGTTTTTAATGACTTGCTTTTAATGTCTGATTCTGGTAGCTCTGCCATTTTAGTGCTTTTAGATCTTACAGCTGCCTTTGACACAGTCGACCACACAATTCTTTTAGACCGCCTGAGAGACTGTGTGGGTGTCAGGGGGACTGCATTAGAGTGGTTCAGATCCTACCTGTCAGAGAGGTCCTTCTCTGTCAGGCTGGGGGACGCCACCTCTTCTTCTGCTCCGCTTTACTGTGGTGTCCCCCAGGGATCCATTCTAGGCCCCATCCTGTTTTCCTTGTATATTCTCCCTCTTGGAGAGATTTTTAAGAAACATGGAGTGTCTTATCACTTTTATGCAGATGACTGCCAAATGTATATGCCAATTTCAAAAGGCCACGGCCCCCTGACACCCCTTCTCAACTGTCTATGTGATGTCAAGGCTTGGTTAGCCCAGAATTTTTTAATAATGAATGAGGGAAAAACGGAAATTTCAGTTTTTGGTCCGGCCCTCACTGACTTGGGACCATTGCAAAATCATGTGCGTCCCAAAGTCACCAGCCTTGGCGTCACTATAGACAGCGATTTTAAATTTGACAAACAAGTCAATGGCGTTTTAAAATCGTGTTTTTATCATCTTCGTCTTTTAGCAAAGGTAAAACCATTTTTATCTTTTAACCTTTTTGAACAAGTCGTGCATGCTTTTATTTCAAGTCGCCTAGACTACTGCAATGCACTTTATGCTGGCATTAGCCAAAAAACTCTCTCCCGGTTGCAGTTAGTCCAGAACGCGGCAGCACGACTTTTAACAGGGGCCAGGAAACGTGAGCATATAACCCCAATTCTTCGGAGTTTGCACTGGCTCCCTGTTCATTTTAGAATTGATTTTAAATCCTTGCTGTTTGTTTTTAAAGCTTTACATGGACTGGCACCTCAGTATATCTCGGACCTCATCCAAATTTACACTCCTGCGCGCGCTCTGAGGTCCGAGAGCCAGCTCCAGCTCGTGGTGCCCAGGACGAGACTTAAAACCAGGGGAGACAGGGCCTTCTCTGTGGTCGGCCCTAAACTCTGGAACACTCTGCCCCTCCATGTTCAAACTGCTCCCACAGTGGAGTGTTTTAAGTCTCGTCTAAAGACCCACTTTTATTCTTTGGCTTTTAACACTACGTGAGTTGTGTGGTCTTCTGTCCTCTGTTGTCCTGTGTGGTTAGGGTTAGGGTTATAAATTTTGATGTCTATTTTACTGTTTTAATTGGTTTCACCCTTTAAAATCGTTTTTAATCATATTTATTTTTTATATTGTCTCTGTATTGGTTTTCTATTCATTTATTCTTTGTTTTTATTCAGTCATTGGTGTAGCATAATATTGTTTTTAATATTGTTTTTAATATAGTTTTTAATATTGTTTTTAATATTGTTTTTAACATGGCTGTGCAGCACTTTGGAAACATTCTTGTTGTGTAAATGTGCTATATAAATAAAGTGGATTGGATTGGATTGGATAACAAACACCTCCCCCCTACCGTCCATGTAACCCACCAATACAACTCAAACACCTGCACAACACACTCAATCCCACAGCCCAAAGTACCGTTCACCTCCGTAAAGTTCATACAGCACATATATTTCCCCAAAGTTACGTACGTGACATGCACATAGCGGCACGCATGTACGGACAAGCGATCAAAAGTTTGGAAGCCAAAGCTGCGTACTCACGGTAGCGCGTCTGCTATCCAACTCAAAGTCCTCCTGGTTGTGTTGCTGCAGCCGGCCGCTAATACACCGCTTCCCACCTACAGCTTTCTTCTTTGCTGTCTTCATTGTTCATTAAACAAATTGCAAAAGATTCACCAACACAGATGTCCAGAATACTGTGGAATTTTGCGATGAAAACAGGCGACTTAATAGCTGGCCACAATGGCGTCCCAATATGTCTGCTACAATCCGTGACGTCATCATACCGAGACGTTTTCAGCCGGATATTTCCCGGGAAACTAAAAATTGCACTTTATAAGTTAGCCCGGCCGTATTGGCATGTGTTGCAATGTTAAGATTTCATCATTGATATATAAACTATCAGACTGTGTGGTCGGTAGTAGTGGCTTTCAGTAGGCCTTTAATTACATTGTTTATAGTGTACTTGTGTGGCGTCCCCTATGTGTGGTTGTCTTAATCCTCCAAAAAGACGCTAGCATTTATTCCAAACGTGTTTTTTTTAACGTCAGCCATGTTTTTCAACCAATTATGCTCCAATTTTACACACGTTCAAATGTTTGATGATTTGGCAAAACACCCTAAAATTACAGTTGGTCATGTTGCGTACAAGACGTAAAAAAAATGATTACTTATTGTAGGAGCCTAAATGCTGTTTAAGTTAATTTACATTTTATGGAAGGTGCTTTATGTTTATTCAGCCAAAAGGGGACTATTTACTTTATTTAAATAATACGAAAATGTATATATTGCATGCTTACAATAATTATAAGGTACACTTTATTTGTAATTACTACATTTGTCTGAATAATTTGATGACGTACTATTTTATACTGCTTTAATACAGTGAAGATTACGTAACTGTTTAATTGCATATACGGCGGAAGGATCTGTGTGTTGGACACAATGTATTATGGGTAATGGCAGTCAGGTATGGGGGAATCGAGCCACACTGTTTTTTGTCCTTACTCTTACTTTTCCTAACTCTTTCTTACTGTAACAAACTCGCTTCATTTTGCCAGTCATTTTTTCCCACGTCGTTATTGTTTTACGTTTTTGAAGGATTAAGTTCACAAGTAAACGATACAAAACGAAGAGGAGCATCTGGAGTTTTGTTTGTTGTCGCCGCAGCAAGCGGAGCAGGAGAGGAGTAGAGGAGTGCCAAGCTAAGGTTTCAATAGGAATCTACAGTTATAGTTACTTTAACAAAAAAGTAACTGAATTACCAACAGAACTACTCTTTAATAAATGTAAATAATAACTAAGGAAAGTAGTTAACGCGTTAATTGAAAAAAAAATTATATTCAAATGTCTGGCACATGCATGTTGAGAGATGTTTCATGAGAGCAGAGTGCGTGTGTTCCTTTAAAAGGATTTGCCTGTTGCTAAGTGATGTGTGACGTCAGCATTTTAGCTTAGCTGTGTTTGTTAACTTAGCAGCGGCGGTTTGCCCGGCAGTGACGGCAGCTCCGTTGAATCTTTTCGCCAAATTGTGTTAGCGATAGCTAATAAAGATATTGAATATGCTTCGAAATCTGTCTTTTTGTCTTATCTGCAAATAGTATTGTAGGATTTCAAGCTTGTTATTTCAGTCATTGATTTGTTGTTCATTATTCCCTGGTAGTAGTACTAGTACGTGTGTGTGTGTGTTGTTTGCTGTGTGATGTTGCCTCTTCCTATTTGATAGCAAGTTCATTTAAGTGTGTTGCTTTTAGTAGGAAAAAGTTACCTCCTACATTGAACTTTTAGGGCTTCTGACGCTGTCTTGTCGACATACAATCACATCAAAAGTAGTGTGCCACGTTACATCCAACGCACAGTTTTTCCTGTGTGAGAAGTTTCAAGCCAGTCCGACGTATGGGGTTTAGTTAACAGTGCTCCTCAATATGTAGTGCAGGTTTTTGACGAATGTGCAATATTTTCGGTGCGGCGGTTTAGTAGTAGAAGACTGAAAGTAAAAACTGTACATCCACTTTTGACCGTACAGGTCAAAGGTTAAATAATAAACCCAAAAAAAAATGCTGATTTCAAGTCCAATAATAATAATGTAATGCTTTGATTACATTGTGAGTCTTGAACTGTATCATCATGTTGATGGTGACATGATTTTATGAAATATTTGCCATAAAACTCTGTTTCTAGCTCCTGAAATGTGACCAAGGCATTGATAACATGTACTTTAGTATTGTAGGATGTAATTGGATACAGAGAGATGGCTTGGATGAGGTTGATGCTTCCACACGTAAGTGCGGACTAATGCTCTCTTGTAAAAATCCTATCAAAAGCAGCGATGGCCAAAGTGCATTAGCAACACTCTCAATGTGTCCTCCTTGTTTTGTTTATTATATTCATCCCTCACGCCAAATCAGTGGAAATTGAACACAATTTAAAAAAAAAAGTAATAAAAATAAAGCAAAATTCATTTCAGTAGTCACCATCATAAAATTGTTTATTTTACAAACATGTTCTGTTTAAAGGCCTACTGAAATGAAATGTTTTTATTTAAACGGGGATAGCAGATCCATTCTATGTGTCATACTTGATCATTTCGCGATATTGCCATATTTTTGCTGAAAGGATTTAGTATAGAACAACGACGATAAAGTTCACAACTTTTGGTCTCTGATTTTAAAAAAAGCATTGCCCCTACCGGAAGTAGCGTGGCTTAGTCAGTTGATCATCTCCTCATATTTTCCTATTGTTTTCAATGCAGCTAGAGCGATTCGAACCGAGAAAGCGACGATTACCCCATTAATTTGAGCGAGGATAAAAGATTTGTGGATGAGGAACGTTAGAGTGATGGACTAGAATGCAGTGCAAGACATATCTTTTTTCGCTCTGACCGTAACTTAGGTACAAGCTGGCTCATTGGATTCCACACTCTCTCCTTTTTCTATTGTGGATCACGGATTTGTATTTTAAACCACCTCGGATACTATATCCTCTTGAAAATGAGAGTCGAGAACGCGAAATGGACATTCACAGTGACTTTTATCTCCACGACAATACATCGGCGAAGCACTTTAGCTACGGAGCTAACGTGATAGCATCGTCCTTAACTGCATATAGAAACAAAATAAATAAATCCCTGACTGGAAGGATAGACAGAAGATCAACAATACTATTAAACCAGGGACATGTAAATACACGGTTAATGCTTTCCAGCTTGGCGAAGCTTAAAAATGATGTTGCTAACGACGCCATTGAAGCTAACTTAGTATAACCGGACCTCACAGAGCTATGATAAAAACATTAGCGCTCCACCTACGCCAGCCAGCCCTCATCTGCTCATCAACACCCGTGCTCACCTGCGTTCCAGCGATCGACGGCGTGACGAAAGACTTCACCCGATCATCCGTGCGGTTGGCGGCTAGCTTCGGCTAGCACGTCTGCTATCCAAGTAAGTCCTCCTGGTTGTGTTGCTGCAGCCAGCCGCTAATACACCGATCCCACCTACAACTTTCTTCTTTGCAGTCTCCATTGTTCATTAAAACAAATTGCAAAAGATTCACCAACACATATGTCCAGAATACTGTGGAATTATGAGATGAAAACAGAGCTATTTTGTATTGTTTTCAATGGGGTACCGATACTTCTGTTTCACTGGCTACGTCACGCGCATACGTCATCATCCAAAGGCGTTTTCAACCGGAAGTTTAGCGGGAAATTTAAAATTGCACTTTGTATGTTAACCCGGCCGTATTGGCATGTGTCGCAATGTTAAGATTTCATCATTGATATATAAACTATCAGACTGCGTGGTCGGTAGTAGTGGCTTTCAGTAGGCCTTTAAGCAAATGTGTATATCTAACGTTTGAGTGTAGACAAAAGTTAATGATGAATGACATTTGCGAAGTAATTCTCTCAACTGAATACTTGACATCTATTGGTTCTCCAACTTTATACCACTTACAAAAATATTATGGCGCCCACCGCTTACAATCATGGTTTATTTTCAAACATGTGGCTTGTACTCTCAGGGATGGGTACCTTTGACATTGGAACCGATATGGTGCCAATTCTTGATACCTGGGAATCGATACCGGTAATCAGGGGTAGCTATTTTCAATACTTTAGTAGTTATTTGTGTTAATAAATGTTAATTGTTAGATAATAAAATCTATTTTTTTATTCTAACATTTAACAGCGAGCTGATTATTATACCTGAGCTCTCCAGTTATTCCAATTACAATTTGCAATTATCATGCAGTTGCAGTTTCAAGACTTTAGATGGCAGTAGTGTATACGCTACGCCGGTGTTACCTTATTCAGGCAGTAGTATTTGCCATGAAGCTGAATGCCGATTTAGTCTTCTGTACAAAGTGTCTGTACTGTAAGTCTTGTTGTTATTACACACCAGCTGTTTGATTCTAACGTGTAACTTAGTTGTAGATTTTATTACCAAATTTAGAGGTGAAATCACTAATGGTAATCAGTAGCATGCATATGGGAAATACATTTTAAGTTAGCATCGAGCTGGCATATTTCGGAAAAGTGGAGCCATACTTTGCGTATTAGCGTCTTCGATCAGGCATACTTTCTTTGTTGGCGAGGAAAATTGCAACATTACATAGAGGCTGTTTGGCTAAGTCTGGGCTAAATGTTTGTTTACCCGCCAAGTGTTTGAACCGATGCATAGTCTGCAACCAGACATGAGGTAACGTGCAACAAATGTATCGATATATGGTCGCGCTTCATTTTACGTGAATCGATACCCGGTAGTACCAACATAATTCAGTCGGTACACTGCAAAAACAGAAACCTAAGTAAGATTAAATATCTCAAATAAAGGTGATATTTGCGTATTTTCTGTCTGATAAGATCATTCTTCTCACTAAGCAGATTTTATGTTATGTTATGTTTATGATCTCAGTAAGAGATTACAGCTTGTTGCTGAGATTTAATGACCTATATTGAGTAAAACATGCTTAAAACTAGAATATCAACTGATGCGAAGCTGTGTCATCAACACTCACAAGTATAAAACTACTTTTTTAAAGAAATAATTCCTTACTTCAAGCATGAAAAAAAAAATCATGATGCCGAGCGCATATCATTATGTCAAGATAATGGCACTAGCATTTACTTAATTTAAGAATATTTTTCAACATATTGAGCAAAAAGGTCTTTTTTTTTCTACCAAGAAAAGTGCACTTGTTATTAGTGAGAATATACTTATTTTAAGGTATTTTTGGGTTCATTGAGGTTAGCTAATTTTACTTGTTTTGGAATGTCTTGACAAGCGGAATTTTCTTGTTCTATTGGCAGATAATTTTGCTTAGTTGAAATAAAATACCCCTAATTTTTTTTTTTTTTTTTCTTGTTTTTGAACACTGACTTTTTGCAGTGTACCTATAAAAATGTTGAATACGGTACAGCATCCCGACCCGCATGTAATTCTTAGCAAACAAGGTGAGTTAAACAATACAAATTTAGATTATTTGAATTCATTTAATGCAAATTTTAATTTGTACAATTTGCACCACTCCGGACAGGTCGTGCAGGTAGGAACATGATTTATTCTCAAAAACTCGAACAAGTGCCAAAACAGAAAAAAGCCGACGGAACAACGTGCCGATCGCACTCGAAGCTAAGGCTACCACTTAGCATAGGCAAAAGACAAGGAATACTCACGTAACTTGTTGCATGAAGCAAACAAAGAAGCCAGGCCGACTGACCGGCAAAGGCAGGCTTAAATAGTCCCTCTGATTAGTACTCGGAAAACAGGTGAGCGTCCTGAGCACCAATCAGCGACAGATGGAAACAATAAGCACCCATGGTAACTAAAAACAAACAAGGGTGCACAAAAACAGGAACTAAGGAAGTCCAAAACTAACAGGATATAACAAAAACATGATCCGGCCACGGATCATGACACCACAAGGGAAATTGTTCCACACAGTAGCTCAGTTTCAAAGGATGGAAAGGATAATGCAGGTATTAAGTAGACTAAAAATGTACCATAGTAGCAGGCCTGGCCCTAACCAATCTGGCGCCCTAGGCAAGATTTTAGGTGGCGCCCCCCCACATCGGCAGTGTAGTGTATATACTCACAAGAAACCGAATAGCTTTGTCTTTGACCTTTTTTTTTTACTTAAAGAAAGCAAATTAACATATTATATGAGAATGTTATGTTATGATTATCTTTAACCGAATCACAGCAGTGCTCAAATAAAAAAAAACAGCATTCCCTCTCATGTGATATTGCTTAATTAACATTAATGATGTGCACTTTAACAACTATAGGCTTACAACTATACCTAATATATAAAGGGGTGGAAAAGTGACTATTACCTGCAGGGCAAACATTAGCTAACCAGAAGGCAATGACAATGTAAACAAAAAACACCTGCTTAAAAGATCTAATACAAATGTCCCTGAGGAATGTAAGGTGGGAGTACTGTAATTACCTAACGTTACATTATTATTTTCCATAACAATTTAGCCCCCTCCACAATATTAACCCGACGTTAAAACAGAACTAGCTATTTATTGATTAGCAATTGCAGAGTCATGTAACATTAGCTTAATGCTAAAAAGCCAGGTTACTATCCCATTCTGTAACAGACAAATAATTTCATGTAGGCTAACGTTACCTACCTGCTACCTCTGTCTTTTTCTCGTTTCTCCTCCTCTTCTTTTCTATTTTTTCTTCCCTGGGTACCTGACAGTTTTGGCCGTTTTGACATCTTGTGTTGATTTTTTAATGTGGTGACGTCCAAAAAGAGTCATGATACGGGAAGGGAGGGGGCGCATTGTGCGGGGGGAGGGGGCGTAATGTTGTAAGAAATAATGTTTCTATTAAATAGGCTTTACTTTGCATTTTAATTAACGTGGGATTATTTTTTGTATTTAGAAATAATAGTACCAACTTTTTTTTCTTTTTTTTTTTTCTCCAAGGGCGCCCTGATGGACGGCGCCCTTAGCATTTGCCTATACCAGAGGTCGGCAACCTTTACCACTCAAAGAGCCATTTTGGCAAGTTTGAGAAATTAAAGAAAATAATGGGAGCCACAAAAAAAAAAATTTTATTTAAAATGAAAAACACCACATACAAAGCTCTTTGTGCTATGTTAACCAGGGGTCTCCGACACAGGCACCGGCACGCACTTTGATGTGGAAATTTGATGTTAGTGCGGCCCGCGAGTTTTGAATGAGTGGCGCTTGATAGCGTCATACTTGCCAACCCTCTCATTTTTCCCGGGAGACTCCCGAATATCAGGGCATGACGACACTACTTTTGGCGCCCTCTACAGCCTGCCCTAACAGTGAACCTGCTCGACCACATGTAGAATGCGGTTTCAGCTTGCTCACGTAAGTGACAGCAAGGCGTACTACCTCAGCAGCCACACATCTTACACTGACGGTACCAATACCCAGAATCCCATGCAGCCCTAACTCTTCCGCTCAACCAACGCACGGAGAGGGGGGGGGGGGGGGGGGTTGATGTGTGGGGGGATTTGTTGGTAGTGGGGGTGTATAATGTAGACCGGAAGAGTTAGGGCTGCATGGGATTCTGGGTATTGGTTGTGTTGTGTTTATGTTGTGTTACGGTGGGATGTTCTCCAGAAATGTGTTTCTCATTCTTTTTTGGTGTGGGTTCACAGTGTGGCGCATATTTGTAACGTAACAATGTTAAAGTTGTTTGATGCGGCTACCGTCAGTGTAAGCTGTGTGGCTGATGAGTAAGTATGCTTTGCTGTCTCCTATGTGTGCAAGTAAAAGCAACATACAACTTGTGGCCGGGCTGGCACGCTGTTTGTAAATGCTATAGAAGACAATTACTGCAGTGCAATTAGGGCACTCCCTTTATTTAGTAATTAGAGTGTAAATAGGATTATATTTTCCCTTGGAGTTACCTATGAGAGACACTGAGATCCATAAATCTCCTGGGAAAATCTGGGGGGTCGGCAAGTATGTAGCTGAGCCGCATCAGAGCGGTGAAAGAGCCGCATGCGGCTCCGGAGCCGCGGGTTGCCGACCCCTGGCCTATACGGCCTATGCCACGGGCCGGCCCTGCATAGTAGCAATATAAAACATAACATATATGTAATATTTACATATTATATATACAGTATATAATATATACTGATATATTATATTATTATATTATATTTTTATATAAGATATAACAAATCCCAATGACCATGTACAATATTACAGTATATGTAACAGCTGCAGCATAAAATAGAGAGTAAATCCAGCAGAAAATATACATTATAAACAAAGAGGTAGCGAACAGGTAATAGACAGATATCATCTATTGCTGTATGGCGAGTGATTATACAGCTGGATGTAGTACCGGTGTTATAACCCGGTGCGCCCTGTGGTCTGAAAAATACAGAACCCACACCACAGTTAGAAAATCAATACTTTGGATGTTTTTTCCTTTCGGTCTGTTTTTCAGGGAATTCTGCTTGAATTCCAAATTGCATCTCTGTTGGTTTCGATTGTGTTGAAGTCGCTGGAGACACTGTTGTTGCTGTAATCCAACGCAGCTTCTCGCCTCTCTTTGCGTGAGTACTTCTCAGAATGTAGCCCTCAACTGAGACGTGTTCAATAATGCACCAGCATCCACCGCTGTAACCAACACCCTCGTCGGCGAGCCCCGCCCACGGAAGACTTGGCACACTCCTAAAAGCTCTTTGAGGATGTCATCCGGAATGACAACTTTAAGCGGTTGACAGCTGAGAGGTGTTGGAACGTTACGTGTAAATCTTGGCCTGGGAAAAATGTAATCGTATCCTTTTCCCATAAAAGAAAAGTTTCCAAACGACTGTCCGCAGAAGTTTGACACCGACCCCAGCACATTAAAGCCCCGTCTTTCATGGCGCGCTTCAAAAAATTCCTCAAAAAATCTGTGAGGAAGCCGAGGGAAAGAGGCGAGACGCAAACATAAAAACAAGCTTTAGGAGAACAGTGTGAGGGAAGCTTAAGGAGGGATGGGAAAGATCAGTGGCCTTAAGCACCCAGGAGGAGGGAATGAGCTGTCCAGTCCGAGGAAAGATTGCCAAGCGACCACGGCGATGACCGACGAACGCCATGTGCTCGATTTCTAGAAAGTGTAGCATTGCACCAACACATCAGAACACTGCTTCTTTTCATCCCAGCCTTTGATGGCTGAAGTGAGCGCCAAACAAACGTCCTTTGAGGCGAAGATGGAAGCTTTTTTTTTTTTTTTTTTTTTTTTTACAAATGACTGCCTGTGATGTACACAGCTGAAGTGCAGGTTTCCGGGGCATGGAGACACTGGATTCCTCCACGTACACGCAAATATCCTTGGATTCGTTCCTGCAGCAGCGCACACCTTAGTGTGTCATAGGGGAAATTACATATCAGCGATAATTGCACATATTTTCATCATGGAGATTTACATAAACATTTCTGCTGGAATAAGATTGCCACTCTGGAAGAAAAAAAACATGTACCAGGCAAATAAAGTCACATGCTGAGCAGTCGAAGGCTGTAAAGCAGGGATCGCCGACCTGTCCATATTTGGGACTTTATGGTAGATTCAAAAATATTAGTATTATTAGATTTAATGCCCTCCCCTGCTGGAAAGAGACCAACAAACTTGCCAACAGTCAGGCATTTATTAACCCCTAACACGCCTTGCCCCTTCCTAGGCACGCATCATGTCGGTGTGGATGTCCATGGAGCTCAGTCCCTTAAAGGCCTACTGAAATGAATTTTTTTTATTTAAACGGAGATAGCAGATCTATTCTATGTGTCATACTTGATCATTTCGCGATATTGCCATATTTTTGCTGAAAGGATTTAGTATAGAACAACGACGATAAAGATTGCAACTTTTGGTATCTGATTAAAAAAAAGGCTTGCCCCTACCGGAAGTAGCGTGACGTAGTCAGTTGAACATATACGCAAAGTTCCCTATTGTTTACAATGATGGCCGCATGAAGTGAGAGAGATTCGGACCGAGAAAGCGACAATTTCCCCATTAATTTGAGCGAGGATGAAAGATTTGTGGATGAGTAAAGTGCAAGTGAAGGACTAGTGGGGAGTTGAAGCTATTCAGATAGGGAAGATGCTGTGAGAGCCGGGGGTGACCTGATATTCAGCTGGGAATGACTACAACAGTAAATAAACACAAGACATATATATACTCTATTAGCCACAACACAACCAGGCTTATATTTAATATGCCACAAATTAATCCTGCATAAAAACACCTGCGTGTTTGTTATGCTAGCTCCTAGCTCCTCTGCTAGCTCCTAGCTCCATAGAACACGCCAATACAATTCAAACACCTGATCAACACACACAATCACTCAGCCCAAAAGACCGTTCACCTAACCCAAGGTTCATAAAGCTTATATATTTTAAAAAAGTTACGTACATACGCAAAAAAAAGTTGCGCACATACGGTCAAGCGATCAAATGTTTAGAAGCCAAAGCTGCATACTCACAGTAGCACGTCTGCGTCTTTGTCATCCAAATCAAAGTAATCCTGGTAAGAGTCTGTGTTGTCCCAGTTCTCTACAGGCGTCTGTGTACCGAGGTCAAAAGTCCTCCTGGTTAGAGTCTCTGTTATCCGAGTTCTTCCATCTTGACTGCATCTTTCGGGAATGTAAACAAAGAAGCGCCGGCTGTGTACTGTTGTTGCTGACTACGTTCGAAAAATACGTCCATTTCGCACCGACAACTTTCTTCTTTGCTTGCTCAGCTTCCTTCTCCATAATGCAATGAACATGATTGCAACAGATTCACGAACACAGATGTCCAGAATACTGTGGAATTATGAAATGAAAACAGAGCTTTTTCGTATTGGCTTCAATGTGGAAGGCATACCCGTGTTCGCCGGTCTACGTCACGCGCATACGTCATCCTCAGAGGCGTTTCGAACCGGAAGTTTAGCTGCAAATTTAAAATGTCACTTTATAAGTTAACCCGGCCGTATTGGCATGTGTTATAATGTTAAGATTTCATCATTGATATATAAACTATCAGACTGCGTGGTCGGTAGTAGTGGGTTTCAGTAGGCCTTTAAACCCAGACAATGCTCCCACACTAAGGGTCCTATTCTCCCATGTTTTAAGGGGAACTGCCATTTATTTTTGGAATTTTGCCCGTCGTTCACGATAATTGTAAGAGAGAAGAAGACAGATTTTTGGGTGTTTTTTTTTTTTTTTTTAATGCGTTGTAACGTAAATAAACCTGACAGTTTTGGCCGTTTTGACATCTTTTTGTTGATTTTTTGATGTGGTGACGTCCAAAAAGAGTCATGATACGGGAAGGGAGGGGGCGCATCGTGCGGGGGGAGGGGGATGGGGCGTAATTTTGTAACAAATAATATTTCTATTAAATAGGCTTTACTTTGCATTTCAATTAACGTGGGATTAATTTTTGTATTTAGAAATAATAGTACCAACTTTTTTTTTTTTTTTTTTTCTCCAACATTTGTGGCAGTGGCGTGGCGCCCCCTGATGGATGGCGCCCTCAGCACTTGCCTATACCAGGGGTCGGCAACCCAAAATGTTGAAAGAGCCACATTGGACCAAAAATACAAAAACAAATCTGTCTGGAGCCGCAACAAATTAGAAGCCATAATACAAACAGATAGTGTGTCATGAGATATACATTGAATTAAGATGACTTAAAGGAAACTAAATGAGCTCAAATATAGCTACAAATGAGGCATAATGATGCAATATGTACATATAGCTAGCCTAAATAGCATGTTAGCATCGATTAGCTTGCAGTCATGCAGTGACCAAATATGTCTGATTAGCACTCCACGCAAGTCAATAACATCAACAAAACTCACCTTTGTGTATTCACGCACAACGTTAAAAGTTTGGTGGACAAAATGAGACAGAAAAAGAAGTGGCATAAAACACGTCCTAGAAAGTCGGAGAAAGTTATACATTGTAAACAAACTAAGGTGAGTTCAAGGACCGCCAAAATTAGTAGGACAAAACGGCGCTCTGCAAATGCTCGAATCAGTGAAGCATGTTTAATACAAACAGTGTGCTTTATAACAATTAGGGAGGTTTGTGTCATGTTTGTCCTCCTACAGTAACCATATTAAAACAAAAAATATATATTTTTTCCCCTCATCTTTTTCCATTTTTCATACATTGAAAAAGCTTCAGAGAGCCACTAGGGCGGCGCTAAAGAGCCGCATGCGGCTCTAGAGCCGCGGGTTGCCGACCCCTGGCCTATACGGCCTATGCCACGGGCCGGCCCTGCATAGTAGCAATATAAAACATAACATATATGTAATATTTACATATTATATATACAGTATATAACATATAATATATAATATAATATAATATATATAGGGGCGGTGTGGCGAAGTTGGTAGAGTGGCCGTGCCAGCAATCGGAGGGTTGCTGGTTACTGGGGTTCAATCCCCACCTTCTACCATCCCAGTCACGTCCGTTGTGTCCTTGGGCAAGACACTTCACCCTTGCTCCTGAAAGTGAAGCCAAAGGGAGGTCCTCTATTCCCCCCCAAAAGTCCTCTAAATCAGTGGTCCCCAACCTTTTTGTAACTGCGGACAGGTCAACGCTTGAAAATTTGTCCCACGGACCAGGGGGAGGCGGGGTGTTGTGTTTTTTTTGTTTTTTTGTCATAAAAAAATACAATCATGTGTGCTTACGGACTGTATTCCTGCAGACTGTATTGATCTACACTACCGTTCAAAAGTTTGGGGTCACCCAAACAATTTTGTGGAATAGCCTTCATTTCTAAGAACAAGAATAGACTGTCGAGTTTCCGATGAAAGTTCTCTTTTTCTGGCCATTTTGAGCGTTTAATTGACCCCACAATCCGGATGGTTCTTTTCCTCTTTGGTCCGGAGGACCAACGTCCACAGTTTCCAAAAACAATTTGAAATGTGGACTCGTCAGACCACAGAACACTTTTCCACTTTGTATCAGTCCATCTTAGATGAGCTCAGGCCCAGCGAAGCCGACGGCGTTTCTGGGTGTTGTTGATAAACGGTTTTCACCTTGCATAGGAGAGTTTTAACTTGCACTTACAGATGTAGCGACCAACTGTAGTTACTGACAGTGGGTTTCTGAAGTGTTCCTGAGCCCATGTGGTGATATCCTTTACACACTGATGTCGCTTGTTGATGCAGTACAGCCTGAGGGATCGAAGGTCACGGGCTTAGCTGCTTACGTGCAGTGATTTCTCCAGATTCTCTAAACCCTTCACGTAGATGGTGAAATCCCTAAATTCCTTGCAATAGCTGGTTGAGAAAGGTTTTTCTTAAACTGTTCAACAATTTGCTCACGCATTTGTTGACAAAGTGGTGACCCTCGCCCCATCCTTGTTTGTGAATGACTGAGCATTTCATGGAATCTACTTTTATACCCAATCATGGCACCCACCTGTTCCCAATTTGCCTGTTCACCTGTGGGATGTTCCAAATAAGTGTTTGATGAGCATTCCTCAACTTTATCAGTATTTATTGCCACCTTTCCCAACTTCTTTGTCACGTGTTGCTGGCATCAAATTCTGAAGTTAATGATTATTTGCAAAAAAAAAAAAAGTTTATCTGTTTGAACATCAAATATGTTGTCTTTGTAGCATATTCAACTGAATATGGGTTGAAAATGATTTGCAAATCATTGTATTCCGTTTATATTTACATCTAACACAATTTCCCAACTCATATGGAAACGGGGTTTGTATATGTATATATATATATATATATATATATATATATATATATATATATATATATATATATATATATATATATATATATATACATACAGTATATATTGTTGTGGTGGTGGTTGATTTTCTGAGGGGGTACTTCGTGGTATCTAAAAAACAATTTTCTTGGACTCATGCAGCCCTAGTTGGTACAGCAAGGTATAGTCCCCCTCGATGCAGTTCTCTTTAAAAGGTACATGATAGTGATTTCCAATGCTGTGAACAGGTACTGACAACAAGAAAACAGATGATTTCATGTAACAGGAAGACTTTAATAGCCACCTCATCTAGCGAACGCTGTGACAGCGACAGGCGTGATACTAAACCCTTGTGAAGATATCTCCATAATTAATGAAATGGCAGCTCTGCGCCAAACAATTACACGTTGTATGCAAATGATGCATGCAGGTGTGTGTGATTATGCAACAAGGCGGTGCCAGAAGTGTGTGTGTGTGTGTCGGTTGTTGTACTTCTGCACTTTAGTTAAGGTTCCCAAACTAGCTCATAATGAAGCAGGATTAATGCTGGCCTGAATGCAAAGGTTTTTCCATCAGGTCGTGCTTTTTATTAGGCTCCTGTGTCCCCCTGCAGTCTCCACATTGCATAGGATTGTAAAGGCTCTTAAAAGAGTCGTAAAACATCGACACAGAACTCGTAGTTACAGCACGGAGCGTCTTTATGCTCCATTCTTGCATTCCGGGACGTTTTCTTGTGGCTACTTTTCAGGTCCGGTTCAGAATTGATCGACTTTAAAGGTTTCGCCTGAGAGATATCCCCTGATTCGGATTTAGTTGCCCCTGCAGGTGGCGCCTCCTGGTAATTGTCCAAAGATAATGGTGCTCTTTTTGGATAAGACTACGGGAAAAAGAATTGCAAGGAGTGCCAGGAGGGCGAAGCCATTAATGTGTGGGATTAATTCTTGTCTGCGAGGTGCTGGTGTGCTGCTTGATGCTTCTAATCTGCGCTTTAAAATGTAAAGTGTAATTAAAGACAGTGCCTGAGCGCGGGGGAATACACCAGTGAAAGGCAGAAACAGGGGACATAAAGCTCATGGAGACTGCTGATACTACACTCTATTCCCACATTATGCATTTTACCTCCAAGCACTTTTTACCACAGCGCCTTACATCACTTGCAGCAGGCTTTAACTTGGATCGCGGCTAAAAGGGATCCAAAATGAGCTGTATTGATGAGTAATGACATCTTTTTTTAGTTTTCCTGTGCTTCAGGGCTTCTTCTATCATTCAGAAGTGTCATTGGATTCTACACAGTGTGAATACATATACTGTATCAAATGGTAATCATGCATCCTTGCACTATCAGACCAAGGAAAAATGTCTTGCGACAAACTTACCACTGGGGGCCACACATTGAACAATTAAAGGCTGCAGCGGCCATTTTTATATATTTCATTTGTAAAGCCAATACCGTATAGAGATTTTTTTTTTTTTAAGAACTAATTGTGAGCAAGTATGGCGTCAATCATTGTCCCCAAACTACGGCCGGGATCCGACCCGCCAGCGTCCCAAATCCGGCTTTTTTTAATAATTATTTTAAAAAATCTGTCCTTTCTAATCCATTTTCTACCGCTTGTTACTCTCGGTGTCTCATAGCCACTCAGGCAAATCATATTGTCTAAAAATGCATTTTCCCATCAATGACGTGACATCATCGCGCTTTGAATATATATAAAAAAAACAAATCTCCTTCTCACCCCGGTGGGGTGGTATCAATGTATATGATGATTAACTTGTGTGATGACTGTATTATGCTGATAGTATATATTTGTACCATGAATTGATTTACGTGGACCCCGACTTAAACAAGTTGAAAAACGTATTCGGGTGTTACCATTTAGTGGTCAATTGTACGGAATATGTACTGTACTGTACAATCTACTAATAAAAGTTTCAATCAATCAATCAATCGGTGTCATCCTCAAGCTCGGGTCCTCTACCAGAGGCCTGGGAGTTTGAGGGTTCTGCGCGGTATCTTGGCTGTTCCTAGGACTGCGCTCTTCTGGACTGAGGCTTCAGATGTTGTTCCTGGGATCTGTCGGAGCCACTTTCCCAGTTTGGGAGTTACTGCTCCTAGCACCCCCACTACCACGGGGACCACGCAAGTCTTGACCTTCTACATCGATTCCAGCTGCTCTTTCAACTTCTCAAGTTTCTCCTGTTTGTCCACCACCACTATGTCTGGTTGGTTAGCCAGAAGCTGTTTGTCAGTCTGGAAGCTGAAGTCCAACAGAACCTTGGCCCTGTTGTTCTCAGCCACCTTCTGTGGTATGGCCCATTAGGATTTGGGTACTTCTATTCCATACTGGTTGCAGATGTTCCTGTAAACTATCCCAGCCACTTGGTTGTGCCTCTCCATGTACGCTGATCCAGCTAGCATCTTACAGCCTGCTACTATGTGCTCTGTCTCAGGGGCTTCTTTGCACAGTCTGAATCTTGGGTCTGATCTACTCTGGTAGACTCTGGCCTCTATGGCTCTTGTGCTTATGACCTGTTCCTGTGCTGTCTGCCAGTCCTGCATTTTCCAGCCACTGGTAGGATTTCTTAATATCAGCCACTTCCTCTATCTGACGGTGGTACATGCCATGTAGGGGGGCTTGTCCGTCCAGGTTGTCTGCTTCTCCTCCTCTGCACTCTCATCAGGGTTCTGCTGCCTGAGACATTCACTTATTTACATATATATATATATTGTAGAGGTTGCCCTCTAGTGGGTTCTTCAGACCACCACAGACTGCCAGGAATTCAGGATATAACACTGTTTTATTTTCCTTCAATGGTGCAACGTCTTTTGCTTTTCAGCACAGTGTCTTTTCTGCGTCCGTGTCTCTCAGCAGCACCTGCAACTCCAAGTTTCCTCACGGCTGCTGCTAATAAGGCGACAGGTGGTTAGATAACAAGGCCCACCTGGGCCATCTACGCACCTGTCGCTGTCCTCGAGGCCAGTCCTGACACTCCCCGTTTCGCGGCAGGCCCGCAGGCCACGCCCCCCTCCACATATATATAAATATATATCTATATATATATATATATATATATATATATATATATATATATATATATATATATATATATATATATATATATATATATATATATATATATTAGGGCTGTGAATCGTTGGGTGTCCCACGATTTGATTCAATATCGATTCTTGGGGTCACGATTCGATTCAAAATCGATTTTTTTTTTCAATTCAACACGATTCTCGATTCAAAAACGATTTTTTTCCCGATTCAAAACGATTCTCTATTCATTCAATACATAGGATTTCAGCAGGATCTACCCCAGTCTGCCGACATGCAAGCAGAGTAGTAGATTTTTGTAAAAAGCTTTTATAATTGTAAAGGACAATGTTTTATCAACTGATTGCAATAATGTAAATTTGTTTTAACTATTAAATGAACCAAAAATATGACTTATTTTATCTTTGTGTAAGCCACTGTGACACTATTGTTCTTTTTTTTTTATTTTTTATAAATGTCTAATGATAATGTCAATAAGGGATTTTTAATCACTGTTGTGTTGAAATTGTAACTAATATTGATACTGTTGTTGATAATATTCATTTTTGTTTCACTACTTTTGGTTTGTTCTGTGTCGTGTTTGTGTCTCCTCTCAATTGCTCTGTTTATTGCAGTTCTGAGTGTCGCTGGGTCGGGTTTGGTTTTGGAATTGGATTGCATTGTTATGGTATTGCTGTGTATTGTTTTGTTGGATTGATTAATTAAAAAATTAAAAAAAATAAATAAAATAAAAAAAATAAAAAAAAAAAGATTTAAAAAAAAAAGAGAATCGATTCTGAATTGCACAACGTGAGAATCGCAATTCGAAGCGATTTTTTCCCACACCCCTAATATATATATATAAATATATATATATATATATATATATATATATATATATATATATATATATATATATATATATATATATATATATATATATATATATATATATATATATATATATATATATACAGCCCGTCCCCCGGCCAACATTTTTTAACTTAAATTTAAGTAATTAGTTAGATTACTCGTTACTAGTAAAAGTAACGGCGTTACTAATGCCGTTATTATAAAATGCCATTATAACGAACACTATTCAACACTCAACTGGCGTCTGGCGGCTAAATTTGTCATGTTTCATGTGTCAGGTAAAACGCGAAGAATGGGGCCATATGTAATAGATAAGTCCAATTTCCTCACGTTGTTCCTTTATAACAGGGGTGTCAAAGCTATGGCCCGGGGGCAAAGTGTGGCCCGCCGTCTTTGACTTTGGCCCACGGGACGTCATGAGTTTAGGAATCTTACCCTCAAGAGTGTCCGCCCTGAGATCGGTTGGTTGTGAGTTCAAACCCCGGCCGAGTCATACCAAAGACTATAAAGATGGGACCCATTACCTCCCTGCTTGGCACTCAGCATCAAGGGTTTGAATTGGGGGTTAAATCACCAAAAATTATTCCTGGGCACGGCCACCACTGCTGCTCTCTGCTCCCCTCACCTCCCATGGGGTGATCAAGGGTGATGGGTCAAATGCAGAGAATAATTTCGCCACACCTAGTGTGTGTGTGACAATCAGTGGTACTTTAACTTTAAATTTTCATAGTCTGACAAATTTGATTCTGCTTTTATATTGTCATCTAGTGGACATCTTGAATATTTCTGGCCAATGACCTTTAATTGTAATCAGAATGAAATGCACGCAGCATTTACTTATATGACTCAATGCAAACAACCTTACCGAGTCATGGTGTAAAAAAAAAAAAATCCTACCAACACCAAATGTCAACAGACATGGTCACACATGACACAACCTTTGCGGACATTATCAAAAAACGTCCGTGCACCATAAAATAATCAAAATTACACCCATTTATATCCATTATGAAGCATGATGGGAAAAATGCAAAACTTTCTCCATACTTATCCATGTTTGGAACATTTCAGTTGTTTACAATCATGGCCACCAGCAGTGAGAGCGATTGGGACCGAGAAAGCGATGATTACCCCATTCATTTGAGCGAGGATGAAAGATTTGTGGATGAGGAAAGTGAGAGTGAAGGATTAGAGGGCAGTGGAAGCGATTCAGATAGGGAAGATGCTGTGAGAGGCGGGTGGGACCTGATATTCAGCTGGGAATGACTAAAACAGTAAATAAACACAAGACATATATATATATACTCTATTAGCCACAACACAACCAGGCTTTTATTGAATATGCCACAAATTAATCCGCATAACAAACACCTCCCCCCTCCCGTCCATATAACCCACCAATACAACAAAAACACCCGCACATCACACTCAATCCCACAGCCCAAAGTACCGTTCACCTCCGTAAAGTTCATACAGCACATATATTTCCCCAAAGTTACGTACGTAACATGCACATAGCGGCACGCAATTACGGGCAAGCGATCAAATGTATGGAAGCCAAAGCTGCGTACTCGCGGTAGCGCATGTGCTATCCAACTCAAAGTCCTCCTGGTTGTGTTGCTGCAGCCAGCCGCTAATACACCGCTTCCCACCTACAGCTTTCTTCTTTGCTGTCTTCATTGTTCATTAAACAAATTGCAAAAGATTCACCAACACAGATGTCCAGAATACTGTGGAATTTTGCGATGAAAACAGACGACTTAATAGCTGACCACAATGGTGTCCCAATATGTCTGCTACAATCCGTGACGTCACGCGCAAACGTCATCATACCGAGACGTTTTCAGCAGAATATTTCGCGGGAAATTTAAAATTGCACTTTACTAATCTAACCCGGCCGTATTGGCATGTGTTGCAATGTTAAGATTTCATCATTGATGTATAAACTATCAGACTGCGTGGTCGGTAGTAGTGGCTTTCAGTAGGCCTTTAATCTATCCATCCATATATCCATTGTATTAATGGGCTTAGTCGGCTTTCGTCCCTCGACCAAATTGTTTTAGCCCCCCAAGTCCAAGAGATTGGACACCCCTGCTTTATAGAGTCAAGCCCAATACATCATCGGTTCCAAGCACCGTAGGTTTTGATCAGCATGCTTGACAATCTGATTTGTGTCTCCTTTACAGAGCTGCAGCACCCACGGGTGTCCTTCCGACGCCCAGCCAGGAGCGCCGACCGTCCCACCGCCCGTCCTCGGCAGAGCGCTGTCTAAAGGGAAACGCTTCAGGTGAAAATGAGGCCTCATCACTCACATGCTCACGCACGACCGGGCAAACGCAATCAAGCTGCAAAATGGCCGAGACCTTCAGACAACACCCAGATGAGTTGTGACAGAGACTTCACCTGCCAGTTTATATGCTCCGGCGTGCACGTTTCCTCTCGTTATGCCACAGTTTTACTCTCTGAATATTGCGATTGAAGTCACGGAGCTCAGTAAACACCCCCGCAGCAAAGACGACGACAAACTGGGATGTTGAGTTTAACGTTGACTCCAGCTTTTGTTGCGCTCCGATTGCTGACTGGAGATGTCGGAGGTGCTTCTGCTTTGTGCCGAGTCGGGATGAAATACAGCTAGAGGGACAATCGGGGAAGTCAAGCGAAAAAAAAAGCATCTTGCCTTTTTTCGTGATACGTCTGCAGATACGCTCCGACTCCTGATGACATTCATGTCAGGCAACAAGCTTCAAACCGACTCGCCGGAACTTTCTCCCCCCGGGTGGCGTCACTTTGCACTCACTGCTGGCAAATCAAGTGTGAGTGACGGTAAATGTCTGCTTTCCACTTGATCTATCGCCGTTGTCCTAATTATGGGCAGCGTCGGAAAAGACGCCGGTAAATCTGCCACGTAATGGGATGCAAATGAGAAAAGACGGTGCATAAAGCGCGGCGTGTTTATTTAAAGTCTGCATGATGAGTGCAGCTTGGGGTATTATAAAGCAAGGGCGTCCGGGATGTGTCGCTGATTGGAGGCTGTCGCCGCCTGACAGGTGACAAATTCGATGAAAAAAACACATCGCCGTTTCACGCAGGTGTTTCATCCGGGGCGGCGGACAGTCAATCATCCGTTCTGCTTGTCAGAGTCAGGCGAGGCGGCGGTGAATTAGACTCTGATGGATGATTTGGAGATGTTTTCAGCTATTGACCCCAGAAAGAGCAAAGCACAGCCAGCCAGAAAACCAACAAGCATAAAAAGCAGTCAGTGTGACACAAGACATACCTTTATATCTTCTGGGTGAGTACAATAACTATTTACATGAACATTTGGGGCAGTGATGGGGAAGCTAAGCTGTGAGTTACTCTCGATGATATGTAACTAAGGCTACGTTCTAGGGTTGTACAGCAGTGGTCCCCAACCACCGGTACCGATTGGTACCGCGCCGCGCAACAAATATATATATATATATATATATATTTATATATATATGTATGTGTGGGAAAAAATCACAAGACTATTTCATCTCTACAGGCCTGTTTCATGAGGGGTTTCCTCAATCCTCAGGAGATTTTTATTTTTATTTTTATTTAAAAAAAAAAAAAAAAAAAAAAATCTCCTGAGGATTGAGGAAACCCCTCATGAAACAGGCCTGTAGAGATGCAATAGTCTTGTGATTTTTTCCCACACATACATATTACGCTCTACCACGGTATCGAGCACTATTTTTTGGATAATCTAATTAAGACATATATTTATATATACATATATATATATATATTTTTTTTTTTTTATTAAATCAACATAAAAACACAATATATACATTATATATCATTATAGATCAATACAGTCTGCAGGGATACAGTCCATAAGCACACATGATTGTATTTCTTTATGAAAAAAAAAAAAAAAAAAAAATCCACCCCCCCCTACCCCCAAAATATTCAAGCTACAAAAAGGTTGGGGACCACTGTTGTACGGTATACCAGTATTAGTATAGTACCGCGATACTAATTAATCATTTTCAGTACTATACCGCCTCTAAAAAGTACCGGTCCGATAATCCTGGTCTCCATGGCGACAAATAAAGTAAGTTTCTTACAAGTATCATCCCTGCAGGACGAGGAATAGCTAAACATGCTTCACTACACATCGTAACTCACCCGGCGTCACAATGTAAACAAACGTCATTGGTGGATCTACACCTAACATCCACTGTAATGATACCAAGTACAGTAGCGTATCTAGTCGATACTACTATGACTACGTCGATATTTTTTGGCATCACAACATCTTCTTTCGGTTTTTGTAAATTTATGTTATGTTTATAAACTCAGGAAATATGTCCCTGGACACATGAGGACTTTGAGTATGATCCTGTAACGACTTGGTATCGGATTGATACCCAAATTTGTGGTATCATCCAAAAGTAATGTAAAGCATCCAAACAACAGAAGAATAAGTGATTATTACATTTTAACAGAAGTTAAAGGCCTACTGAAATGAAATTTTTTTATTTAAACGGGGATAGCAGATCTATTCTATGTGTCATACTTGATCATTTCGCGATATTGCCATATTTTTGCTGAAAGGATTTAGTATAGAACAACGACGATAAAGATTGCAACTTTTGGTATCTGATAAAAAAAAGGCTTGCACCTACCGGAAGTAGCGTGACGTAGTCAGTTGAACATATACGCAAAGTTCCCTATTGTTTACAATGATGGCCGCATGAAGTGAGAGAGATTCGGACCGAGAAAGCGACAATTTCTCCATTAATTTGAGCGAGGATGAAAGATTTGTGGATGAGTAAAGTGCAAGTGAAGGACTAGTGGGGAGTTGAAGCTATTCAGATAGGGAAGATGCTGTGAGAGCCGGGGGTGACCTGATATTCAGCTGGGAATGACTACAACAGTAAATAAACACAAGACATATATATACTCTATTAGCCACAACACAACCAGGCTTATATTTAATATGCCACAAATTAATCCTGCATAAAAACACCTGCGTGTTTGTTATGCTAGCTCCTAGCTCCTCTGCTAGCTCCTAGCTCCATAGAACACGCCAATACAATTCAAACACCTGATCAACACACACAATCACTCAGCCCAAAAGACCGTTCACCTAACCCAAGGTTCATAAAGCTTATATATTTTTTAAAAGTTACGTACGTGACGCGCACGTACGGTACGGTACGTGTTATGCTAGCTCCTAGCTCCTCTGCTAGCTCCTAGCTCCATAGAGCACGCCAATACAATTCAAACACATGATCAACACACACAATCACTCAGCCCAAAAGACCGTTCACCTAACCCAAGGTTCATAAAGCTTATATATTTTTAAAAAGTTACGTACATACGCAAAAAAAAGCCAAAGCTGCATACTCACAGTAGCACGTCTGCGTCTTTGTCATCCAAATCAAAGTAATCCTGGTAAGAGTCTGTGTTGTCCCGGTTCTCTACAGGCGTCTGTGTATCCAAGTCAAATGTCCTCCTGGTTAGAGTCTCTGTTATCCGAGTTCTTCCATCTTGACTGCATCTTTCGGGAATGTAAACAAAGAAGCGCCGGCTGTGTACTGTTGTGGCTGACTATGTTCGAAAAATACGTCCATTTCGCACCGACAACTTTCTTCTTTGCTTGCTCAGCTTCCTTCTTCATAATGCAATGGACATGATTGAAACAGATTCACGAACACAGATGTCCAGAATACTGTGGAATTATGAAATGAAAACAGAGCTTTTTCGTATTGGCTTCAATGTGGAAGGCATACCCGTGTTCGCCGGTCTACGTCACGCGCATACGTCATCCTCAGAGGCGTTTCGAACCGGAAGTTTAGCGGCAAATTTAAAATGTCACTTTATAAGTTAACCCGGCCGTATTGGCATGTGTTATAATGTTAAGATTTCATCATTGATATATAAACTATCAGACTGCGTGGTCGGTAGTAGTGGGTTTCAGTAGGCCTTTAAAGTTCAGCATATGCCGCGCAAAGTTGAATGATGCAGACCCGTTTGTTACTAAATACTTTCTAAGAGCCTTCTGCTTTGTGTAAGTACTAATTATGCAACTATAAATATTTGATACTTGTTTATACAGACAAACGGTCTGTTTTAGACTGCATTATTGTTGAATCGAGGACACTTATTAAGTATCTTTAGCTTGTGTGCTATTGTGTGCTCAGCTGTTGTGTAGCTGCTAGCTTCTTAGTAGCCTATAACCTACCATGTTTACCTTTTGTAAATGATTTCACTAAAACATTAATTAAAATACAATTAAAAAAAAGGCCAACCTTGTGTGCATATCGGAGGACATTAAATGGTAACTGCTTGTCCAGCTTTGCACAAGTAAACACGCTGCACTATTGCTTCCGTCGGAATTTTAGCTGATATCATTCGATACTTGGATATCAGACAGATGTTAAAATCAGACCGGGACTACTCTAACACACAACACATCTTATAGAGCGGTGGTTGTCAAACATGTTTCACCTACCACCACTTCAGAAAACACTTGGCTCTACAAGTAACACCATTATGACAAACATGAAAATACAGTAGCGTAGTAGGCCTAAGTATTCTTTAAAAACAAGGCAGAGGGTTTTTTAAATATTTTTGGCTACTGTAACATTACACACAGTTTGAAAAGTAACTGTGTTTGAATATTTATTTAAGTGTTTTATTGGCATACTACTAGATGGAGCCTGCGTACCACTAAACCAGTGACGTGCAGTCAGGGGAGGCAGGTGTCATCATGGAAAGAAAAAAAATGTAAAAAGGAAAAAAAATAATTAAATTGTTATATGTATCCAGTGATTATACTATAAAGTTATTTTCCATTTAACTTCACCAGTTTTATATTATTTGTATTCAAAATCGCTGAATTTTCACATTTGCCGTTCAAATACTGAGAAGAGACTTGCGGTGAGTCAGCAGCCAGTTGAGCCTCACCATGGATTGCGCAATGACTCGGCTAACTGCTGGCCTGCTGTGCTGTGAGACCGTATTGCTATATGAATTATATTATACATTTCCATAGTTTAGTTAGCTGAGGTATATAATGTACAGTGTATTTTGTCAACAACTGTACGTGTGTAACGTATTTCTTGTCCTGAGCGATCATAAAACGGCTGAGGCTCGCAGTAATCCCGCCTCATGGTGGTAGAGCAATATGTTTGCTTGCTACTGTTGCATTTCCTGTTCCTGTTGCTGTCACACGTTTGCATAACTCCTTGTTGCTAGGCAGAATTCATAGGGCTCCATCATAACTGATGGCCTATTGGAAACGTTGTTTATGTAAAAGTTAAGTAGAAGAAGCATGTTTTATGGCAGTCTCTGCACAAGAAGGAAAATATAATTCATCTATTTTATGCCTCAGGCTTGCAACACGTATTTGAGTCGCGAAAACGTCCCGATCAATGACGCCCAATCAATCAATCGTTTCCGAGCGAGAAGCGCTGCAACTAAAGCGCCTCGTTTCGCTTCTTTTCCCCCAAAGTTTGACACCAAGAACGCTTTGCGAGTCGATGTCTAATCACGGCGCCGCTGCCAGTCGATGCTTCGCCTTCTTGCGCCGGCTGAACATTTTCACGTCATAATTAAATTATGAAGGAATTGCCGAGAGTTGAGGGCTGATCGATAACCTGAAGTTGGAGCCGTTAACACGGGGTGGGTGTATTTATTGGGAACATCACACTTTCAATAAAAAGAGGGAAAATTATGATGTTTATTCTCCGAATCAGGACAATATGCATTTGCTGTTAAAGCTATTAATCAACAAAAATATATAAAAATAAACGACCTTTGATTTTTCAGGTTTTGGTGTTTTTGACTTTCACTATCTTTGCTGCCAAAAACAACACCCAAGCTGCGAGAACACCAACTTTGTTATTTTCTTCTTTTTCTTTCACCTCAGCTCTGAGGATATGTTACATGCTGTTATTGTGCACAAACACAAACTTCTTATGAAAGACACCAAAGCAGCAGGATGATGAAGAAACCCAACCCCAGTCCTGAAAATGTTTCCAGCTATTTCTGTTCTTACTGAATACTCCATCATCAAAAAATCCAAGCTTTTCTTCACATAATACAAGGACACGTGCTTTTGGAAACTTAGCTGACTTTTCGGTCTGGCTGGAAACAGCGATAGAGAAGTATAACAAAAAAATGTGTACTCTCGATCAATGAGAGTTGACGCAAATGGGCAAATTAGTCAGAATATGACATGAATAAAGTGGTAATGAAACAATAATGAGGCCATTTTTTAACGAGAGGAAAGTCGAAAGGAGACGAGACGTCGCAAGAATACTAGAGTAGTGCGATTAAAAAAAAGTAGTTTCATGTGAAAGTCGCCGTTTACAAGAACATTGTCGGAGTGGGACGTGAATTCACCCTATTTTTCGGACCATAAGGCGCACCGTGCGGCTCATAAGGCGCATTAAAGTGGTCATATTATAATATTTTTTTCCACATTTAAAACACTTCCTTGTGGTCTACATAACATGTATTGGTGTTTCTTTGCTCAAAATGTAGCATAGATTATGTTTTACAGATCATCTTCAAGCTGCTTTCTGACAGTCTCTTTTGTGGGCGGTCTTATTTACGTTGCTCCACTTCGACTGTATCTTCTCCCCGTCATCTTTGTTGTCGTTTTTAGCGCTTTCATAGCAAGTTTACTGACAGATTAAGTTCGAACTTTACACTATTTGGTAGTAGAAATGGCAACAGTGGAGAATGATTGCCCCACAACAAGAGGATAGAGGAAAAAGAGGGAGCTTATTGACTATGGCTCGGGCTACAATGGCGCAAATGAAAAAATACACATCAGCTGGAACCAATAGGTAAGAAAAGTTGGTTTTGCATAATAGGTTGAAACAAAATGCCCAATAATTTCTCTCCTGATAGGTGCCATTTTGAATACACACACCATGATAAAACCTGTATGCTGAAGCACAGGACGTCTGACTATGGTAGCCATTATGCTCCATCGATCCATCAAGCGATGCGGGTTCATAGCTTACCAAAGTCGTACTAAAACATTCTGATAGATTTTTGAGCATTGTGTGTGATGTTTTATATTCTCAATAAAACCTCAAAGTTTAGGGCTTGCTTGCTTACTGGTACTTTCTTGCTAGTGTAATTGTTTTAAACAGGGGGCGTCAACCTGCAGTCCACACGTATCTCATAAGTGTCAGAAAAATTATATGTAAATTATCAAAAAACTTTCCGTTCTCTGGTTTCCCAGTGAACAGTCAAGATGTCTTTGTTGCACCAAGCCAAAGGCTTGGAAAATTCCGCTGTGTATGATGGGAGGAGACGGGAGGGGTTATCTATTGTCATCCAAGACCTGCCCAAGCTCGATCCACATTTCGGGAGAACATCCGCACCGTAACACAACATAAACACAACAGAACAAATACGCAGAATGAGGTGGGTGGGGTTGGGGGGGGTTTGGTGGTAGCGGGGGTGTATATTGTAGCCCGTAAGAGTTAGGGCTGCAAGGTGTTCTGGGTATTTGTTCTGTTGTGTTTATGTTGTGTTAGCGTGCGGATGTGTTTGTCATTCTTGTTTGGGTTCACAGTGTGGCGCATATTTGTAACAGTGTTAAAGTTGTTTATACATCCACCCTCAGTGTGACCTGTATGGCTGTTGAACAAGTATGTCTTGCAGTCACTCACGTGTGTCTACAGAAGCATCATACAACATGTGACTGGGCCGGCACGCTGTTTGTATGGTGAAAAAGCGGACGCGTCGACAGGTTGTAGAGGACGTTAAAGGCAGTGCCATCACGGCACGCCCTTAATATTGTTGTTTGGGAGATTGTCGGGAGGGGCACTGAAATTTGGGAGTCTCCCGGAAAAATCGGGAGGGTTGGCAAGTATGTTGCTAGGGCGGGAAAGCCATTCAAAGAAGGGGAATTTATTAAAAAGTGCATGTTAGATTTTTTTAAGAAATATTTTCTTGCGGCCCAGCCTCACCCAGTTTCTGCATCCAGTGGCCCCCAGGTAAATTGAGTTTGAGACCCCTGCGCTACGCCATCTAATGGCGGGGATGCCTAAGGATGATGTTTGATAAGAAATTATCGAGTTTGAGCCTATTATCGAATCCCCTTATCGAACCGATTCCTTATTGATTCTCTTATCGAGTCCAGATAGGTTGTTGTATATGGAAAAAAACACACAATATTTGGTTTAACAAAAGCTCACTTTTATTATGTAAGAAAAAAATAAAATCTAATAAATAAAATATTGACTGTTACCCCCCTAAAAAAATTAAATTAAATAAATAAATATTGACTGTTGTTACCCAAAGTATATTAAGTGGGATTTTTAAGTAAAACAAATATATACAGTAACACAAAAACAACCTGTCTCTGTGATCACTATAGGTGTATAAATAATAATATAGTGTTAAATAAAATCAGTCCCTCGGGCACAAAACTGAAAATAATACAGCTCTCCAAAAAGTGCACTTCTGCTGCTATTGGACATAACTGTTTGTTATGATGCTTTGACATTTTTGCACTTTATTTCTTTGTTGAAGGAAAATTCTATGAAGAGAAAAGTTGTTTGCAAATGTGGTTACAAAGCTAAAAAATGAAAAGTTAAAGCTTAAAAAAGAAATACACTTTATTGATTTAACATTATTTCTTTATAGGGGGAAAGATGTGATGTTATGAGCTAGGAATATAACAACTACACTACCCAGCATGCAACGAAAGTGTTGTTGCATGTCGCCACCCGGCAGCTAAGAATGAGGTTATGAGCACGCTGTGAAAGTAAACGTCAAGAACTCAGCCAACACGCCTAGTCTGCATTATTTATTATTAGACAGACAACACATATACAGTTTGTTTGTTTGTTTTGTTTTGTTTACAAGGAAAGAAAAACAAAAGTTAAAAAAGGGAGATGTCATATATATACGTATGTGCTGCGGTTGCTTTAAGAACGTTGCGACAGCTGCCGTAAAGGAGGTGCGTTGCTAGCCTGGTTGCTATGTTTCCGGTTGGTCGTAAAAGTGTTCGTCATGTGTTTGTACCCTGCTCAAATCTCTCGGTAAAGTTATTCATTGGATTATACCAGGGGTGTCAAACTCATTTTAGATCGGGGGCCGCATGGAGAAAAATCTACTCCCAGGTGGGCCGGACTGGTAAAATCATGGCACGATAACTTAAAAATAAAGACAACTTCAGATTTTTTTTTTTGTTTAAAAATAGAACAAGCACATTCTGAAAATGAACAAATCATAATGTTGATGGGTTTTTTTACACATACATGTTGCAGTTAATAGTATTCTATCTTTATTTGTCGTTACTTATACTTTCTGAATAAATGATGGGATAATGTTCATCAGTCAACTCATAGGTGTAATTTTCAATCTATTAAGATAAAAAAATATCAAAATCAAATTACAGGATGTTATTTATGTAGTTTACTCATTTTTCTCAACTGGTGCACTAAGATCGTGTGTTTTTTTGGGTTTTTTTTTACATATGTAGCATCATCTAAAATTATACAAAGAATTGCTATTGCGACATCTAGTGGACACATTTAGAAGAGCAGTTTCTTTCATTCCAAAATTTCGCAAACTCATCCCGCGGGCCGCATAAAACCTGTTTGTGGGCCTGATCCGGCCTGCGGGCCGTACGTTTGACACCCCTGGATTATACCTTTTGTTTTGAACTTTATTACACATTGGAGCGCTTTTTCCCGTGCATTTTTTTCCCGCTTTCCCTATCTGCGCCTAATGACTGAGCTACGTGACGTCATTTCTTGTGATGTCTCACGGGGCATTTCTGGTCGGGACGGGATTGGTCCCAGGGATTCGAATAAAGAACCAACTCTTTTTCTTTACTATAGTGGTCTCGATAACGGGTACCGGTTCTCAAAAAGGGATTCGAGTCCAAGGACTCGGTTCTTTTCTTATCGAACAACCGGGAAAACCGGTTTTCGAGTATCATCCCTAGGGATGCCACATTTTTGCTTGCAACTTAAAGCATAACAATTAACTGAGGGATAACTCCTACAGTATCTCCAAACACTCTTAAACTGAGGTTCAGACAGGAGCTCTGTACTAGAAAATGCTGGGAAGCATGTTGGCAAGAATGTCCTTTCAGGCTAAAATATGGGAAGACAGGTTTTTTTCTTTTTCTTTTTTCCAATGACCTTTACGTTTTTGACTTCCCCTGCGGTGCCATCAGCAGTGTGCCCGCCGTCTTCATTTAAAAGCCGATGACTGCACTTTATTGGCCTTCGACCCTCCATCTATCTTCTCGCATCAGCCAATGATGACGCAAATAAAATGTGTAATTGCTAAATGACATCTGTTCCACACGATGACGATAGCCGTGTCGCCGTTTTTTTTTAACGCGTATTATAAATTTGGGCTCCCTTCCGCCGCGGCGCTCGAGCGAAAGGTCACTCCTAAACAGGGAAGAGATAAAGATTTTACAACGGATTAGCGAGCGCGGCGTGAATCCGTGCAGCTGTGTTAAATCCCTGATATTCATCCACGCTTCCTTTCTGTTCCCAGGAGCAATTCCCTCTCGCTTAGCCCGGCGCTGAAACGGAAGGAGAGCAACCACGTCAGGACGCCGCCCGTGTCCGGAGGAAAGCTGAAGCTGCCGCCCGGTCTCGCGTCTCACGTCTACAAGCACTTGCAGGAGGAGGAGGAGGAGGAGGAGGAGCCAACACACTTGGAGTCCTTAAGGAGGTGACAACTTTTCCGCCTGACCCTCTTGAGGAAACGGGAGGTCGGCGGGCCGGTTCGGATGTTAAACTGGCGAGGCGGAGGGATAATTTGGCGAGAAATGAGTTGATGACCCGCACGTTTGATTCTGTTACAGCTTATGAAATGTGATCTGCCGGGGCGGCTCCTTCACGCCGGGCTGTCATAACTCATCGGGATAACAGTCTTGATCTCGTACTGCTGGGTCGCATCCGGCCAAACCGGAGATTGGCGCCTGCGTGCCGCCGCAGTGCTTCTCACCGGGGGCAGAAGCACAACGGTGCTGATGAACAGAAAATAGACCCATGACATGGATTGTAAAATGCCTGGATGGGTTTGATTTGGTACATACTAGTCTTAAAGGTCCCCTATTATGCAAATGGAAGCTTTTAATGGCGGTGGAACAGGAATATGCGTCCCCGAGGCCTCTTTATGTGCACCAACCATCTATCATCTTTATCCACTTTTGAAAGGAGACGCTTGACTTTGAACGTTTCAGTGAGGAATAACCTCCTTCCTCGTGTACATGAATAAACAGGCTTCGCGACATGTCTTAAAATCAGATGATAATTTTTTTCCCCCTCAAAACTCAACAGTGCGCCTAATGGACGGAATAATTCTGGTTTTGCTTACCGACCCCGAGGCAATGTTACTTGGTACATGGTGTAATGGTGAGTGTGACCAGTAGATGGCAGTCAAACATAAGAGATACGTGTTGACTGCAATATGACTCAAGTAAACAACACCAACATTTTATATGTTCCATTGGAAATATAGAACATTACACGCAGCGCTCAAAAACCAATCAAAAGGTTTTAGTACGACTTTGGTGAGCTATGAAGCCGCACCGCTTGGATTGTCGGCGCATTAAACATACGAGTATTATTATGGTGTGCAGTGTTTCCCATAAACTGCCAAGATACCTGTGGCGGTGGGGGCGTGGTTATGGGCGTGGCTATGGGCGTGGTCACCATGACACCATCGAGTAATTTGCATAATTTACTACAATGATATGATTTTCTCTAAAAAGGCTAAAAAAAAATGTATACTTACTAATGAATAATAACAGTTTTGTTTTAAACGTCCATCCATCCATCCATCCATCCATTTTACAATATGATTACAACACTTTATGTACATATTTATATACAGATTTGAACAATAAGTTATTGATTGATTGAGACTTTTATTAGTAGGTTGCACAGTGAAGTACATATTCCATACAATTGACCACTAAATGGTAACACCCGAATAAGTTTTTCAACTTGTTTAAGTCGGGGTCCACTTAAATTGATTCATGATACAGATATATACTATCATATATACTATCATCATAATACAGTCATCACACAAGATAATCACATTGAATTATTTACATTATTTACAATCAGGGGTGTGGAGGGGGGGGGCGGGGGAAATATATTTATTATCAATCAATCAATCAATCAATCAATGTTTATTTATATAGCCCTAAATCACAAGTGTCTCAAAGGGCTGCACAAGCCACAACGACATCCTCGGTACAGAGCCCACATACGGGCAAGGAAAACTCACCCCAGTGGGACGTCAATGTGAATGACTATGAGAAACCTTGGAGAGGACCGCATATGTGGGTAATCCCCCCCCTAATTGTGGTTCTTACAAAAAATATATCTTAAAAAAAATAAAAGCTAAAATGTCTCTTAAAGCGCTGCCCCTTTAATTAGTGCATACTAAATAATTTAACTTTAGCCTACTACTACAACCATATTATTTACCAGCAACATAAAGTGAAACAGAGGCAGAGGTGTCCTGCCACAGTCAGTAACAAATAAATAGAAAACAGTAGTGGTGAAATACAAATAAGGCAACAAGAGAAGTATCCTACACTTCTCTTTTGTAAAGTAAATCTGAACAGCCTATATGGGCATCTACATCAACTATATGATTTGCCTGAGAAGCTGGACAGGACAAAAAAAAAAAAAAAAATTGTTGTTTTTTTTTTGCGGCGGACGTAATTCTTTCGTGGCGGGCCGCCACAAATAAATGAATGTGTGGGAAACACTGGTGTGTGTATAATATATTATCTGCCGTTTTGTTTCACAATATTATGCAAAAGCAACTTTTCTTACCTTCTGGTACCTGCTGATCTGTATTTGGGATCTGCATAAGTCCTGAAAAATTGTGCCCGTCCGACTTTGTAGTCCGTGCCGACAACGTAGTCGATAATCTTCTTATGTGGCATTCATCCTTCGCTGTTGCCATTTCTAATGTAAAGTAGTGTAAAGTTCTTACCGTATTTTTCGGACTATAAGTCGCAGTTTTTTTCATAGTTTGGCCGGGGGTGCGACTTATACTCAGGAGCGACTCATGTGTGAAATTATTAACACATTACCGTAAAATATCAAATAATATTATTTAGCTCATTCACGTAAGAGACTAGACGTATAAGATTTCATGGGATTTAGCGATTAGGAGTGACAGATTGTTTGGTAAACGTATAGCATGTTCTATATGTTATAGTTATTTGAATGACTCTTACCATAATATGTTACGTTAACATACCAGGCACGTTCTCAGTTGGCTATTTATGCCTCATATAACGTACACTTATTCAGCCTGTTGATCACTATTCTTTATTTATTTTAAATTGCCTTTCAAATGTCTATTCTTGGTGTTGGGTTTTATCAAATAAATTTCCCCAAAAAATGCGACTTATACTCCAGTGCGACTTATATATGTTTTTTTTCCTTCTTTATTATGCATTTTCGGCCGGTGCGACTTATACTCCGGAGCGACTAATAATCCGAAAAATACGGTACTTATATCTGTCAGTAAACTCGCCATGAAAGCGCTAAAACATACCGGTGTAGTGAGTTTACATTATTCACCCAAGGAACTTTAGTTATTAGAGAGTTCCGGTCGGACATTTTTTCATGGGACACATTTCCGTGTTGTTGTTGTTTCCGGATGAGAAGATGCTGCTCCGTTATTGATTGAAGTAAAGTCTGAATGTCATTAGAACAGTTTGCTCCATCTTTTGACACTTCTTCCACTCCCGTCCTTGCACGCTACACCGCTACAACAAAGATGACGGGGAGAAGACGCTGTCGAAGGTGAGCCACGTAAATAAGATCGCCCACAAAACGGCGCATCCTGAAGCGACTGTCAGAAAGCGGCTTGAAGATGATCTGTAAAACATCATCTATGCAACATTTTGACCAAAGAACCACCATTACATGTTATGTAGACCAGTGGTCCCCAACCACCGGGCCGCGGCCCGGTACCGGTCCGTGGATCGAATGGTACCGGGCCGCACAAGAAATAAAAAAAATTTAAAAAATTAAATCAACATAAAAAACACAAAATACACTTACAATTAGTACACCAACCCAAAAAACCTCCCTCCCCAATTTACACTCATTCACACAAAAGGGTTGTTTCTTTCTGTTATTAATATTCTGGTTCCTACATTATATATCAATATATATCAATACAGTCTGCAGGGATACAGTCCGTAAGCACACATGATTGTATTTTTTTATGACAAAAAAAAAATAAAAAAAATAATTACCCCCCCCCCCCCCCCCCCAAGTGTTTTACATTTAGAAAAAAAAAATGACTCCTTTAATGCGCCCTATAATCAGGTGCGCCTTATATATGAAAAAAGCTCGAAACTAGACCATTCATCGGCAGTGCGCCTTATAGTCCAGAAAATACGGTATTTCTAAATTTCCCTTACATCTTGGACGCTACATTAGCACTGCTAGCTGCTATATATTAGTCACACCGTATATATATATAGGTTGTAAAATCAGTTATTTACACAGAAAGATTCTGTAGATGTTTATTTACATACCGCATTTTCCGGACGATAGGGTGCACCGGATTATAAGGCGCACTGCCAATGAGAGGGTCTAGTCAGGTTTATTTTCATACAAAAGTGTATCGGATTATAGGGCGCATTAAAGGGGTCATTTAAAAAAAAAAAAAATTCTAAATGGAAAACATTTCCTTGTGGTCTACATAACATGTAATGGTGGTTCTTTGGTCAAAATGTTGCATAGATGATGTTTTACAGATCATTTTCAAGTCACTTTCTGACAGTCGTTTCAAGATGCGCCGTTTTGTGGGCGGTCTTGTTTACGTGGCTCACCTTCGGCAGCGTCTTCTCCCCGTCATCTTTGTGTAGCGGTGTAGCGTGCAAGGACGGGAGTAAAAAAAGTGTCAAAAGATGGAGATAACTATTTTAATGACATTCAGACTTTACTTATATCAATAACAGTACAATAACAACGCCGGAAATGTGTCCCGTAAAAAAAACGTCCGACCGGAACTCTCTAATAACTGATGTTCCTTAGGTGAATAATGTAAACACACTACACCGGTATGTTTTAGCGCTTTCATGGCGAGTTTACTGACAGATATAAGTTAAAACTTTACACTACTTTATATTAGAAATGGCAACAGCGGAGGATGAATGTCCCATAACCAGATGATAGATTAAAAGAAGTAGCTTATGTACTACGGAGTTGCCACGGACTACAAAGGCGGACGCGTGCAAATTTTCAGGACTTATGCAGATCCCAAATACGGATCAGCAGGTACCAGAAGGTAAGAAAAGTTGCTTTTGCATAATATTGCGAAACAAATCGCCAGATAATATATTATACACACACCATAATAATATTTGTATGTTGAAGCACAGTACAATCCATCAAGCGGTGCGGCTTCATAGCTTACCAAAGTCGTACTAAAACATTTTGATAAGATTTTTGAGCGCCGTGTGTAATGTTCTATATTTTCAATGGAACATATACAATTTGATGTTCTTTACTTTAGTCATATTGCAGTCTACACGTATCTCTTATGTGTGCCTGCCATCTACTGGTCACACTTGTCATTCAGCATGTACCAAATAAAATAGCTTAGAGGTCGGTAAGCACAACCAAAATTATTCCGTACATTAGGCGCACCGGGTTATAAGGCACGCTGTCGAGTTTTGAGAAAATGAAAGGATTTTAAAGTGCGCCTTATAGTCTGAAAAATACGGTACCTTAATTGTTTCCAAACGGTGCTTGTAACACAGCAGTAAAACGGCTGATCAAACAAAACAGAAGTCATCGTCGTGGACCCACATGCACTGGGTTAATTGTTTTATGGGATTAATAACAAGTTTGGTGCTCTATGCCGAGGTCAAAGCTTATGTGCCAATCGAGAGGCAATTTAGCAGCATCCAAAGTGTACAAGCACCATATTAGAGGAATTAGTTCCTGTATTAGATGTCGGAAGTCATCAACATGGAACTTACGCAAGCAGAAAAACTAACTAATGAGTCCTGCTTTTGACTAATTAATGAGTTCTGTTTTTGATCAGAAAATCAAAATATGTGGCAATCAAATTCAAATCAGGACCCCTTTGCTGAAGAAACAGCAATGTCATCAGTCTGGCAATATACGTAATTGCCTTGCACAATCAGCCCATCCAGAGTGCGGGAGTGACCTCGTTCTGAATGTCACACAATAAGAAAAGTCACATCGTGGACGTGTGAAGTTGTCACGATTCATGGCAGGAGCTGTCATGGTCAAGTCAGGATAGCGCCTCGTCCTACTTTTACACTACTTTGACACAAGTTAAGGTTCAGCGGCTGGTTAAAAAAGCAGACTTTTACTCGCCAGGCGGCTACCTAAAGGCTTAAATCACTTTCTAACTGGGATGGTCTTCACTGGAAGAAGCCTTCATGTGTGAAATCCTCTCCTCAGATTTTTAGTCATCAAAGGCCGGGGAAATTTAATTTTGGTGCGGATATGGAGTAGGATGCAAATTCAGGATTTTCTGTTACCTTCATTTCCAGATGAATAATGCATGAATGTTAAAGACACAATATAAATTAGGGGGTTATCGATGAATGTGCACAATTTGGTGCTGATCCTATTCATTACTCCTTGATTGTGGCACATTTTCACATACAAGTCAGTCTTTGTTTGCTAGACTGAGCAAAAACAAACTTAAGATTGGTGTTGGAGTTTCTTCATACGACATTGCTCTGATCATTTACCAGCAGTGCAATAATCTTGATAAATAATGTATATTGTAAATTCATGATACATTAAGCATACAATAAAATGTACGAATACACTTTTACTATCACTATAAACTCTATTATTACTATGCAAATATAGTCTATGCGGGTAGTTTGGCTAGTTTAAATAGCGTATGGCTATTAACTAGCCCAGGCTCCAACTACGGAATATAAAACACATTTTTCAAGAGCCAAAGTTGTTTGTGTGCCACTTGTTGGTTTACATCAGGGGTGTCCAAAGTGCGGCCCAGGGGCCATTTGCGGCCCGCAGGTAACTTTTTAACGGCCTCACGGCACATTCTAAAAATATGATGAAAAATAAATAAAAAACATAAAAAGTAGTATAAAAGAGCAAACAGGTGAAATGTAACAAGAAAATGTTGCATTATTTACTCTAATAACACAAAGCTGCCATGCAGGCTGTTTCTTTCTTTAAAAAATAATAATGAATCAAAATCAATGTCATTATGAATTGTTGACCTATTCAAGGCTCCATTTACTTCACATTAAATATTCCACTTTGAGATATTTTGGGGGGAAAATGTTGCATATTTTTTGGTTGCCATTTAAAAAACAAATTTTTTTAAAGAAGGGCCTAAAACGAACAAACAAAAAACATAAACAACAATAAAACTTATAATTGACGGATAGATCAGAAGTTGATCTTGAGACTATTGTGGTAAAAGTTTAAAAAAATGTTGGATTTATTTTTTTAAACTTTACTGAGCAGTACCCTTTTGGATCCCCAATAATTTTAGTGGAACTTTTTTTTTTTTTAAGTGTCATTTCTCAAAAAAATAATGAATTAAAATCAATGTTGTTATGAGTTATTGACCTTTTTAAGACTCCAATTATTATATAATCTCAAATATTCCACTTTAAAATTTTATTGGGGGAAAATATTGCATATTTTGTGTTTTTTTCCATAAAAAAACACGATTTTCCGTGACAAAAATGGCATACAACTTAAATCTTTAAAAGCGTTTTATTGACAGATAGACCTAATGTTGATCTAGAGATTTAAACCTTGAATAATAATAATAATAATAATAATAATAATAATAATAATAATAATAACACTAATATTTTTTTTGACCAAAACCTTTTGGGGTCCCCGGGATCAAGTCTGAGTGGAGGCTAGAAATATAGAAATGGCCCCCGCTTGCTTTGATTTTTCAGTGTGCGGCCCTCAGTGGAAAAAGTTTGGACACCCCTGGTTTACATGCATGAATGTTGAGTATTTTTCAGACTGTAAGGCGCACTTAAAATCCTTTCATTTTCTCAAAAATCGACAGTGCGCCTTATAACCCGGTGCGCCTAATGTACGAAACAATTGTGGTTGTGCTTACTGACCTCGAAGCAATTTGATTTGGCACATGGTGTAATGATAAGTGTGACCAGTAGATGGCAGTCACACATAAGAGATGCACGTAGACTGCAATATGACACCAGTAAACAACACCAAAACTTTAAATGTTCCATTGAAAATAAAGAACATTACACTCAAAAATCTGTCAACATGTTGTAGTATGACTTTGAAGCTTCACCGCTTGATGGATTGTCGGCTCGTTACGACTACCGTAGTCAGAGATACAAGTATTATTATGGTGTGTGTAAAAGGACCACAAAATGGCACCCATTAGCAGACATATTATCTGGCGTTTTGTTTCACAATATTATTCAAAACCAACTTGTCTACCTGCTGATGTGTTTTTGGGATCTGCATAAGTCCTGAAAATTTGCTCGCGTCCACCATTCTGGCCCGCATCGACGCCGTAGTCGATAAGCTTCTTCTTTTTCTCCATCCTCTTGTTATGGGGCATTCACCCTCTGCTGTTGCCATTTCTAATTAAAAGTAGCGTAAAGTTCTAACTTATATCTAGCCTTGGAAGAGCTAAAAACTACCGGTGTAGTGACTTTACATAATTCACCCAGGGAACTTTAGTTATTAGAGAGTTCCGGTCGGACGGTTTTTCACGGGACACATTGCCGGTGTTGTGAGCCACGGATGAGGAGATGCTGCTCCGTTATTGACATAAGTAAAGTCTGAATGTCATTAAAACAGTTAGCTCCATCTTTTGACACTTCTTCCACTCCCGTCCTTGCACGCCACACCGCTACAACAAAGATGACGGGGAGAAGACGCTGCCGAAGGTGAGCCACGTAAATAAGACCGCCCACAAAATCTCGCATCCTGAAGTCATTTTGGTCACATTTTGACCAAAGAACCACTATTACATGTTATGTAGACCACAAGGAAATGTTTTACATTTAGAAAAAAATCATAATATGACCCCTTTAATGCGCCTTATAATCCGGTGTGCCATTTGTATGAAAAAAGACTTGACTAGACCCGCTCATCGGCAGTGCGCCTTATATTCCGCTGCGCCCTATGGTCCGGAAAATACGGTAATTTGATTGAATAATTTACCCACCTGCGTGCATCAATTAGATCTCGTGGGATGTATTATTTTCCACAAACAGACAATATTGATATAAATAATTATTGTCGTGCACATTAGGGCATAGAAAAACAACAGTAAAGTGTAGTCGGTAAACAGGCTGTTTATATACTGTAGTTTAAAGCATTCTGGTGGTAAGCTACAACTCATGATGTATAAGAATATAAGATGACATCTGTTCATCAAGACCGTTTTTTGAGAAAAGAATTCACGCTACTTGTTGGTTTGCAATATAAACATAAGACGACTTGTCTTTTTTGACTGTTTTCTAGGGTAAAAATATTGTCTTATATTCAGTTTGATAAGGTAATACTAATTTTTGATTATTGGTCTAGGTACGTATATTTTTAGGAGATTACCACAATTGGAGAAGTTCAAGTTCACCTATAATCCGGTGCGCCTAATATATGAAAAAATATTTAAAATATACACCATTCATCGGTAGTGCGCTTTATAATCCGCTGCGCCCTATGGTCCAGAAAATATGGTAATTTGATTGAATAATTTACCCACCTGCGTGCATCAATTAGATCTCGTGGGATGTATTATTTTCCACAAAGAGACAATATTGATATAAATAATTATTGTCGTGCACATTAGGGCATAGAAAAACAACAGTAAAGTGTAGTCGGTAAACAGGCTGTTTATATACTGTAGTTTAAAGCATTCTGGTGGTAAGCTACAACTCATGATGTATAAGAATATAAGATGACATCTGTTCATCAAGACCGTTTTTTGAGAAAACAATTCACGCTACTTGTTGGTTTGCAACATAAACATAAGACGACTTGTCTTTTTTGACTGTTTTCTAGGGTAAAAATATTGTCTTATATTCAGTTTGATAAGGTAATATTAATTTTTGATTATTGGTCTAGGTACGTATATTTTTAAGAGATTGCCACAATTGGAGAAGTTCAAGTTCACCTATAATCCGGTGCGCCTAATATATGAAAAAATATTTAAAAAATAGACCACTCATCGGCAGAGCGCCTTATATTCCGCTGCGCCCTATGGTCCGGAAAATACGGTAATTTGATTGAATAATTTACCCACCTGCGTGCATCAATTAGATCTCGTGGGATGTATTATTTTCCACAAAGAGACAATATTGAGATGAATAATTGTTGTCGTGCACATTAGGGCATAGAAAAACAACAGTAAAGTGTAGTCGGTAAACAGGCTGTTTATATACTGTAGTTTAAAGCATTCTGGTGGTAAGCTACAACTCATGTTATATAAGAATATAAGATGACATCTGTTCATCAAGACCGTTTTTTGAGAAAAGAATTCACGCTACTTGTTGGTTTGCAATATAAACATAAGACGACTTGTCTTTTTTGACTTTTTTCTACGGTAAAAATATTGTCTTATATTCAGTTTGATAAGGTAATACTAATATTTGATTATTGGTCTAGGTACGTATATTTTTAGGAGATTGCCACAATTGGAGAAGTTCAAGTTCACCTATAATCCGGTGCGCCTAATATATGAAAAAATATTTAAAAAATACACCATTCATCGGTAGTGCGCTTTATAATCCGGTGCGCCCTATGGTCCAGAAAATATGGTAATTTGATTGAATAATTTACCCACCTGCGTGCATCAATTAGGTCTCGTGGGATGTATTATTTTCCACAAAGAGACAATATTGATATAAATAATTATTGTCGTGCACATTAGGGCATAGAAAAACAACAGTAAAGTGTAGTCGGTAAACAGGCTGTTTATATACTGTAGTTTAAAGCATTCTGGTGGTAAGCTACAACTCATGTTATATAAGAATATAAGATGACATCTGTTCATCAAGACCGTTTTTTGAGAAAAGAATTCACGCTACTTGTTGGTTTGCAACATAAACATATCACGACTTGTCTTTTTTGACTGTTTTCTAGGGTAAAAATATTGTCTTATATTCAGTTTGATAAGGTAATACTAATTTTTGATTATTGGTCTAGGTACGTATATTTTTAAGAGATTGCCACAATTGGAGAAGTTCAAGTTCACCTATAATCCGGTGCGCCTAATATATGAAAAAATATTTAAAAAATAGACCATTCATTGGTCGTGCGCTTTATAATCCGCTGCGCCCTATGGTCCAGAAAATATGGTAATTTGATTGAATAATTTACCCACCTGCGTGCATCAATTAGGTCTCGTGGGGATGTATTATTTTCCACAAAGAGACAATATTGATATAAATAATTATTGTCGTGCACATTAGGGCATAGAAAAACAACAGTAAAGTGTAGTCGGTAAACAGGCTGTTTATATACTGTAGTTTAAAGCATTCTGGTGGTAAGCTACAACTCATGATGTATAAGAATATAAGATGACATCTGTTCATCAAGACCGTTTTTTGAGAAAATAATTCACGCTACTTGTTGGTTTGCAATATAAACATAAGACGACTTGTCTTTTTTGACTTTTTTCTACGGTAAAAATATTGTCTTATATTCAGTTTGATAAGGTAATACTAATTTTTGATTATTGGTCTAGGTACGTATATTTTTAGGAGATTGCCACAATTGGAGAAGTCCAAGTTCACCTATAATCCGGTGCGCCTAATATATGAAAAAATATTTAAAAAATACACCATTCATCGGTAGTGCGCTTTATAATCCGCTGCGCCCTATGGTCCAGAAAATATGGTAATTTGATTGAATGATTTACCCACCTGCGTTCATCAATTAGGTCTCGTGGGGATGTATTATTTTCCACAAAGAGACAATATTGATATAAATAATTATTGTCGTGCACATTAGGGCATAGAAAAATAACAGTAAAGTGTAGTCGGTAAACAGGCTGTTTATATACTGTAGTTTAAAGCATTCTGGTGGTAAGCTACAACTCATGTTATATAAGAATATAAGATGACATCTGTTCACCAAGACCGTTTTTTGAGAAAAGAATTCACGCTACTTGTTGGTTTGCAACATAAACATAAGACGACTTGTCTTTTTTGACTTTTTTCTAGGGTAAAAATATTGTCTTATATTCAGTTTGATAAGGTAATACTAATATTTGATTATTGGTCTAGGTACGTATATTTTTAGGAGATTGCCACAATTGGAGAAGTTCAAGTTCACCTATAATCCGGTGCGCCTAATATATGAAAAAATATTTAAAAAATACACCATTCATCGGTAGTGCGCTTTATAATCCGCTGCGCCCTATGGTCCAGAAAATATGGTAATTTGATTGAGTGATTTACCCACCTGCGTGCATCAATTAGATCTCGTGGGGATGTATTATTTTCCACAAAGAGACAATATTGATATATAAATAATTATTGTCGTGCACATTAGGGCATAGAAAAACAACAGTAAAGTGTAGTCGGTAAACAGGCTGTTTATATACTGTAGTTTAAAGCATTCTGGTGGTAAGCTACAACTCATGATGTATAAGAATATAAGATGACATCTGTTCATCAAGACCGTTTTTTGAGAAAAGAATTCACGCTACTTATTGGTTTGCAATATAAACATAAGACGACTTGTCTTTTTTGACTGTTTTCTAGGGTAAAAATATTGTCTTATATTCATTTTGATAAGGTAATACTAATTTTTGATTATTGGTCTAGGTACGTATATTTTTAGGAGATTGCCACGATTGGAGAAGTTCAAGTTCACCTATAATCCGGTGCGCCTAATATATGAAAAAATATTTAAAAAATACACCATTCATCGGTAGTGCGCTTTATAATCCGCTGCGCCCTATGGTCCAGAAAATATGGTAATTTGATTGAATGATTTACCCACCTGCGTGCATCAATTAGGTCTCGTGGGATGTATTATTTTCCACAAAGAGACAATATTGATATAAATAATTATTGTCGTGCACATTAGGGCATAGAAAAACAACAGTAAAGTGTAGTCGGTAAACAGGCTGTTTATATACTGTAGTTTAAAGCATTCTGGTGGTAAGCTACAACTCATGTTATATAAGAATATAAGATGACATCTGTTCATCAAGACCGTTTTTTGAGAAAATAATTCACGCTACTTGTTGGTTTGCAATATAAACATAAGACGACTTGTCTTTTTTGACTGTTTTCTAGGGTAAAAATATTGTCTTATATTCAGTTTGATAAGGTAATACTAATTTTTGATTATTGGTCTAGGTACGTATATTTTTAAGAGATTGCCACAATTGGAGAAGTTCAAGTTCACCTATAATCCGGTGCGCCTAATATATGAAAAAATATTTAAAAAATACACCATTCATCGGTAGTGCGCTTTATAATCCGCTGCGCCCTATGGTCCAGAAAATATGTTAGTTTGTGGTAAAATGATGCAGTTACTAAACCACAGTGAGTTGCATAACTTTCACAAATATAAAACGACTCATGTTGTTTTTTCAGTATGGTATATTTTCCTAAACGTCACAAGGAAAGCTGCATAATTCTACCGGCCAGTTTTTTGGGGGGCTTTGGCGTCAGTCTTTACTTCAGTTCTTTTGCCCAGAAATCCTCAAATGACAGGCTGCCTCGCATCCAGCGAAGACGCTTCCTCAGAAAGCAGAATGTCAAGGAGCTCCACCAGCCTCAAAATTAAACAACCCCAGAGAACACTTTATTATTTTATTTCTCCGTGCCAGGGAAAGTGTGAGAGAAAGCGCCTAATTTGGCGTCAGCCTGTGCCACTTATCAGAAAACGACATCATTAAAGCAGCAGCAGCAGCAGCGTCCCTCACGTATTGCACACCCTTAAAGGAGCGCCTCCAAGGATAACAGCGCCTTTATGTGACCTATTTCCAAAATGTATATATTTCTTCACGAAAGCACCAAAGAAAAGTTCTCTGCCAGCCAGAATGAGCGTATCCCCCAATCCAGGTACTGGCTTTTGTCGCCGTTTTAAAGAGAATGGTTCGGTGGGAGGCGGACACAAGAGCGTACCAGTATTTTTGCTGCACCCACCAAATTTTTGAATAAAAAAATATTTGCCATATATTAGCCGCCTTTTATATATAAGCCGCAGATATACACTACCGTTCCAAAGTTTGGGGTCACCCAAACAATTTTGTGTTTGAGCCTTCATTTCTAAGAACAAGAATAGACTGTCGAGTTTCCGATGAAAGTTCTCTTTTTCTGGCCATTTTGAGCGTTTAATTGACCCCACAAATGTGATGCTCCAGAAACTCAATCTGCTCAAAGGAAGGTCAGTTTTGTAGCTTCTGTAACGAGCCAAACTGTTTTCAGATGTGTGAACATGATTGCACAAGGGTTTTCTAATCATCAATTAGCCTTCTGAGCCAATGAGCAAACACATTGTACCATTAGAACACTGGAGTGATAGTTGCTGGAAATGGACCTATGTAGATATTGCATCAAATATCAGACATTTGCAGCTACAATAGTCATTTACCACATTAGCAATGTATAGAGTGTATTTCTTTAAAGTTAAGACCAGTTTAAATTTATCTTCATTGAAAAGTACAGTGCTTTTCCCTAAAAAATAAGGACATTTCAATGTGACCCCAAACTTTTGAACGGTAGTGTATATATGTTATGAAATGAGATTTTTTTAATGTTTATTTCCAAACAGTGTCTCTTACCCGGCAGTAAAACGGCTGATCAAACAAAACAGAAGTCATTGTCATGGACCCACTAGGTGCGGAAGCTAGCTCTCCAATCAGCTAAAAAGACTCAATAACTCCACGGTGACGTCTTGGTGAATTTACGAAACTGAAACAATGCAAAAATAATGCTACGGTAAGTTAATAATACTAACACTCGTAAACATGTTAGCATATTCGCTAGTGCTAACAACGCTAGCTTGATTACATTTTGATAGCACGTAGAAATATGCATGAAAACACTCCTACAGAAATCACGCATGGGACGGTTTAGTAAGTATGAATTGTTTTAGATCTATTGTAAAACTTACAAACGTTGCTTGGAGTGATGAATGAAGAATGCATACAAGCAGAAACGCTATGGATGACTATACTATTTGTTGACTACAAAACATTTTGGTTAGAGATGTCCGATAATATCGGGTTGCCGATATTATCGGACATCTCTAACCAAAATGCCGATAAATACTTTAAAATGGAATATCGGAAATTATCGGTATTGGTTCGGAAATGATCGGTATTGGTTTCAAAAACTTTAATTTTTAAAACGCAGCTGTACGTAGTGGTACACGGATGTAGGGAGAAGTACAGAGCA